>NW_009953792.1:230108-237257 GCF_000747805.2 Chaetura pelagica
GGGAGGGACCCCGCGCTGCTCTTGGATGCTCCTGGGGGCCCGAAGGAGAAGCAGCACCTGGGGGTGGTGGGATTTCTGTCTTCCCCAGTGCATGGACGTGCCTCAATCCCCAGCTCTCCCATGCCTGCGGGTCTCTTCTTCTCGCTGCTTTTGTTACCTAGCGGGCTTCACATCCAGGAGGGCTGGGAACAGCCGGCTCCATCCGTCTGTGTGTCACATCTGCTCCTGCCGGGCAGGTCCCACTTTTCCTCCAGGAGTTTTTCTGAAGGAACGAGATGGATAAATAGATGTCAAAGCCTGGCTCCTTGCTGGGGACCTGCTACCAGCTCTGAGGCATGTACTTTGTGTGGTGATTAAGTAGGAGATTATATATATACACATATATCTACAAGAACAACTGCACAAGCTGTTTAGTTAGCCAAGCTTTTCCAAGTGAAAGCCTGTATTGTAGTTGGGTGAAATGGCTGTGTCTGGAAGAGTGTTTGTTCTTTTTGCTTGCAGTTACTCTTTGTACAGTGACTCATGGATGTCTTTCACTGAACTTCCCCCCCCCTCCCTCCCTCCCTCCCCCGCCCCTTCTCCATACCTGGAGTTTCCTGGTGTTGCACACACTTACCTGGCAAAGCAGGGAGCATCTTCCCATCTGCTCTTCCAACGCCTCTCAGCGTGGGTGTGTTCATCGTGCTCACAGCTTTGTAGGATAAGGCTGGAAAAACTCCTCCTTGTGGAACACTCTGTGTGTGTGTGTCCTGGATGTTTATCAATTGTTTTTCCCCTGGGGATAAGGCAGAGAAGTAAAGTTCATCTCTGCACCCAGAAGAGAAGGTAAGGTGGAAATGGAGACAAATCTATTAAACTATCCCTTGTCCCTGCCTGGTGCCACAGGACAGGATTTGTTCTCAGCTGTAACAAAGCTGGAGTTTAAGACTGGACACTGATAAGCTGGGTGGGTGTTTTGCCTTTATGAGTCCAGTGGGGAGGCACCAGTTTCTTTACATGAAATGATGTAACTGCTATTCTTTCACTCAGAAACGAAAGCCAAAAATTAAATTGAAGAGCAAAATGCTTTTGGAGCCTGACAGAGGGGAATGCATTGACTGGTTTTAGGGAATACTGCGAGCTCTGGGTGTTGCTCAGGAAAAAAGAGTAAGGAAATACAAGGCTTTTGGTTCATGCTTTTCCATGCATTGCAGGGATATTAGAAGAAATGTGTGACAAGCCCAGCAAAACTTCCACAAGTGAAAATATATGGTTTGTTTATTGTGTTTCAAACTGCCTTGCTGGCACTGGATTAAAAACTGATCCTTTTTTTTTTTTTTTTCCTGAGAGGTCAAAGTGTTTGATTGCTGCTGATTCTTCTGTATCCTCTTCCAGGACTGTGCAAACCTTTTCTCTCAGCTTTGACTACAAACGCATGAATGTCACATAGTTTAGTAACTAGTGTTTTTTTATTATTTTTATTTTTTATTTATTTTTTTTTTCATTTTTCTTTTTTAATCCAAGTGAGCTGCAGTGTAGCCTCTTTCCTTCTTTCTCCCTTTTGTGCACGTGTCTTGCTTCCTCAATGTGGGAAATTTTGTAATTTCAAAAGTTAATTCAGAAGGTCCAGTTCTCTGGTATTCTTACATGTTCAGAACCACCTAGAGCTTAAATAGATGTTGTTGTGGTTTTTGTCTGTAGCAAAATACAGAAATAATCCAGAGCTCCACCCTTAAAAGTGATCTGGGTTTACAGTCCATCCTGTCAGCAGTAGATAACTGAAGCAAACAGACTTTGTAAAGGATCTGAACAACAACCACTCCTTGTGAGGAGAGGTACAAGAAAACAGACTGAAACCAGGCAACTGAAAACAAAAGTCACATTTCCTTAAACTCTGGTCAATTGTTTGCCTTTTGACAGGTACAAGATACCTCTTGTTGGCTTTTTACAGTGGGAAGGCAAAAGAATACTGTGTGCCAGAACTGTATTGTGTAAAAGAGTCTTTTTCTATGCCAGGCAAGGAGCTGAAGTAATTTTTCTCAGCCTGATGCCTTGGCCTGTAGAGGAACTGGGGAGAATGTAGATACGTTCTGCTTGATAATGAGAGCTTCCTCTTGTGGAGGAAATAACCAGTCTAGTGTGTGGCTTTTCTTAGGCACTTGATGTAGCTCTCACCTGGAGGGACCTGCTTTGCACCCGTGCTCCCAGAGGTGGGAATAGCTGGGTCCATTCCCTTTGGAGGCAGCAAAACTGGGACTGTCAGCAGATGCTCACTCGTGTGGCACAGAAGTCAGTGTGATCAGTTCTTCCCTTCTGAGAGTGAGGCATGTGATGCTCTTCAGGAGTGAACAGCTTAAAAATGTCTGCTGCTGCTTATGCTAACCAGGTTTTTACTTACTTAAGGCCAAGCTTGAAATGCCTGGACTTGAGTGTGGCTGTTCACAGCACGTGGAGATGTGGACGTGAGATGATGTGGACACTTGGTGCTACCACTGGTCACGAGTGCTCCTGGCTTTCAGAGCTATAGACAAGTCACAGTTTCAGGATCCTCCATGGGATTCACTTGAGGAAAAAACATAAATGCTCAGAGCTGAACAAGTCACCCCAGACTCCCAGTATGATCAGCAGGGAGGAAGAGGTTCCCTTAGGGTGTGATCTAGTAGGTGTTTTTAAAATAGGTCAGAGAGGTGCACTGTAAAAATGCTGGTACCTCTCTGTAGTCACCCTGGTCTCCTCTGCCTCCCATGAGTGGTGTGGTACCTGGCAGCAGGTATCTGAGAGGAGCTGCAGGCAGCAGGGCTTGCAAATCTCTTGGCCAAAGAGCTGTTGTACAGCTTTCACAAGTTCCCTTCATTTTAGCACTTGTTTTTCTGGGGTGGGGCAAGGGGAAACAAAAAAGCCACCCCATGAAGTGCATTTCCAGGGGATTTTGAAGCAAATGTGGAAGTCTTCAGTTGTGGTTTATGTACTGATATGCTTCTGGTGAATTAGTGTTCCAGCTTCTGCTCATCCAGCTCATGATGGCCTCTCCCTGTCTCTTGTGTCTAGTCTGAGGTGCAGGTTAAACAGTAACTTTCCTTCCATGGTTTCTTTCCTTCTTGCAACCTGTGCTCTTTGGACTGACATATAGCTAGTTTATTTCCCTCCTAAGCTGATATAACTGCCTTAAAGTCATTCTATTTCCTAATTCCTGTTTAGAACCACTGAAGTGGTGGCAAATTAGGCATCTTTTTATCATCTCAGGGTCTAAAAAAAAAAAAGGAGAAAAAAAAAAAGTAACATATTAGAAGAAAGGTCGTAATTTGGGATAATCAGGCAAAATCAGAAGGCTGTAGAAGTAGTAACCAAATTGACTTCCTGAAAAGAAAGAATTTTACCCACAATAGCCCTTTGTGATCCAAATTGCCCTGGGAGAGGCAATGCACTTCTATTGTGTCAGCCTTGAAATACAGGACATCTGACTGTGAACACCCCCTTGATCTAAGGGGGCCTGTAGCTGTGGGGCCACAAGCAAGTGAAGTGGCAAGTAGGTGCTGCATGCAGGTGGGGCACAGAGCCTTGCTTTCTGCCTTTTGTTCTTATCTTTTTCTTTCCTAAAGTAAGTGCATACCTGTAATCTAAATGGAGAACGTGGGAGGAAAGTAATTACTATTTATATAATTTTTGGCTGGGACAGTTGTCCAGGTTTATCCTAAATCTCCTGCTCTTAGGAGCTTGATCCATGTGTGCCTGCCAGCTGATGGCATTTGATGACTTTAGACATGGCAGCAGAGAGAAGAAAAATCAAATACAAAAGGTTAGGACACAGTTTGGCAGAGTGGCTTGCTAAGGTGTCACAGCAGCATTTTGGGACTTTGAGTTCCTTTCTCTTAAGCCTCAGGCTTTGAACTATCAATTCTGTTAATGACTGTAAGTGGCACACAAGTATTTTAGATCATGCCTCTTAAAAAACAAAGCCCGTTTCTCTGGGCTTATGTTCTATTCATGAAATAGGAGCTGGAGTGAGAAATATTTCTATTTGAGCTGGTGGTTTGCTTCATGTGTTTTTTCTCCTCATTTCCATATAGAAAGCTTAGTGTAATGTGAAATACCTTATCACTCTTTTAGCATAAATAGTTTCCAATATAGATTATTTTCTGCACCTGTACTCCCAAATGCACATTCTCTGCTGATGTTGAAATATTAGTGGCTTGGCCTCTTTACCCAAACTCCTTTGTAGAAGGAGTAGAGAAATGATTGCTTTTGTAAAACTTGGATTTAATTTCCCCATCTATCTGTAAGTGAACATTCTGCAGTTTCACCAACAAGTTCAACTTCAAGGCTCCATGCCAGGGTGAATCCATCATTTGCCTTTAGTAGGTATTTCAAGAATGTCTTGTTTCAGTTGTGCTTTGGAGGGGCTAGAAGTCAAAGCTGCACGTAGAGTTCATGTGCCTCCACAGTTCAGCTTTTCCTTCATCCCCAGCAGGTCTGATTCCCCTCAGCAGCACCAGGCAGGAATATTCCAACCTCCCCTTCCCAATCCTGTCTATACTGCTGGAGCTGTTAGATTCATTTCAGCCCAAGGGCCCATGCAAACCTGCATGTGTGTTGAGGCCATTACTGAGCTCTGTAACCCCAGCATGTGTTGGAGGGGGAAAATGAGGCCAGGCTCATCATGCACCCTTGGCTTTTCTAATTCTTTAAACTGTTCACCTGAGTCTAAATTCTGGTGCCCTCTCGTAACAGAAGGTAGGTTTTGGTCTGAACAATGGGGAGAACTTTGTAGAGTAGGGATGATGGTTGGACTCAATGATCCCAAGGGTCTTTTCCAACCTGAATGGTTCTGTGATTCTATGATTTAACAGCTGCAAAGACCTGGGAGTGCATAGCACAAAAAGGAATCTGCAGCAAATGGACACATCAGGATTTGAAGTGCAATACTAAGTCATTAAAATTAATAAGATAATTATAAAACTCCCATTACATTTAGCAGTTCTTCTGGAGATAGAACCATTTATATGTCCTTGTCATTTCAGGAATACCTCACTCAAGATAAATTGTGGTGTCATTTTTCTTTACAAACCACAGAATGTGTTAATTCTTAGTGGAGCTCAAGTTTGTGTTTTTATTTATTTAGTAAAACACTGTTCTTAATAGACCATTGTTTTTAAAAGACTGGAAGACATAGTCATAGCATGATGTACTAAAAAGTTGCTTTAATTGAGAGTGATCCAAATTAGTGCATAACTGAGCTA
This sequence comes from Chaetura pelagica, assembly GCF_000747805.2. Lineage (NCBI taxonomy): Eukaryota > Metazoa > Chordata > Aves > Apodiformes > Apodidae > Chaetura > Chaetura pelagica. The sequence goes on from NW_009953792.1 coordinate 235,325, forward strand.
ATGTTGCTGCAGTTGGAGTAAAAAAATTAAGTCAGATATTCACATACTGGCTAATTTTCAGCAAATCAGATAAATTTGTGTTTGTTTTTTTTTTTTTAAAAAACCATATAGAGGTGAAAACCTTTGATTCAAGCTCAGGAACTCAAGGAACAAGTTTGTGCAAGGGGGTGTTGGTTCAAAAGAAGGGATGTGTCACATTTTTTCCTGATTCTTCAGAAATATGTATGTGGCCTCTGTAACACAGAAATATGATTTTCAGGCTCTAATGACCTCGTGGAACCTTAAATGACTTAAAGTTGGATTTCCAACGTGAACCTCTATGCTTTACTGAGTATTGTGCTTCCTTAAATTATATCTTTAATAAAGGATCTTCTTGAGAGGGTTTGAGCCACTGGTCTCATGGCACTTCTTGCTGAAATGAGAAATTGCTCTAGGAATCCTCAGTTTCCCTGCAAGAGGGAGGAAAAGACATAAAACAAAGATCCTGGTCTGATTATCAGGTGGATGGCACTTCTTAGGGATGTCATCACTGCTGTTTTCTTCCACTGAAGTTTGATTGGATTTCCTTACCACGCTGCCCAGGAGAGCTAACTTTCCAGTTTAACCATAACCTGTTAACCACAAGCTTAGAGGTCACATCCCTGGTTTGCTCTGCCATCGTGCTCTTCTTCAGTCCTGCTTTGGAATAAGATGGGAACTCAATTTCAGTGTTGCTTCCCTGGCATCACGACTGCAGAAGTTGACAGGAAAGCTTTGGGAGCTGAACTCCAAGGGCTGGCCTGGAAATGAGTAGTGATGATGTTCCATCACCTTTCAGCTGACTCACCCCCTTTCTGATCATTGAAGGAACTGGTCCTTTGATAAAATGCCTGCATGTTGTGGGTGTGCTTTAATGGTGTTTGAGGCTTCCTGTTAAGCTCCAAGATTTTGGAGATGTGAAAGCTATGCAAAAATAAATCTGTGTCATATAAAGGAGACTTCTCCCACTCCTCTCTGTAGAGAGAAATGACAGAATTTGACCCAAGTCTGCCTTGAAGACTTAGCTAATGATATCTAAGCTTTGGTTTGAGCCTCCAGTTCCTATTTTACTTATTTTTTTTGGGGAAAAGGGAAGTGAGGGTATCTACTGTCAGTTATTATTGTTATTTCCCAAAATCACTGAAATCTTCACTGAGTAGCCTTACAGAAAGACAGGGAAGTTGTGAGGGGAAGGAGGAAAGGGAATTGCAAGACCAGAGACAAGTCTTGTGTCACAGTTATGTTAATCTAATTTAAAAAAAAATAAAAAATCTGTCTCAATTTCTGGCTCATCAAATTTCTTTTTGTTGCATCAGCCTGTGTATCTTGATAAGAAAAGTGTCTGGTAAAAATTGCAGTCTCTTACAGGTGTGTATCTTCTAAATTCTATGTAATTTTGAGTCCCCTGGTAGCAGAGGGAATGATGAAAAAGACTGTACCAAATCCACAGAAAGCAGCAGGAGTCTCAGCCACTACCAGGCCAGTGCCAAAAGAGTCTAAAGAGTGGGACTAGAACCACTTTTCCAGGCCTGCTTTAATTCCTTGCTTATGTTCCTCAATCAGATTTTGAAGACTGTGGGCAAAATAAAACTTGACACTTTTGTTTTGCTGAAGCTGGAACCTCCAATGTCAGACTAGAGTCCCTCTTGCCATGTCTGGGAGCCCTGACAGTCCTACTAACTTAAACTTGCAGTGTGTGTGTATGAACTAACTTGTATTCTTCCTGTTTGTTTGGCCTTCCTTCCTTCCTTCCTTCCTTCCTTCCTTCCTTCCTTCCTTCCTTCCTTCCTTCCCTCCTTCCTTCCCTCCTTCCTTCCCTCCTTCCTTCCCTCCTTCCTTCCCTCCTTCCTTCCCTCCTTCCTTCCCTCCTTCCTTCCCTCCTTCCTTCCCTCCTTCCTTCCCTCCTTCCTTCCCT
>NW_009953792.1:238857-319061 GCF_000747805.2 Chaetura pelagica
GCCTTCCTGCCTTCCTTCCTGCCTTCCTTCCTGCCTTCCTTCCTTCCTGCCTTCCTTCCTTCCTGCCTTCCTTCCTTCCTGCCTGCCTTCCTGCCTGCCTTCCTGCCTGCCTTCCTGCCTTCCTGCCTGCCTGCCTTCCTGCCTGCCTTCCTGCCTGCCTTCCTGCCTTTCCTTCTCCCAAAGCCTTTCTTGTTTATTCCTTTTCCCTTTCTACAGAAACACTGTTCATCTCCTGCCTGTTTTTCCTTTCCCTGGCCATCCCTAAGATTGATGAGAAACAGAGTCCTCATTCATCTGTTATCCTCAAGATACTGGGCAAACCCAGATGAGCAGCAGGGGAGGTAAAATATTTTGTCATCCACTCCAGGAAGAAGCAAACTCTTCAGGGCTTGGGAGGAGGATGAAGACTGGACAGGGGAAGAAATCTAAAAGTCATTAATTGCCTTCTTCTCTGAAAGGGACAGTTTAGCTGATGAGATATCTGGAAATACTTAAATGTGTAGATTTTATTTAGAAAAGGCTGACGAGATGAGGGTAGGGCTGGGAATGGCAAAAGCAGGAATTTCTTCAAGAAGAAGCAAGAAAACCCCTCAACATTCTTTCAGGGCTCTCCTGAAAGCCAGAAAGTAGAACACAACTAGTGAACCTTTCTGTGTAGGCTGCCCTTAAGTGGAGGCAGACATCACAGGAGGTGTTTGAGTTCTAGGTTCAATAAAGGCACATCCTTCAGTTAGAGGAGGCAAAACAGTGTCATTTGTTAGAATTCAAAGCCAGTGTCTAAATGCCTCAGTGACTTGTCACCAAGTGACTCACTGCACTGTCATACTAAGACTTCTGGCTTTCACATGGAAGTTAAGTTGCTGAAACAGTGTCTGCCAGCTCATCTTAACAGTCCCTCCTCCCAGACTTGTCTCCAATTTGCTCTTGGGGGGCACAGGGCAGGGAAAGGCAAGGGTAGGTGATATGATCAGCAATCTCATTGCCTCTTCCTTGTAAATGTTTGAGTGTCATTTTTTTGTTTCATTTGTTCTGTGTCTCTCTGAAATGTGTCCCTGAGTTGCAAAAGAAAAAAAAACATTCAGAAGTGATGAGCTGGCCATGTTTGTAAGAATTTAGTAATGTGCTTTGTCCAGCCAAAAAAAGTCTTTCCTTGCATGCAATGTGTTCTTTCAAAGTTATTGGCTACTTTAAAAAAAAATACCAATGTTGAAATTATCTCAGTTTGAGTTCTTTTACCTCCTGCAGTTCATTTGGGGATAAGCAGGGTCATGTGTTGTTTTTTTTTTTAATTCACATGATCAATTTTATTTTAGATGCACTTTGCTTTTTTTTTGTTGTTTTTTTAAGAGCCAATCCTTTCTAATACTTGGTACATCCTGCAAGAACCTTTCCTGCCTTCTGATTCAATACTTATTCATCCTGGGACCTAGTCCAAATGCCACCAACAGTGCTGTGTGGGGCTTTTTTTGTTTATTTCAACAGTTTCATTACATGCTGACAAGGCTGCAGCATTAACTGCATCAGTGTGCAGTTCAGGAGATGATGGTCAGGGAGATAAGAACCTCACCTGAGCAGCAAGAGGCTTCTTGCTCTTAACATCACACCTGTTTTGTCAGCAAGGTTTAAGTTTAGTGTTCCAGTGGATGTGTGATGTAGCTGCTGATGAGCAGTTGCTCTTTGAATTCCACCCTGCTGTCTTGGCTCAGTATCAAGGAGCAGTGACTTCAACAAGGTGATCTCATCCAACATGTGGTGTGGTTGTCTTTGGTTTTGAAGACTTGAGATTCTGTTCCACCTGCACTTCTAGTTATAGGTAAATCATCTGAAATCCAATGGGATGAGCATGTGTGATCCCTGTGGTCTGTCTTCCACCTTCCTCATGAATTCTTGTGCTTCCCATCTGTGGTGGGGCTCCTGTTTTTGTTGTTCTTTCCACTGGGGTGTGAGTGGGGTGAGCAGTGACAGGCTGCTGTATAAAGCATAATCTGTGCTAGTTTCAGCATAAAGTCTGTTGGGCCTCTCTGTGAGAGCTCTAATCCTAAATTCCTCATGAACTAACTACAGATTTCGAAGGAAAGAGTCTGTGGTTGACTCTGCATTCTTGTTGACTAACAGATGAGAAGCTTCTGTTTGCTTTTTTTTTTGGTTTGTTTTTTTCAAAGAAAGCCCAAAGAGTCACCCCCCATCAGAACTATAAAGCAAGGAGGTGGCTGTTGGCAGCTGCTTTCCTTTTGATGTGGTCAACTCAAAATGAGTATCAAAAGTATAACTCTGAACTTGCATTTTCTTGGAGACCAAATGCATGATGAAAGGGAAGGAGGGTTCTCTCTCCACCTGCTGGGAGCATCCTCCTTGCTGGAGTGTTTCTGGGAGGCTGTGATCAGGGGGTGAAGCTTGACACAGCTGAGCTCCCCGTGGCACTCAGCCATCCAAAGGCAAGGGTGCTTTTCCCTTTCAGCACTTGGCTGTGAGCTGACCTGGCAGAAAACTTAACAGAGCAACGTGAGTGAATTTAGTTGTGGTGTAGTATTAAAGGTCCTGGAGCTCTGTGTAGGTTGGGAACCTGGGTATAAGGACCTGAAGACTTCAAGCTAGGTCTGATGGTTTCCCAGGATTAGTTCACAAGTAAGTGCCTTTTTACTCTAGAAAGATTTGTCATTGTGGTAGCTGATTTTTATTTTGGTTATTTTCTTTCTACCTTCCTCTGTCCCTGAGCTCTCTGAACCTCTAGCACTTGCCTGGTCAGCTCCTGCTGGACCTGCTTATGCTCTGTCTCTCAAAGCACTTGGGACAAAATGGGTTGTAACTCCTCTCTACCTCGTTCTGTCTTTAGTAAATATATTTGGAATAAAGAGCCTGACAGAAAATCACAATGGAATCGTGTTTCTCCTGGCTTCCCTTGTTGAGATCTTCTGGATCTTCCTTGGATTCAGTGTGGAAGCACAATGCTTGCAGTCTGCCAGGCTGCAGGGGCTTTCATGCTTTGCCTGATGGGTTCATCTCTCGGTGTAGCAGAGCTCTGAGGGGATTTTCCCACCACCTACCTGCATAATAATAATATTCATGCTGTGTTTTTGTGAGCATTACACGTCTTCCTGTAATCCTGAAAAGATGATTCACAATTGAAAGGATATTTTCCCCAGCTGTCCACTGGCCCCAAACTTCTTGCTGGAATAATAGTTGTAATCCAAGGCAGGATGAAGTTGCTAATGCTGCTGCCAGTCACTAACATCATTAAATAATGCTTCTGTTTTGCTGTGCCTCTTCTCCTTGCAGCTCATAGTTGAGGGGCTCCAGGGCAGCAGTCATCTCCTATAGAAATGCTCCTGGCATGTGGATGGAAGTGATGAGATGCCATGTTGCTTCCCACCTAAACACTGCCCCTAAAGGCTCACAGTGAGCATAAAACTACTGTGCTGGGGAGGTAATGTGCTTTCTTCTGTCATGCAGGTGCAAAGGGCAAACACAGGAGTGAAAGGAACAGGGAGGAACAGGAAAACACCTTTTGGTAAAGTGTAACGTCCCTTTAGGTGGGAACACCTTGAAATAAATAGAGAAAGACTTGGGCAATATTTGTGCCTTAGAATTCACAGCCAAGACAAAAACAAGATGAGAAACTTTGATGTGTCAGGAGCTGTGCAGCAGGTACTGGGGAAGTTCTGCTGAGCATGAAGGAATAAAAAAGTTGTGGTTTGGGCGTTTTTCTTTGTTTGTTTGTTTTATTTTTTTTTGTAACCTGGGGACATAACTCTCTCTCCGTAGCCTCTGAGTTTCAGTGGGAACATTCAGGGACTGCCTTTGCAGCACTTGGAGCCTAACCTTGAGAACAAAAAGTGGAGTGTTTTCATGTGGTTACAGACTGAAAGATGTGGGAAGGCATCTAGTGGGAACCCAGAAAGCGCGTGGGCGCCTGATTCCCTCGGAAACTGTTGGGATTTGGCACCTAAGCTGGTCAAGTATTTTTAAAAAACTCTTAAATATATTGCAGAAAATTGGGTCTGATGTTGCTCATCAGTGTCAGGGGTGGAGGGATTTTTTTTTTTTTCTTTTCTGAAGTAATTGCTGCTTTTGATGGTTGTTCCTTTCTAGCAGATAAACAAGGAGGAAATGGAAGGAAAGCAACAGAGATGACTGGAGGGACTGACGTGGAAGGGGAGATAAGAGTTACATGCTCGTGTAGTTTTATAATAGGAGAAGGAGGACAGGAGTGTTTATAGGTTTCTAAAGGCTATAAATGCCAAGAAACAGAGGGTGTGGAAAAAAGAAACTGTTTTGGTCTCCACTCTGCAAGTGCCTGTGCAGGCAGGTAGCTTCATACACAGCTTCATCTGGAAGGATCATTTTCATTCAACTAGTGAGTCTTATGGGACCTGCTGGGGAGAAACAGAAACACTGGCAGCAGGAAAGGTGCCTGCTTTGGGTCTTCAGTCGGGGTAAGACTTTTACATCTGCAGCTGTTTGCACCTCAGATGGTTTAGCACCTATCAGTGTCATGACATTGCACTGGAGTTAATTTTCCATTTGTGCCAGCCTTTCCCATCAGGAGGAGCCCAACCAGAAACTCCACTTAAGGCCCCAATAGCTCCTGTCCCAAACTTGCATTGTAAGTTCTTGAATCTCCACCTTGTGTTAATGCTGAGCTGGCTACCATGGAGACACAGCTTAATCTGACTGATTTCTTTGTGCTATCTGAAACCTCCACCAGGAAGGAAAGGCAGGGTGACAGCCATGCCAGGGCACAGGTTGGTATGAGGGGGACAGCAGGGACAGCAAAACATTCAGTCTTGGAACCACTCTTCTGAAATGAACTTTGGTTTAGAACTTTCTTTTTTAGAATAGAATCGTAAAACGGTGAAGGTTGGAAGGGACCTTAAATACCATCAGGTTCCAACCCCCCTGCATGGGCAGGGACACCTCCCAGCAGCCCAGGCTGCTCCAAGCCCCATCCAACCTGCCCTTCAACACTGCCAGGAATGGGGCAGCCACAGCTTCTCTGGGCAACCTGTTCCAGTGCCTTCCTGCCCTCATGGGGAAGAATTTCCTTCTGATGTCTGACCTCAATCTCCCTTCTTTCAGTTTAAAACCATCACCCCTTGTCCTGTCACTGCCCTCTCTGGTGAAAAGCCCCTCCCCAGCTTTCCTGGAGCCCCTTCAGGTACTGGAAGGGCACAACAAAGTCTCTCCAAAGCCTTTTATATCCATTAAGACATAAATATTATATACATTAGGATATAATCCATTAGCATTAGGGTACTCTTGGGGAGTGCTTGATGACAAAGGTGTAAAAAGGTTACTTGGAGTTGATAAAGCCACAGCAGGGAGTATCAGGTCTGAACTGCTGGAGATACTGGGAACATTGGTGCACTGAGTGCACTTCTTGTAGCCAATAGATCAGAGAAACTAATCTGAGATAAATAAAAGAGGCAAAATCAGACTGAATAAATAGTTAAAGGTTAATAAGTCACCAGGCCTGGATGGTGTTCAATCAAGAGTCTTGAGGAACTTGAATGTGAAACTGCAGAAGTGCTGGCCCAAGCTGTGTCATTTATCACTGTGCCAGAGGACTGGGGGGGTTGCCAATGTAATTCCCATCTATAAGAAGGGCTCTTGAGGGGATCCTGGGAACAGCACAACAGAGAGTCACACTACCAGGCATGGAAAGGTTCTCTGAAAATGCAGATCAGTGTTAACTGTTGGGAAGGATTCAGTGTGGCTTCTTAAAATGGAGATCCTGCTGCCTTACCCTACAGAGTCCTGTGGGATGTCAGTGAGAAAGAGTTTAAGTGGATGCAATATATTTGGGCTTTCAGAAAACTTCTGCCAAGAACTTAAGCTCCTACAAGTTTGGAGGAAATGTTATTTATATAGTTTGAAAGCTACACACATAATAGGAAGTAAAAAAATTGAGGCTGATTTCATTTTTCAGGAGGGAGATGGAAACATCATGGCAGTAGCAACCAAAAAAGCCTCCATAGGGCTGAAGGGTGTGATTTTGCTTGATGCACCCACACCTTGTGTGAGGTCTCCAGAGTCGTGTTGCAGAAAGGCAGCTGGAAGGGTCAAAGAGATGGGCTTGCCTTCCAAGGAGAAGCTAAAATGGCTGGAACTCTTCCCTTTGGGAAGCAGAAGAGGAATGTGGGTGAGGTTGAAACGGTGAAGCCAGCAGGTAAAGCTGAATGTGAAACATCCATCAGCTCCCATGCTATTACAATGAGGGAACTTCTGATCAAACAAGATAAGCTTTGATTTTAAACCAGATGAAAGAGCATGCTAGGGCAGTGCAGAAGTGGTGCTTGTGGCCTCAGAATACACAGAACCTGGGGACAGGCTCTGCAGCTCCCACCCATGCAGGGCAAACCCCACCTGCATTGCCTTTGCCAGAAAGTCTGTGTGACCCTTTCTTGCCCCAAGGTTATTCTCTGCAGCTTTTCATAGGAAGTGATTATTCAGGTGGCTGCCAGGTTTGACACTCCCTGCTGTGAGCTATGAGATAGTTTTGCTTTTGTGTTGGTGTTTTTTAGTTTGGGGTTTGTTTTTTTTTTAAAAAAAATTATAAGTGACTTATGGCTCATAGAAGTGTTTTTTTTTAAATTTTTTTTTTTAAATGCTGTCTTCAGCAGGGTGTGCATGTGAACTTTGTTTTAATTAAGGGTGAGGAATCTGTTTTGCATAACTCTATCCCAGATTCTCATGAGAGAGTGAAAACAGCCCTGAGGGACTGATGAAGAGGCCAGAGAAATTGGTTGCTTCACTGATGATGGGCCTGATTCTGATCTCTCTTAGATTCTCTTCACCTGTGGGACTTGCTCCAGGCTGGCTGGCAACCAAGGGGGCTGAACCAATACAAAGGGACTGGCTCCTCATAGCTTTTTGGTTTTTTTGGGCCACTAATTTGTGGTTCTGGGCAAACACAGGGGTGACGGTTGCTGTTCTGCCTGAAGTTGTTGTCCCTGGAGTGGGAATAGCAAATTGGGGTGTGAATCTGCTTCCAAGCCCCTTCAGCCATGTCTGAGGTAGCATCAAGCCAACTTCTACCACTGTGCCCAGTGCCAGGGTATTATATTACAGAATCCCAGAATCCTAGGGGTTGGAAGGGACCTGGAAAGCTCCCCCAGCCCAACCCCCCTGCCAGAGCAGGGGCACCCAGAGCACATCACACAGGAACGTGGCCAGGGGGGTTGGAATGTCTCCAGAGAAGGAGACTCCACAGCCTCTCTGGGCAGCCTGGCCCAGGGCTCTGTCACTCTCACAGGAAATAATTTCTCCCTGAGATTCACATGGAACCTCCTGTGCTCCAGTTTGCACCCAGTGCCTCTTGTCCTGTCACTGGACATCACTGCACAAAGCCTGGCTCCCTCCTCCTGACACTGCCCTGAATGTGTTTGTAACCAGGGATGGGAGCCAGTAGCTTCTTTCTGCCTGCCAGCCTGTCCCAGCAGGCAGGTCCCAGATCTCTGCTCTGGAGTCACTTGCAAAAAATTTCGAGTGTGGAAACATAAACCCCAGAACCAGAGCAGGACAAGAGTCTGGAAACCTGCCTGGTGCTTCTCCTCTGCTGGAAACTTGTGTGACCTTTCCCAACTCTCTTAAACTATGTCCTCAGTTTATACACAGGTAGAGGAGCTATTGTGCACTGTCAGGTGTTCTGTGTTCCTTCATCTACATTAGTAACATCTTGTTCACTGAGTAGTGTTTTATGCAGGGATGGTTTTCTGTGCATTGTTTATAGAAAAAGATCCTGAAATTTCCTGAGCCTCTAGTGTAGGCAGAAAGAGTTGGCTGAGGGGGCAGAATCACAAAATCATTCTGGTTGGAAAAGACCTTTTAATATCATTGAGTCCAACCATAACCTAAGTCTACCAAGTCCAGTGCTTAAACCATGTCCCTCAGCACCACATCTATGTGTCTTTTAAACACCTCCAGGGATGGAGACTCAAGCACCTCCCTGGGCAGCCTTTCCAGTGTTTAATTACCCTTTCAGTGAAGAATTTTTTTCTAATACCTAATCTAAACCTTCCCAAGGGGAGGGGCAGGGAAGGGTGGGAGGGGAAAGGAGTATTACCCTTTTCTGCAGAAATGCTTGCTAATTTTCTCTTCCAAAGCTATTTTGGGGTGTTTCTTTCCTCTGCATTCATCGTGTAGTGAAACAGCAGATTGTTGGTTCTTTCTGAAAGCTGCACAGATCAGAAGATGCTTTAATTTGTAAGCCATAAGCAAAGAAGTAAGAACATCCTAAGGAATAAGATGAAATGTGATGCTTTCAGGGCTTCTACACAGCTGTCCAGTGATGGGTGAAGTGAGGTTTTGCCTGCACTGATCTCCCAAATCTCAGTACTTGGAGTTTTACTTTTTCTTTGGCTCCAGAGACAGCCAGTGTCTGGAGCTGAGGCTCTCTGGTCCTTTGCTTAGTGTCCCTAAAAGACCTGCAAACTCAGCCAAGCTTTTGGGCTTGAAAGAGATGAGCTGTGTAGCTTGAATTGCAAGTGGGTGCCTCTAGTTCTGGGAGGCTGCAGTGACTGCAACCTTTTGAAATCTTGTTCAAACTGTTTTTGTTACACTCAGACAGGAATGTTATGTTCTTTGTTCCACCTCCTAAAAGGCAAACAACTTTGTATAGGCAGTTTGCAGCTTTTATAGCTTGATATATATGGGTCAGGGGAGGAAGCAGGAATAGTCTTAGATGTTTTCAAGCTGCAGAAGAAGTCCTTCTGAATGCATGGAGGAGGTTTTAAGATCCCAGCTGAATTTTTTTGCTAATAGTCTTTGTCTCAATGAGGAATAGAAATAAGCCCCCCAATTTGAATTACTTCCAGCTTCTGTTCATGTGAGCAGGTGGGGCAACTGTTCTCTGAGACAGACCTGTGTGGTAAAGGGTTCCATGTTTGATTCTGAACTCCTCCTTCCCCTGGAAAGCAGCATCCAACATCTCAGTTACCATCATTGAAACGTCATTGTTTTTCAAACAGACTAAAAACATGCATTTGGTAGTCACAAAAAAGATAAAGGTTTGCACTACCTTTTGGAACCACAGGAAGTGGTTCCATGTACATGTCAAGGTTCATGTTAAGGTACATGTTTCACAGAATCATAGTGGTTGAGGTTGGGAGGAATGTCTGGAGGTCATCTGGTCGAAGCTCTTGTGCTCAAGCAGGGCCACTCAGAGACAGTTACCCATGGCTTTGAACATCTCCAAGGATGGAGACTTCACAGCCTCCCTGGGCAACCTGTCTCAGTGCTCTAGAAGTGAAGCAGTTGCCCTGGTTTGAGCCAGGATGAAGCCAATTTCTACTAATTTTTGTTTGTTTGTTTTCTTCAGTGAACTCTCTTTTAAGCAGCACACAGCTTTTCCAGCTAGTGGACTGATAATGTTTGGATGTGTATAGTTAGTGCTGAGACACCCCCTTTACAAAGGTTCTCTTGCTGTGTGGAGCTTCTCCTGAGATGGTGTCGTGCACACTTTGGTGTGCCCTGTGCAGTGTGTTTTCTGTTACACCTGGCTGAGGATCCAAGTCTGCTCCAAGGACCAGCTGTGCAACTCCAGCTCAGACTGCCTTAACTTGTGTTATTTGCTCTGGAAATTGTAGTTTGAATTGCTGCTGGTAACCCAGCTGACTCTTATGGTTTACATTTAGCAATCTCTTTTTTTAGTTCTTTTCTTAATTACTTAGGAAAATAATTTTAGATGACTTAGCATTAGTTTTGGAGAAGCTGGCATATCAGAGGCTGTGAGGCCAGCAGCAGGTGCTGCAAGTAATCACTCTTCTAAATTAAGCAACACTTTCCAAGGCAGTAGGTTAATTTCTGGGTAAGCAGCTCTGCATACAGGTTCTTAGAATCAGCTGGATCGTGACCCAGCAAGTGACTCAAGGCTTTGTGTAGCTTTAATCCCATGAGTTGTCTTGCTGAGGCCTTTTCATTTTTAGGAAACTGGGGCTGTGCTTCAGCTTCAGTGCTGAAATAGTGCTGTCACACTGCAATCTGTCAGCTGGTTCTCTGCTTGTCTTCTCAGCCCAGTCTGCAGTGCCACCAGAGGGGTATTTGGGGCACGGGGCAGGCATGTCATTCTCCCTGGGAACCCAGGCTATGTACAGGAGCAACATGGAAAGGAGTTTATGCCCAAGCCTGTGCTGCTGTGGATTTCTGTAACCAGTACAAAAGCAAGCAGAGTAGCACTGGAGAGCTTTGTGCCATTTCCTTCTCCACCTTTGTGCATGCAAGTGGATTTCTGCAAAAATAGTCCCTCTGATTTCTCCAGGGGAGCTCCCTTGGGATCCATAAGCAGTAACTGTGACCCTGTGGGACAGATTCTGCTCAAGTGACACTGTCATTAACCTGTCACCTTTGCTTGGGCACAAGTGTTCATGCTCAAGGCTAGAAGGTCACCTGCAGAAGCAAAGGCTGCTCTCCAGACACCACTCTGACCTCACGAGGCTGGTGGGGTCAGTGGTGTTTGTGACTGCAATCACTACAGTTGTGACTAAAATCACAACGTGATTCTCACAGACTCTACAGGGCTCTGAGGAAACTGGTAAAATCTTCATTTCTGTCCCTACACAGAGTGTGACTCTGGACCACTTCACCTCACTTGTGGAGTAGGACAATGCAGTTCTTACCCAACTCAAGCTCTCTTTAAAGTATGTCTTCCTGCATTAAGATGCCAAAAAGTAAGTGGAAAGGGGGAATTTGTACCTGAAGGGAATCCCATGCAAAGTGGAAAAGAGAATAAATAATGCCCTTCTTCCAGGGATTCAAGAAAGGAGAGAACTTTTTGGTGCCTCTGTGTGACTAGTCTGAGACTTGGCACTTCTCTGACTTACAGTTGGTGCCTCTTGTGCCTGTGGATGCTCAGCCTAGTTATCAAGTTGGTGCTTGGAATTACACACCTGCTAATTAGATCTGAAGCCACTTTCCATGCTCCTTAGCTTGATTTTTATTGTGGTCAATCATGTTCAGACAAAAATGCTCCTAGGCTTGGAGCTCTTTGTTGGGAAACAGCCCTTTAGTGTTTAGAAAAAGGTGACAAACTTCTGCAGAGTGAGCTCAATTCTTGTGAGCAGTGTTAAGGAATAACATGGTTATTCCTTAACTAATAAATTCCTTATTACTCTTGTAATTAGTTTAGGGTTCTGTAATCACTTAAATCTCTTTTATCTTCTCACTTTCTAGGTTAAAACTGTACTGATCTGTTTGCTTTGAAACCCTGAAGAGGCACAGTTCAGATGCTAGTGCAGAGTCTCACAAACTCAATATTCTACTGCAAAAAGATTCTTAAACTATAAGCAAAAAATGTTCTTTCAGTCTTTGTTTCTAGAGGTGGCTGCTTTGATTTAAACAAACACCTTAAACAAATGAAGAGTAGGTGTTGATTCTCCAATTATGTCTGTCAAGTAGTGGCAGATTCTAACCCTATTTGCAGGAAGCCTTGTCTGGTGCAGAAGGAGCTTTTCTCCAGCCTGAAGAGCATGGTTGAATTCCCTGCTCTATAATGGAGACAAGATGGATAAGTCACTTGGGTTTTTGATAGCTCAGCTTCTATTCTGAAACCTGAAACCTCACATGGTGCTGTGAGCAAAAAGTCCTCTTCAAGTGACATTGCAATTCTGTGGCAATTGGGACCAAAAATGATCTTTTAATAGAAATGGTGAGGAGGAAATTCTGCTCGCTGCTTAACACTGACTCCTCACTCTACAGATCTTGTGATGTTGGGTGCCTTGTGGGTTTAACAGATGGTCTGATGCACCCAGATCTTCTGAGTGTATCCTCTGTGATGCTGCAATGTGCCTGCAAGGCTTGGAAACACAGAGTTGAAATGGGCAGACAGTGATTTGGTGATGGGAACACAGAAACATGCCAATCATGCACACATTTTCTGGGCAGCCTTTTCAAAAGGGGTCAGAATTTAACCTCTCATAAACACTGTGGGGTTGGAGGCAGCAAAATCCTGTTTCCCAGGTGTTTTGACTCTGTGTGGGTCACAAGAGTTGGAAGTGTCAGGAAATGCAGCCACCAGATAGTGAATTTCTTGTGGGCTGGCTTTCTGAATGGTCTCCTTGAAAAGAAATAGAGGACTGAACAGCCTCTGCTCCTCTGCATCTCACTAAGAACTGCCTTAAACTCCAATCTATGATATCTTTTTTTCCTGGCTGCATGAAGAATTTGTCATGTTTTCTATGATCAAAGGCAGAACTTGAAGAAGGACGAATCCTGTACCTTTCCAAAGATAGGAAAGCTGCTTGAAGGGACTTGGACACATGAATAACAACAAAATATTACTCCAGCAGTCTGTCCTCTGAAGTAAAACATGTCAAGTAAATTGCTGTAACATTAGACTGAAAATTGGCAGTTGTGTTTGTGTGGCAATTTGATGCTGTTCTCCTAAAATACCCCTGGAGAACATCCAGCTGTAGCTCTGCCCTGATCCTGAGCCTGCCCTGCAGATGCCCTGAACCTTCACACCTCCGTGTTAAGCAGCAAACTCTGGTGGCCTGGTCTGCTTAGTTGGTAGGAAGCTTTCAAATCTGGTTTGCTCTCAGAGGGCTTTGCATCTGAGAAAGAACAACTGATACCAGCCCAGTTTGAACTCTGGGAGAGGAAGGGAAAATAAAAATGCCTCAGAGAACTGAGCTTCTGTCTAGGCTGGGTGCCTTGTTCTGGCTTGCCAGCCTGTCTTCTCATCTGGGGATCTTTCTGAGAGGTCAGCAATTGCTCTGTGAAAATAAAGCCACTTTCAGTGTGGCTTGTGAGCCCTGGGTTCCCATGACCCTCCTCAGTGACAAGTTGTGGCAGTGGGTGCTTTACTGACCAACACAAACGCATCATCTCTTCCCTTTGTTCTTTCACAGTCATTGTTTTAAAAGCTTTCCACTGCTTTTCCTGAAAAATGACTTTTTAGTGGGTGCTTTACTGACCAACACAAACCTTTGTTCTTTCACAGTCATTGTTTTAAAAGCTTTCCACTGCTTTTCCTGAAAAATGACTTTTTGAAGTTCAGACCTCCTTGTGTTGACTATAAAGTGTGCATGATAATTTCAGGGCAATTGCTGTGTTAGCTGAGATACTGCAGCCTTCCTGGAGGACAAAACTCTGCTCAACTTCCTGAACCCTGTTCAGCTTCTCTCACTCAGACTCCAGGGGCCAGGGATGACAAATTTCCTGGGTTTTCCACTCAGTGGTGACAGTAGAATCTGTGTGGCTGCTCTTTATGATGCTGTAAGTAAGAGTTTAATGGACTTGCATGCAATAAATTGCTATTTCATGTTGGTGTGTGGTTTTCAATAGTATGTCAGAGAATTACTTACACCTTTTAATTTGCATTGAAGGGCAATATATAAAGAAATGTGATTATGATACCACGGGTTTCTCAAGTGGAGAGCAGACAGGCTTTTGCTTGCTTTAAGTGTTTCCAGTCTAGAGAATCTAAGTCATAAACAGGACTATGGGATTTTTTATTTCCCTCCCCCCCCCCTCGCCTTTAGAGTTGGGCTTCTTTCCTTCTCCTGCTTCTGGATCATCTTAAAAAATTACTAGTTTCAGGATAAAATGCACAGTTACCAACCAATCTGTCAAAGTCTTCTTGTCATTTGATGTGAGTGCTGCTTTTCAGTTGGAGCCTGTCTTGGCTGTTCAGCAGCACGTGTGCTTAACTCTTACTCCAAGATGAGTCATGTTTTGATTCCTGAAAGATCCATTGTCCCTTGGCTGTCTTTTTAAACTTCTTTGTTTTGTTTGGGTCTTTTCCTTTTGGTGGTTGTCAGGGAGCTGCTGTGACAGCTGAAGAGGCTGTAACAAACCCTTACCTGTTGTGTCCCAGTTCCTGCATTGATTATTTACAGGGAGACAGTCTGACTTGCACCACAGGTGTTGATCCTGTCAAGTTGAAGCCCCTGCTGCCTCCAGGGATGCAAATAAGAATCAGATGCCTCAAACTCTGCACTAATCTCAGTGAAATTTGTGACCTCGATTTGGGCAGGATCCAGGCCCCCTGTTCAGGGCAGTGATCCTGTATGAAGGTGGAATCCATGAACTGGCTGTTGCTTGGGTCCCCACAGGAGGAAGGTCAGATTGAGCTGAATGGGGCTCATAGCCATGTTTCCCTCAGGGAAGACATTCAACTCTGGCATAAACTTGACTAAGCACACATATTGACCAGATAGAGTGTGGAACACAGGGATGGGAAAGACCATCAAGTAGCAGGCTGGTTTCCTGGGCATCCATGCCAGAAGATTTCAGTGTAGAGGCAAATGTGTTGGCAGCAAAAGGCTCTTGGACTGCCATGTTCCCTGGCTGTAAGCCCATCCACCTTGTCACAGGTCACACTGGGGGTGGCAGCAATGATCCTAGGAGGTTCTGGAGGTATCTGTGGGAGAAGATGACAATGGAGGAGGTGGTACTGGAAAGAGGTTCTAGACAAGCATCTGTCTGTTGTTGGCACTACTTACCTGATCAGTAATAACAGAAGGGAACCAAATGTGGGGGGACTGTTGCACAAGTTCAGTGATGTTCTGGATGCAATTGCTTTGTGGGTTTTTTGCTTCTCAAGGACTGGTTTGTTTGGCATTGAGTAGCTTTTGAAAATGTGTTTTTAGCCACTGTGCTTTTAAAATCAGCATGCTGAAAAACCTGTGGATTGTGGAATGGTGAGATGATGTGCACATGCAGACAAGTTGGATTCCATTGTTACAAAATGCACCCTTGGAAAACCTCATCTCAGGTGTTGTCAGCACATCCTTTGCACTTTGCCAGTTTTCAGGAGCTGTCAGGTAGTGCTGTGTGGGCAGCATTACAGGGCATTATGGGATAAACCCTGAAATCCTAATCCAGGCCAAACTCCCACTGTTTTCAGTGGGTGTTTTACTGGTGTTAAGGCCAAGGACCCCACTGCTATCACAGATGACCTTTCTGCCTTTTAAAAATCAAGCAGCTGTGAGAATTGCTGCCTGCACCTTGTATTCCAGTTCAGACTGCAGGATTGCAGCCCTTACATTTTATACATGTACTTGGATTTGTGAACAAGAAGTTGGTTAAATAAAAACATTCCAGTAACTGTTCTTTCCATTCTCAGTAATGCTGGTGAAATGCCAGAGATCTGGAAACAGAAATTAGCTGGTGACTTAAAGCAGTGGATAAAAACAACTCTCATTCTGTAGGGGAAATGATAATTTTCTGAAAACTCTACTTTTCATAAATGTGAAGAAAATGTAACCACTTTTAAAATGAACACTTAAAGTTATTTCAAAATATCAGGACAAATTTATTGAAACAATATTTTTTTCAGATAATGGATTTAAAAAATATATATATTTCTATGAAATACCTGCAACTTTTGCCAGAATGTTGATTTCCAGTAAGAGATACTGAATTGCCTATATTTGAGAAGTTAATAGGAAAGCAGGTACCTGAAGTTCCTGATGGTCACCAAATAGTTGAGGTCATCTGTTCTGGCTCTTTCTGTCAGTGTAAGAAAGAGGAAAAGATTGTGTTTGTGCTGGTAACATTCAAAAGCCCAAAACAATACCAAAAGTAAAAAAAAAGAGAGGTCCAAAACCTTTTAAAAAAACTTGCCTGGCATGAAGTCTTCCCAGCTGAAGTAAGAGTTCCTTAGAGCATCATCAGTCTGCCTGGACCATCTTGGTTTCAGCCTTGAATGTCATGCAGGGGCAGCCCCAGAACTTGCTCAACTGCAGTCAAGGCTCTGAAGCCCACACTGTATTTTCTTAATTCCCCACTCCCCTTTAGGTGGTCTCTGCTTATTCACACTTCAAGCTAGGGAGGGCTCTTCTGTCCCATTACCTGGTCTCCAAGGGAGAAGAAGGGTTTTCCCACACTCCTCTTTACCCTCTTTTTCCATCAGAATTGAATACACAGTTGCAGAAGCACCTGGAAGGGGTTTTGTTTTTTCATGCTGTGTTCTCTCTAATTACCTGAATTGCTTTTCTTTGAAAGAGGTGATTGACTGATTGGAGAAAGGCAGAGCAAACACCTTTTCCACCCTGCTTTTTTCCACCCTCTGGTGCCTCCAAGATCACAAGTGAGGCCTGTGTGAGATCTAGGACAAGTGCTTGCATCTCCCAAGTACCAGGACTGTACTCCACATGTTAAAACTCAAGCTGAGGATGTTGTACTACTGAGCCCAGCTTTTTCACTCGTTTTCTTCTCAAGGCTGTCACTTATCACCTCTTTTAATCTGTTTTCATTGCTAAACTGGCACCTTGGATGAGGCTTGTGCAGCCTGGGCTGGTGGGAGGTGTCCCAGCTCATAGCAGGGAGATTGGAACCTGGTGATCTTTGAGGTTCCTTCCAACCTTCACCATGCTATGATTCTGTGAGTGACTAAACCCACTTGCTTCAGACAAGTAGTTTGAATGATGTTGTGTATCACTTTCCTCTAGACCCTCCCTATCACTTTCTCTGGCTTGGAATTGCAGAACTGGTGAGGTTGGCAGGAACTTCCATGGACAGTTTAGTCCAACTTCCCATGTAAAGTGGTGGCAGCTAGAACAGTTGCTCAGGGGCATGTCCAGTGGGCTTTTGAGCATCCCAAAGGATGGAAACTCCATGATTTTTCTGGGCAACCTGTTCTGTGGTTTGGTTCCTCCCCCAGGACAAAAGTTATTTTGTTTGTTTGCTTTGTGTTTATTTTTTTTTTTCCTCCTCTTCCTCACATTTAAATGGAATTTCCTATATTTCAGTTTGTGCCCATTGCCCCTGGTACTGTTGCTGGATACCACCAAGACGAGCCTGGTTCCATCTTCTTTACACTTCCATCAGGTATTTATGCATCTTGATGATACCCCCATTGAGCTTTTCCTCCTGCAGCCTGAATGGTCCCATCTCTCAGCCTCTCCTCATCTGTCAGGTGCTCCAGTCCCTTCATCACTGTGGACCTTCACTGGACTATCTCCAGTATATCCATGTCTCTCTTGTACTGGGGAGGTGAGCACTTGTCCCAGCACTCCAGATGTGTCTCACCAAACTGAAGCAAAGAGGAAGGATCACCTCTCTTGACCTACTGGCAGTGTCCTTCCTGATGCAGCCCAGATGTTGTTGACCTTCTTTGCTGCAAAGGAGGAGGCCCATGGTCAACTTGATGTCCACTTTCTTTGCACAGCTGCTTTCCTGCCTCTTGGCTCCCAGTCTGTGCTGCTTTCTGGAGTGATTCCTCCCGAGGGGCAGAGCTTTGCATTTTCATTTGTTGAACTTTGGTGGGTGTTGATTGTTTCTCCAGTCTGTCCATATCCCTCTGAGTGGCAGCACACCCATCTGGTCTGTCAGCCACCCCTACCAACACTGTGTCATCTTCAAGCCTCCTGAACCTGTACTCTGTGCCATCACCCATCATCTTTCCTTTACAAGGAATCCAGAACCCTGGGTGAAGTGTTTGATGAATCAAATCTCTCCACAGTCCTTGAAAGTACCTTGCTGTTCACTGGGGAAAATCAGACAGAGATGAGGTAACTTCCTTAGCACTAAAACAACATTAAATACTGAGCCTTGTAGTGAAGGACTTAATCATTATTATTATTTAAGACTTCAATTTCATGTATCTTTGATACTTTACCAGCTCATGCTCTATGCTAAGACCATAACAACCTTCTGTGTTACTATACAGTGGTGCTTGTTGGCCAAAAGCTGGACAGGGAATGCTTTCTAGGGCTTTTTCTAGGGTTGGAAATCCATGGGGTTGGTAGGAAAGGTGCAGCAGAATGAGAGAAAAAATCCTATTGTAATTTAATAGTATTGCAAAGTTATTTATTTATTTATTTATTTTCCTCTCTTCTAAACTGTGCCCCAGAGGAAATAGGGGCATCAATTGAAATTTTCTCAATGCTTTATTTGCATCCCCCTCCCCCAAAACCTACACCCTAAGTACAATCTAAACCTCTGGGCTAACAGATGGTGTTGAGAGGGGGAAAGGAGGGGGAAGAATTTGCATTTAAATAGGTGCAATAAAAAAGGGTCATGTCCCACAGACCAGCCCCACTCACCTGCTGTTTAAATCCCCCTGAGAAACAGGCAAGTGAGGCTTAGTTTTTTAACTGCATCAGCTGTAGTTACTCTCTGAAAGCATTCTGCCCTAGAAAAGCTGCAAGCCCCTGTATCTTGCTGGATGGCTTGTGTTCTGGCCCCAAAACAATGAGCTCTGAAGGATTTGGTCCTTTGAATGTGGTTGACAGCTGTGTCACTTTTGTTCAGCCCTCCCCTCAGGGTGACTGCTGCTGGTGGCTCCCATCAGGAGTGCAAGCACTGATGGGATAGAAATGGTTCAAACCAACTCTTGCCTCTTCTCTCAGCTTCATATTTGGGTGGCTGCATCAGTCAGTCTTTGGAGGTGCTTCTGCCATAGGGTCCTGTGGCCTCGTGCTGCAATGTTCTGTGCTGGGTTGGTGTGTGAGATGCTGCAGGTGAGATGGGGTTTGGCCCTGGTGACCTCCATGCAGCAGCACAGCAGTGATGCTGAGCCCCAGCACTGCTGGATGTCCATGCTTCATCCTGCATGGATTTCTGACTGTGCACTGAAAAAAAATCTGCCAGGTTAAAACCAAGACATTGCTGCTTTGTAGGGATTTTCTTCTGCAGTGTAAAGGTCTAGAAGTTGTTCTAACTGTTATTCTGGGGGTGGAGAAGGGAAAAGAAACACCCACCACTTCTACATATTCATGAACACTGCTCTGGTTCTGCCCTCTGTCCCAGCAGCAGGGAGTCAGCTTTTGTCTGCTCAGACAGATTTCCACAAGGTTTAAGGCTGTGGAAAGCCAGTAATAAGGAAAATCTTCCCACTTTGTCATAATGATGTTCCCTGTGGACACAATGAACCCATCCTACCTGATCTCCCCGTGATGTTTGAGGGATGCAGGCAGTGGAGGAGGCAAGAGGGCCTGGCAGCTGAAGCTTAGTTGTACCACTAAACACCAGGATGAGTGAAATCTGTTTCTGCCCACCAGTTCCTTGGATTTACACACTCAAATACTAAACATAAATAACATGAAAATATTCCAAGTGGTTCAGAAATGTTGTTAGTTATGTCTGTTGACATCTTCTTCACCTCCCAATAAGCCAGAGGTATTTGGAGTTTGAGTTTGGTAGGTTTGGTAGGAGATGGCTGGGGTGCCACCAGTGTCATCTGTGTGATGAGCTGGCAGAAGGAAACTTCTGCAGTGGAGGGGATTTCTATTTCTGGAATTGGGAGTCCTTGAATCTCTTCTTTCTTCAGCACAAGCCTGAAGGGAAGTGGTGAGATTACTCTTTGCTGAGCTGCCTGGCCCTCCCTCCAACAAGGAGAAGTGTCTTGGAAGAGGAAACGTGCTCAAGAATTATCATGGTTTTCTTTTCTCATTTAATTCTTGAGTGTATTTATAGTGAGTAGCAGTGGCTGAATAACCTGTATGCATGAGGCCAATGCAGATTTGAGCAACAACCCTCTGGGGGTTGGTTTGTTTATTTTTTTATATATATTAATGTGCATTCCAGCTAGTAGAAACAAGATCTGGTCAATGCATAATTAGAGGAGTAACCAGGCAGGGCATAATGTTAAGTTATATAAATTCAGGGCTGTCTCTTGTGCTTTATAGCTTTATACAGCTTTTTTTTTTTGGTGGTGCAAGTTACACACACACATGCATGTACACACGTGTGTGTACACACTTATACATCACACATTTATACACACACACGTGTGACATACAGTTTATACACACTATGTGCTGTAGTACATACTGTACCTCACAGAATCATAGAATGTGTGGGGTTGGAAGGGACCTTTAAAGCTCATCTGGTCCAGCCCCCCTGCAGTGCCCAGGTACCTTTTTGACTAGATCAGGCTGCTAAAAACCTCATCAACCTCGAATGTTTCCAGGGATGGGGCCTCCACCACCTCTCTGGTCAACCTGTTCCAGTGCTTCACCACCCTCATATTAAAGAACTTCTTCCTGATACCCCACCTGAATCTCCCCTGCTCTAGTTTAAGGCCATCACCCCTCATCCTATCACTACACACCCTTGTAAAAAGCCCCTCCCCAGCTTTCCTGGAGCCCCTTCAGGTACTGGAAGGTGCTCTAAGGTCTCCCTGGAGCCTTCTCTTCTCTAGGCTGAACAATCCCTTGGTAGGAGAGCTGGTCCAGCTCTCTGATTGTTTCTGTGGCCTTTCTCTGGACTTGTTCTAACAGGTCCATGTCCCTCTTGTGTTGAGGGCTCCAGAGCTGGACACAGTGCTCTGCACCACTGCTGCTCTCAGCCCTGCTGCTGTTGTCATCTTCCCTGGGACCCCAGTTCAGTGACACTTGCAGGTAACTGGCTCTGGCAGCTGTGCTGGCTTGTGCTGATGCTGTCTGCAGTGCGTAAAATGCTTGTTATGCAGCAAGGCCCCACAGAGCATGTGAGAGCAAATCCAGAAATGAAACATGATTTGTAAAATATTTCTTTCCTCTTTTTTTTTTTTGAAAAAAAAAAAAAAATTAAAATTTTCAGCGGATACTGTACCTCACAGAATCATAGAATGTGTGGGGTTGGAAGGGACCTTTAAAGCTCATCTGGTCCAGCCCCCCTGCAGTGCCCAGGTACCTTTTTGACTAGATCAGGCTGCTAAAAACCTCATCAACCTCGAATGTTTCCAGGGATGGGGCCTCCACCACCTCTCTGGTCAACCTGTTCCAGTGCTTCACCACCCTCATATTAAAGAACTTCTTCCTGATACCCCACCTGAATCTCCCCTGCTCTAGTTTAAGGCCATCACCCCTCATCCTATCACTACACACCCTTGTAAAAAGCCCCTCCCCAGCTTTCCTGGAGCCCCTTCAGGTACTGGAAGGTGCTCTAAGGTCTCCCTGGAGCCTTCTCTTCTCTAGGCTGAACAATCCCTTGGTAGGAGAGCTGGTCCAGCTCTCTGATTGTTTCTGTGGCCTTTCTCTGGACTTGTTCTAACAGGTCCATGTCCCTCTTGTGTTGAGGGCTCCAGAGCTGGACACAGTGCTCTGCACCACTGCTGCTCTCAGCCCTGCTGCTGTTGTCATCTTCCCTGGGACCCCAGTTCAGTGACACTTGCAGGTAACTGGCTCTGGCAGCTGTGCTGGCTTGTGCTGCTGCTGTCTGCAGTGGGTAAAATGCTTGTT
Source organism: Chaetura pelagica (assembly GCF_000747805.2). Lineage (NCBI taxonomy): Eukaryota > Metazoa > Chordata > Aves > Apodiformes > Apodidae > Chaetura > Chaetura pelagica. The sequence continues at coordinate 259,962 of NW_009953792.1, forward strand.
ATGCAGCAAGGCCCCACAGAGCATGTGAGAGCAAATCCAGAAATGAAACATGATTTGTAAAATATTTCTTTCCTCTTTTTTTTTTTTGAAAAAAAAAAAAAATGTAAATTGTGCAGCTGTAGAAGGGATGCATTTTACTTTTTGACAAAGGAGTTCAAAGAGGTGGAAATGTGAGGAAATAAGAGGTGCCCTTTGAGGCAATATTTGCAGGTGGTGGGGTAAAGAATGGAAAAACTGTGATTATTGGCCTGAGATTTAGGCTGCTTTTATTTCACTGGTTTTCTTTTCACCATTTTTGTTTTTAAATTGGCTTAGCAGGTGGCTGACTGACATGGGATCATTTATTTCTCTACCTTCCTGAGCTCTCCAACGTGGAGAAGAGCTTGTACAGAAAGGATCATTCTGGTAGCTTACAGTGGTTTGTTTTTTTTTTTTTAATCTTATAGTTTTGCACCCAGAAAGTGATTGAAAAAAAGATGTGCTGGATTGGAGCCCTGTCTAAGGCAGTCCTTGGGATAACAGGATTATTTGGCTGATTTTTAATTAAAATAGAATTTTAACTAGATTGTTTTGAGCATACATTCAGCTCTGGTTTGTTGTTACTAGTCTAATTGCCTCCTAAATTAGAGATACCAATATTCTAATTCTCCCCTCTCCCTCTGAGGACACTTTTAGAGAATGTGAAATGCTGTGTAAATGATACCCAGGCTTGCAAGACAGAAAATGTTCTTTAAAGACATTAGCCAAAACTTCATTCTTCTCTTTACCTGCCATGTCTTGACAGAGAGAATGATGAATGGATATTATCCTGTATTTATTTTCCTCTCTCCTTACAGGTCTTTTAAATGCTCAGAAATGTGTTCTGAAAAAAATGGCAATAATTTCAGCCTGTGAGGAAGGAGCAGTTAATGAATCTCCAAGGAAACACCCAGAATACAGATGCCCCGTGGGGGAGAGAATGGTTAGGAGGTAGTGGAACAGTGGCTGGAGACAGATCATCATCTTGTATCTGAGACAGAACCCGGATAACATATTAAAATGACAGACTGATTTGATCAGGGCTGCTTTTTGAGACCCCTTTTCAAAAAATAATGACTTGGGATTTGACCACTTCTGTCTGAGCTCTCTGGGTTCTTCTTGGTCAGAACCAAAGCATCAGGCTTTTGTACTTTTTAAATTGTGTGAAGGATTAAAACCCTCAGGGGAAGTTTCACCTGTGAGGATGTAAATTCGGACCATGTTAGAAGTTTAAAGAATATATATTAGGCTCAAATTCAACTTCTGTTTTTAAAGCTAAAAGGGACCCAGCACAATGGCAGGCCACAAATTTGAATGTCTTGTTTTATCAGTGTCTGTTGCTCTACTAAAATATTACAAAACTCCAAGGCTTTTGTTAAAGTAGAATATTTAAGGTACTCTAATAAAACTAGATATACAGTGAAGAGTGTTCACAGAAAAACAAGAGTTATTTCCAGCCTAAAGTGGCTTTTCTTAAAAATAAAAAGCAGCCAAATGTGCTTATCTTGGGAGGCTGTGAATCAGTACCTGCAAATACCAGTGGTACAAGAATAACCAGGGATGGTGGAAATTCAGCCCAAAGGAAATGGCTGTAAAGAAGGAGTGGAAGGAGAGGCTGGTAGTGAACGTGCTTGAATCTGAATTATTGGGATTAAGGAAGGATGATCAGAAAACTCTGCATCTTGACCTGCTGCATGCTGTGCTCTCTCAGGGAGGCTGATTCACACGCTGATGACCTTAGCAGCAAGTAGCTGTGGGACTTCAGCAAGGTGATTTGTGGTGATGGGAGGGAACACTGTGCTGAACAACATGCCTTGATGAGGGTCATCAAGGCATGTTCTAGGCACAGCTTCCTAGAATATCAGGTGTTGGTTGTTGTCTTAATTCTAGAAGCCTGGTGGGTTTTGGCCAGCACTTGGATAAAGGCACAACACTGTCCATAGAGCTGCTCAGCAGTGCCCATTAAGGTGATTTTGAGCTTTGTAGGAACAGAGGGGAGATGCAACTCTCCTGACAAAGCAGTCTTGAGATGAATAAATCATGGGCAGTCCATCCATCAGTGAGATCCGAGTTCTGCTGAATTTGCAGTTCATATTGTTGCTAATTTTATGATGTAGCTGCTCATCCTCTGGGACTGAAAGAATCAAGTCACTTGCTGCAGATGCTGACAGGGCTGTCCCTGATCAGCCCCTACTGCCTTTGGGGCTGTTGCACAACTGGGGGGCCTGCAGGAAAGCTGGGAAGGGACTTTTTTTTTAAGGGCATGCAACGATAGGACAAGGGGGCAGTGGTTTCAAGCTGGAAGAGGGGAGATTTAGATGAGATATTAGGAAGAAATGCTTCCCTGTGAGGATGGTGAGACCCTGGCCCAGGTTGCCCAGAGAAGCTGTGGCTGCCCCATCCCTGGAAGTGTTCAAGGGCAGGTTGGATGGGGCTTGGAGCAACCTGGTCTAGTGGGAGGTGTCCCTGCCCATGCAGGGGGGTTGGAACTAGATGGTCTTTAAGGTAATTGTAGCAAGAAGACAGGAGAAGAGCATCCATGCTTCAGAAAGACTTTCACAAAGATGTTGAGGAAAACCTTGCCGACTACTTCTGGTCCTGTTATTAACTCCTACTCCTAATTACATGGTTTCCTTAAAATGGGCCTGCTACTGTAATAAGTGATGTTCTTGTATTTTATATATTTTATTCAGTGGGGTAAAAATAGTTCACTTGGCTCATGGGCTTTATTTAACCAAGCGCTGATGCTGAATTGTGTCGTAACACGTTGCAGAAACAGCAGATCCTTTGTCTCCCTCCTGTAAAGCTTTCTTTGCTGACGTACAGTAAGTTTGATTGGGATGCTAGTAAAGGATGTGATAAAAGGCCTGATGGTACCTCTTCAAAACAAACTGCTGCTCATTAAATGAAACGATGATTCTTAATGGACTCGTGAATGCTCTGCAGCCCAATGGTACAAGTGAGGAAGTCTGGGAACATGAGGCCTTGTCACAAAACACTCACTGCTCTTCCTTCTGTGCATACTGGGATTATAAACTAGGTACAATAAGACATTTTGCCAGATGGCTTGTAATTGTAAACATAGAGCTGATGATCTACCAGGCAAGGAGGCTCAGCTGTGAAAGCTCAGTTAGGTGGAAACCCTGAGCTACCTCAAGGTTTTTCATTTTGCCTTTTCATGAACTGCTTTCAGAGCATTACATGGGTCATAATTGAAGGAGTAATCATGGCAAACTTGAAGCAGATTTATCTGCAGTTCTCAAAATGTTTGTCTTTACTGATGCTAAATTAGCTCTGTCAGTTCTGGGTATTTGACTGTGCTTTCCTTGTCTCTTAATTCAGTTTGTCTGCAAAAAGCTCATGTTTGATGCAGAGCTTGTTCTGTCCTGGGAGAATTATTCATTCTTCCCTTTTCCCCAGCTTTGAAGAACCAAAACTGTAACAAAGCAATGTGAAACTGAAGCAATCTTTGCTATTTCCTCTAATTGAAAACCACTGCCAGTATGAAAATCCTGGCTGGCAATTAAGGGAATGTGACAGCTTTGCCAGTCATTACATAAATACTATGGAGCACAGGGCTTCCTACTTCATTAGCTGCAGTGAACACAATGGGGCTACACACAGGAGCAAGCCCTGCTCTGCTGATAGAAGTTTGCATTTCCAATTAGTGCTGAAGGGTTGCAGCATTTCCCCCCTCAGCCTAATTGAGGCTCTTGGATGGCTTCATCAGTCAACGATGCTTGTCTTGTTGTCTTGCTCTTCAGTTTCCCAGAGGGAAAGGAGTTGGATGAGTTTTGCTCTTCAGAACACCTGTTTCTTCTTTGCAGGTCTCTGTCAGGGAATCTCACCTTTTACAGGTTGATGCAAACTTCCTGCTGGTTTTGCTAACCACTGCATTATGGTGTCCTCTGTGATTCGTGGGATGTTGTTGTCTTGGCCTGGCAATGTCCTAGTTTTCTGACATGCTTCTTACCCCTGCTCCCATTGCAGGCACCTTGTTAAATGTCATTTGCCATTTAGCACAGGTACTGTGATTTCACAGATACCTGTGTCTGTGTAAGATGTGACTGTGTTGTATTGGGAATAATTGCACATTAGGGGATAGCAGGACTTCATTCTGAGCCCTGTGCTCTCAGTTTACCTTCTGGCTTGGGAACTTTTGAATGGAAAAATGATTAATGATCCTGCTGCTTTCAGTTGCTCTGGCTGCTAATGTGCAGTTTGGAATTAGAGCCAAGTAACTTAGGTGGGGAGAGTAGGGAGGGTGTGTTTAACTCTGTTTTAATACATTTTCTTTATGCTGCATCTAATAATTTCCTCTGGAACACAGATTTTCTCCAGGAAACCTAAAGCTTTGGTTCTGCTTTAGCATAAGAGGCATTTATTTTTCCCACCCTGCTTAGCAAGCTCTGACTTCAGTCACTTGTTCTGTTCAAGCCCTGCCTTCCTGTGAGCAAAAGTGGAACCAGAGCCAAGGCTGCTCCATTCCCTGCTGGAAAACGGAGCCTGTCCTGACATCTGCAACAGTCAACTTGCTTGTTCAGGCATGTAGCTGGGGGAAGGGAGACAGCACTTCTGGAGATGAAGAAATAAGGAGGATGATTTGTGGGTTGAGAGCTTTTAAAAATGATACTCTTGGTTCCTTCTGGCTCAGCTTAGATTTTTCTTTATTTATTTTTTTTAAAATACAGATGCATTTTATTTCTCCTGGGCTGTTTAAAAGCACTGTTAGAATAGGGTAAGTGCTTGGTCAAAATGAGCAGGCTGCTGCTCAGGGATGGGAACAGCTGGAGCTGGTCTCTGCAGCTCTCAAAGCTTTAGCTACCTGGCTGGAGCACAAGTCAGGTGAGTTCCTGGGGTACTCCAGGTACTTGAGCTTACCTGGCATTGACTGCAAAATGTTTGAGACTGCCAGCTTTTCATGGAACAGCTGAAAGTAAGTCAAAGCATGGCAATTTAAGCTGGTTTTGCCTCTCTGCACTATTGGATTCAAGCCTAATCTGGTGGAAAGGGCTTGACCTGCCTCAATGCTGCTGAAAACCCTCCATGTGTCTGGGTTACTGTCATAGCAGCCATGCATGGGCCAACCCCCCTGGAGGCTGGTGCAAGCTGGGCCTTGCTTATTTAAAACAAAACAGAAAGAAGCTTCCTTCACTTGGGTAAAAGGAGAACTCTGCTCTGTTGCTAGGAGTCGAGGGGTTATAATTAACCTGCTCTTCTTCACAAGTGTCTCTGTGCAGCACGAGGGGTTAGCAGGGATACCTGCCCAGAGGGAGATCTTGCAGCTCTCCTGCCCAGATGCAGTGCCTGCTGTGGTGGTCTCAGTGTCCTCCTGAAAAACAAGGCCTGTGGAATCCCACCTGGCAGCTCTTGGTTTTAGCCCAAACAGCTGGAGTTGAACTAAAGGCTTTTTTGTTTGTTTGTTTGTTTGTTTTTTGAAAGGACTCACCAGTCTTTTGGCTTTTCAAATTCCAAGTCACGGAGTCCTCCAGCATTGCTGGGGAGTTGTAACTGGTCAATCATCCTTTATGTCTAGCACTGTGGAAATAATGCTGGCAGTGGAGCAAGGCTGCAACCAGGAGTTGGCCATCTGCCACGAGAATGGCTCTCCTACCCCTCACACCCACCCACTCTGGCTGTAGCACTGGGTGCATTCTCTTCTAGATAAGCTCTTTTTTTTTTTTTTTGATTTAATTATTATTCCATTTCATTTAGAGATTTCCTCTGCATCTCTCTGGGTGTTGGCAGCAACTGCAGGGGTCTAACAGGTAAATTCTAAAGATAGATGAGCAAACAGTGCTGTTCTCTAAGTGTTTATTTATTAGAACTTTATGAAACCCTTTTTTTTTTTTTTTAATTCACATGTAAATGTTGGGTCTGGGCTGTTGCATTAATGGCCTTTGATTTATTTATTTAATTAATTGGCACACTTGCACAGCACTCAGATGTAGAGTAACTGGCTGGGGAGACAGCTGGATGCTACAGTTACTGGGTTGTTGTTTTTTTTTTTTTAATCACCTCTAAATGTGACAATCAGTCTGTCCTCCCTCAGGGTGTGTTGCCCTTTTCTGTGACAGTACATGTCCCAGATCCCATTCTCTGTTGGGTGGAGGGAAGGGACACCTCTTGCCCCTTCTGCAGGTAGGACATGTGTGGGGTTCCTTTCCTTCAGTGTGTCTGAGACTTAGTCCAATGTAAAGTGATGAATGAAATAACAGATGAGTGTCTTTTTTCATCCTGTGTCAAACCCCAGCTGGCAAACTGTGCTGTTAATTTTTCTGTTGGGATTTGGATGAAAGTGTGACACCTGGAAAGGGGGGAATCTGCTGCTTGCAATGTGTTTGAACAGAGCAGGGGGTTGGCCCCTGCTCCTTCCCTCCTTCCCACCTCCCACCAGGGCAGTGCAAGGAGGAGGAAGGAGGTTTTAACTCTGTGCACACAACTGATCTCTAGGCATGGGGTTGGAGGATGCAGAGATAAAATGCTTGTTCTGATCAGGATCAACTCAATTAAAGGTCAAGGCTCCTACTGCCTTTTTTTTGTTTGTGAGCAAGACACCCTTTCCTCACCCTGGCAACAACAGAAAAACAGCTTCTTGGGAAAAACTGAGGTTTCCTTCTGGTAGTAGGAAGAGAGGGGGGAAAACAGTTGCTGAGCATCTCCCTCCTCTCTCGTTTAATATAGTTTATTCATCTGTAAGTTGTAGTGAGTATCTTACAGCTACTGTCTTGCCAGACTGCATGAATTATAGATGGCTCTTTTATGAGTTCTCATGTTGACTCCAGCAATTAGTATGAGTTGGACATAGTTATCTTTATGGCATCTGCTGTAGCGTAGGTTTCAGCTCTTCTGACTTTCAAATTGCTTTCTGTTCTAGCAATCAGTCATCTGCCTGTCTTGCTAAGGAATGCAAAGCAAACATGACCAGCTTGATAGAAACTTAAGAGTTCAGCCCGGAGCAGCAGGTCTGAAATGAGGTGGTTTACCAGAAGGAAAAATGACATAAATAGAGGATCTTTGTTGCTTTTTTGTTTTTCCCTCTCGTGTGTGTGTGTGTTACACACAGTAGTGCCAGAAGGATCTACATATGTTGGGGTCCTGCTCCTCTAGATGAACAGCTCAGGAGCTTCTGCCTGTTTTACAGTCCAACTACAGGCATGAACATCGTGATTTTGAGCTGTATCTACTTAATGCAGATCTGCAGGCCTGCATGGATCTTGGGATGTCTCTGTGCTCTGGACTCTGTTGGCATCTGTGGGTGCTGTTTTCTGTTTGGTGCCTCCACCTGCTCCGTCTTGGAACCGCCAAGTGGTTTCCTGAGTCTCTTGTCCCTGTGTGTGTGGCTGTCTGGCACTGCTTCCTTTTTGCAGAAGGGTTTTGTGGGTTTGAAAGGAGAGTTTCAGGTCTGCTCTTGGACTCTGTTGAGGCTGGGGTAATCTCATTTAGCTAATGGCCTTCAAAAGCTGATGGGGAGGTGCAGAGAGCACTGGAAGGCCACCATAATTTAACTTCTGGCAGCCACAGCTTGCAGCATGTAATAAAACTTTTCATAACTACTGTGTGCTGAAACAACTCAAACTTCCAGTACTCCCAAATGGCTGCAGAAACAACAGTCTTACCTCATGACTGTGACTTCCTAGTGGTGTCTGTGGGGTTTGGGTTGAATGCTGGCATGTTAATATATATATATATATATAGTAGTTGAGAGTAATTGTGTCTGCAGCTAAAATGTTTTCTCTCTTCTGACTCCAGCTGAAAAGTTTATGTGCTATTTCATTGCTTCCACTGTTCACTTAATCATACTGTGGAAGCACAAGATGAGTTTCTCAAAGCAGAGTCGTGCTGCTGTGCAGGGGGAAGTGCCTGGGTCTGGTGATGCTTTGCATTCCTGGTGGGATGGATCGGGCTGAGCACAGTGACTCACTTCAGTGAGTGGTGCTGATGTTATGCTGGCTGGTGAAGAATTGCCTGCTGCTCTGAATTTGAGTGGAGGCTACACAAGGAGGGTTGTTTAAAGCCTGCTTACATGTCAGTTGTCAGGAGATTGTAGGAGTCCTCTTCTTCCTGAAACAGTCAGCTGGGCTAAGCTGAGGAAGATAGTTGTGCTCTCCTGGCCACACTCTCCAGTCACTCAGTATGGATCTTACAGGGGATAACTTCTGTAGAACCAGTCCCTTAGTTTTGTGGGTTGAAGGATTTCTCTCACCCTCCAGTTTCCAAGCACATTAAATAGCTCTTGTGCCTCCAAACACTAGACTTAGATGAGGAGAAAGATCTGAGGTCATGAGTGATGGAAAGGAGAGGCTGTACTAGAAGCTTTGCCTATGCTAAAGTTGCAGTGATCAGGTGCAAAATAATATTGTTTCTTAAACTATGTGACTTCTCAGGAGTTACTTGCTCATTCAGGGCATAATGTAAGATAAACAAGTGCTGGTCCAGCCAGTGTTTGTAGCCTTGCAGTACAGTAGAACTGTGCTCTATCCATTCCAATGAAAGGATTTTGAAAAACCCTCTTATGCTGAAGAAATTGTGAGCAGATGTCCCTGGGGTTTTGCTCTGGTGGAATTGAGGGTGGGGATGCCTGACATCCAGAGGTTTTTTCTTAGGTTTTCATTTTGGTTTTTGTTTACTTACATTCTTTTTCCTTGCCCCAGCAGCAGGCCAGCCTCTGCCTGTAATCTGGGGGAGTTTTCATACCCTGATCATTTACTTTTCTTAAGGCTCTATTCTCTTCCTTGTGTCACCTTCTGGTCTGATGGTTCATCTGTTCCCCAATGCAATAACCTTTACTCTGTCCCCTGCTTAGTCCCATGCTTCAGACAGCAGGTTAGCAAGCTCAATTCTCACCTCTCTGCTCAGTGGAAGAGGGACCCAGTGATGAGGCTATTTCAGTCATGCCTTCAGGGAGTCTGGGCTGGTGGGGTAATCTTTGGATACACCTTTATTCAACCCCCTGTAGGAGTAAACCAGGGTGTTAGTGCAGCAGATGTGGTGCCTACTCCTGGGCAGGGCTGTTTGGCAGGCACAGAGCTGCTAACATTCATTTTCCTTCTGCCTCCCTATTTGCAGCACATTTCTAGCTCCCTCCCAGCAGTTTGCTTTCTCATGCTTAAATAAGCACAAATGCAAAGAGTGCAGCTCTTACGTAGCACTTCTGCTTATGTCATTTCAAATGCTTTAGCAGTGCCAGTTCAGTACCAGCCCCTGACACTGTGATGTGCAAAACCTGTCACTGAGGCCTCAGCATCTTCAGGTTGCACAAGATGCGTGATCAGCAATGGCTGCCAAGTTTACCAGTTGGGTTTTAATTTAGACTTTTTTCCACTGCTTAAATAGGGAGAGTAGTTGTTTGCACCACTTGGTGGCTGGCACTCCAGCTGTCACTTGGATCTGCTCTGTTTTATACCTAAGAATGACATGAGGCTGGAGCATGAGTGATGGGAGATTCACAGGGCACATGCCAGAACACACCCAGACAAGTGCACATCTCATTTCCCCCCACCCCTCCCAAACACCAAAACTGTCCCACTGTTAAAATCCATACCCCAAATGCTAGTCTGTAATTTAAAATTCCTTTGGAGAGTTGTGTTGGGAGGAGGCAAGCCTGGGGTCAAACCTTTTACAGAGCTCCTTGTGTGTGAAGGTTTCTCCAAAGCCTTATGGGCTGTGCAATAGAATCATAGAAGGGTGAAGGTTGGAAGGGACCTTCAAGATCATCAGGTTCCAACACCCCTGCATGGGCAGGGACACCTCCCACCAGCCCAGGCTGCACAAGCCCCATCCAACCTGCCCTTCAACACCTCCAGGGATGGGGCAGCCACATCCTCCTTGGGCAACCTGTTCCAGTGCCTTCCTGCCCTCATGGGGAAGAATTTCTTCCTAATATCTAACCTAAATCTCCCCTCTCTCAGTTTAAAACCATCACCCTTTGTCCTATCACTGCCCTCTCTGATGAAAAGCCCCTCCCCAGCTTTCCTGGAGCCCCTTCAGGCACTGGAAGGTGCTTTAAGGTCTCCCTGAAGCCTTCTCTTCTCCAGGCTGAACACCCCAACTCTCCCAGCCTGGCTCTAGAGCAGAGCTGCTCCAGCACTTGGATCATCTTCATGGCCCTTCTCTGGACCCTCTCCAACAAGTTCATGTCTTTCCTGTGCTGAGGGCTCCAGAGCTGGACACAGGTGGGGTCTCAGCAGAGCAGAGGGGCAGAATCCCCTCCCTGGCCCTGCTGGCCACACGTGTTTTGATGCAACCTGCCTTCTCCTTTAACAACAAGCGTGAAGAAGGTGGGAACCAAATAAGTGAAGAAGGTGGAGCTGCAGACCCACCATGGCTTGGTAGGCAAAAGCTAAGGAACTGCTGCTCTCAGCAAAGCCCAAGGTGTTGCAGCTGAAGGCCCTGCAGGCAGCGTTTGCCTTTCTGAACTCCCTGCAGCTGCAAGAGCAGCACGCCCTGGGCTCCAAATCTTTCCAGTTAACACTGAGCATCAGTAGCTTGGCTGCAGAGGACTTTGAAGTTTGGCAGGACAGCAATTGTGTGGTTGTGGGACTGTTGTGTGGTTGTGGGATCTGTTTGGAGTGTTTCCCAGCGTGGTTCCTCTGAGTCCAGCCTGTGGAAAAGCAGCTCCCTGGGAGCCAGCAGCAAACTTGGCTTTGTAACCAAACTTCTCACTTGCAGAGAGCAAACTGCTTTTGACTTTCTGCCACCCAATAATTCTCCTTGAGTGAAACATGTTTTCTTGCTGCTTATGAAATTGGTGAATTGGTGAATTTTCCCACCCAAACAGAAACTGCTCCTGCTTTGGTCTTTGTTCTGCAGTAAACTACCAACTTTTTGTTTTTTGAGAACATAATGCAAACAAATTCCAGTTTCCAGAAAGATCTTTCTGCAGCCAGAGCTGAGTCTGGACTAACACTGTTCTCATTTGGGTGGAACATGCTCCTTGTTGCAGAATAACCTATTACCCTGTTCCAAAGCTTCTGCCTTTAAATCTGCAGAGCAGGGATTATTTACTTAAGGCTTTCTGTGTGTGTTGGGGATCTAGCTTGATTTGACCCTTCCAACAGAACATAATGCAACCCACTTGCTGATGATTTGGATTCCCCCTGAAGTGTGCTGCTACCCTGGAAAGGCCAGGGCAGCTTGGGTGAGGTGGGAACAGCTCTGCAGCTTCCCAGCCAGCTCTGACTGCACCAGTTCAGCAGCTTTGAGCAAAGGAGCCTGAGCAGCTGCATCAAAACTCTTGGAGTGCAAACTTCAGTCTTTCTGCATCCTGCTGTGCTGGAGACTGATACAAACCTCTTGAGATAGTTTTCAGTAGAACTAGAATGGATCTGAGAGGTCTTATGAGGTTGGCAACTCATTGCCTGCTGATATCCTTCCTATCTTGTTTTTTTTCTACTCCCCACCCTACACTTCTGCTCCATGGGTTTTCCTGAGAATTGTCTGTATCCTGAAATGGGCTTTTCTTGATGGTCAGTAACTCAAATGCTTGAAGGGCGTCTTGTTAACAGAACAAATGGAAGCTTGAGTAGAATTTGTTGTGCTGAGACTTGGTCCCTGTTCCTATAAGGTTACAGGCTAGTCTGCAAATGCCTGCTTGTGTTTTGTTGGACAGTGTGTGATTCCAGTTTACAAACCCCAAATTCTTACGTGTTCCCTTTTTCCCCATTCCTAGTAACGGCCTCCCCAGCTGAAGATGTCTAACAATGGAGTTGAAGCAGAAGACAAACCACCTGCTCCTCCGATGAGAAATACCAGCACTATGATTGGATCAGGAAGCAAAGATGCTGGGACTTTGAATCATGGCTCCAAACCTTTGCCTCCCAACCCAGAGGAAAAGAAAAGGAAGGACCGATTTTACCGATCTATTTTACCAGGAGATAAAAGTACAGTATTTTGTCTCTTCTTAATAAACTTCTTGTCTCAATGTTGCTCTGAGTGACCTTAGTTAAACACCTGATGCTTGGTAATGTTTTAGGTTTTAGAAAATATGGTGTGTTTGTTTTCTGCACAGCTGTCTTGGGTCATTTTGGGGAGGGACTTTTTACTGGGGTGTGTAGTGATAAGATGAGGGGTAATGGTTTTCAATTGGAAGAGGGGAGATTTAGGTTAGACATTAGGAGAGAATTCTTTACTGCTAGGGTGGAGAGGCACTGAAACAGGTTGCCCAGGGAGGTTGTGATGCTCTCTCCTTGGAAGTGTTCAAGGCCTGGCTGGACTGGGCTTTGTGCAACCTGGTCTAGTGGGAGGTGTCCCTGCCCATGCAGGGGGGTTGGAACTAGATGATCATCTAGAGTCCTTCCAACCCAAACCTTTATATGATTCTATGATTTTGGGGTACATGAGGTGCTGGCTGTAGGTGTAGATTTTTTTCGTAATGTTTAATCCTGCCACAGTTAATCCATCCTGCTTATTCTGTTTGTTTTGTGCTTCCCCTCCCCCACCTTAAGTTATGAGAATAATGTCCCTGAAACCTGGGACTATCTCAGCCACTTCCCAGCCTGACTTGTCCTTAGTGATCTTGAAAAACACACTTTCTTGTACCAAGGACAAGCTGGCCAATTAAAGCTGGCACTGGCAGTTCTTTTGCTGGGGAGCAGGGGGAGGTATTTTCTTGTTTGCTGTTCTAAATAGCAAATAATTTGAGTTAAGCATGACTAACAGGCCAGCTCCTGCCAGGCATGTCATATGTTACTGCATGGTTGCTTTATTCTACTGCCTGTCTGGGTCAGGCATGGTCTACTTGCTGTAAAGAATAATCTGTTACTGCAAATTCTTGCACATTTCTTGTGAAGTGAAGGAATTTTCTTCTGTTACAGGGACTGTAACAGATGGAAATGAAGATAGGAAATGTGAACTGTACAGGAAAGTCTAATTTTTAAGATTAGGATATTTGAGAAACCTCTCTCTCATGTGAATCTTTTGGAGTCATATACGGGGAAAAAAAAATCTCCATCCTCTAATATGTGCTGGTTTCTTTTTATATCTGACCTATTTTTTGGAGTTCCTCTTTCTGATGCATGAGATTTTTGTAGAGTATGCATTGCAATGGTATCTGGATAGTGGATATCTAAAGTCAAGCCTGGGTGTCTTCAGCTTCCCGGACTTCACAAGGGAGGTTTCCTACTTGATTTTTATTCTCCAAAAGACTAATTGGAGTGATACTTCCACTAATTTAAATAAGCAAAATCTAGATTCATTTTCCACAAAGTGTTGCATCATTCATTGTTATTATTATGTGATACCTTCAGCAACTTTATCCAGCATGGATTTTTGATTCTGCAATCCATAAACCCATGAACTCCATGTTAAAAGTTTGCCAGATCTGGGTGAGGACTTGGTATGATGAATATTACTCTTTAAGAGCTGCAGGTTTTTTGTGTTTGCTTCCTTAAGGCAGTGGGGGTTTTCAATCTCTGGGCTCAACAGTTGCAGAAAACAAAATCACCTGGAATTTATAAAAGAAATACAGCTTGAAATGCTGGTTTGAGCTGGGTTTTAAAGGAGAGCTGCAAAAGTGAATGGTTTGGGTAAAATCAGCAGACAGGCTGTTGAAGATGCCTGTGTTTGCTGAAGATTGGCCAATGTGGCAGATGCTTCAGGACATGAGAGATTTTTGTTTAGCCAAGCCCAGCAGAGCCTTCTGTTGCAACACACCTGCCTGAGCAAGAGTGGTTGCTTCTGTCCTCTAATTCCTGTTAAGCAAAAAATACCTTTAACACTGTCACCTTCGCTTCATATTTGTTGATTTTCATCTTACAGAAACTTCTTCTCATCTCATCAAAAACAACTGAATTCCCAGTGCCTCCTGCTGCTGAAATGTTAATCAAATTCCCAGATATTCAGATACTTCTCTTTGTTTTGTGCCTGAAATTATTTAGGTGTTATCTGTTAGTTTGGCTTGACCAAAAGGGGAGTTGATTTCCATTCAGTTAGAGGAATGTAGCCCAGGGGACCAACCACATCCTGGCTGCATCAACAGAAGTGTGGCCAGCAGGGCCAGGGAGGGGATTCTGCCCCTCTGCTCTGCTCTGGTGAGACCCCCCTGGAGTGCTGTGTCCAGCTCTGGAGCCCTCAGCACAGGAGAGACATGGAGATGTTGGAGGAGGGCCAGAGGAGGCCACAAAGATGATCCAAGGGCTGGAGCAGCTCTGCTCAGGAGACAGGCTGGGAGAGTTGGGGTGTTCAGCCTGGAGAAGAGAAGGCTCCAGGGAGACTTGATATCAACCTTCCAATACCTGAAAGGGGCCTATGAGAAGGCTGGGGAAGAGCAGTTCACAAGGGCATGTAAGGACAGGACAAGGGATGGTGGTTTCAAGCTAGAAAAGGGTAGATTGAGGTTGAACATTAGGATGAAGCTCTTTTATATGAGGGGGATGGATCAGTGGAACAGGTTGCCTAGAGAGGTGGTGGAGGCCCCATCCCTGGAGATATTACAGGTCAGGCTTGATGGGGCTCTGAGCAACCTGATCCAGTGTGAGATGTTCACATTGTAGGGGGATTGGACTAGATGAACTTTAGAAGTCCCTTCCAACCCAAGACATTCTGTGATTCTATGGAACAAAGATAATTGGGAGAACATGAACTGTTTCAGGGGTATGAAAAGAACATAGGTCATAAATGCAGAAAAATCTCTCCTTGTTTCTATATGGCAGTGCAGCCACACTGAACTTCTCTACCTGTGTGTTGAATATGAACTGAAAGGTGGAATGTTGATGTGACCGAGATCATTATATTAATCATTCCCTCCAGAACTGTTTTTCTTGCTCAGTGTAGCTAAGGCTTGTTCTGGCTGTTGTCTCCTGCTTTGGATAAATTAGCAGTCATCTCAGTTTGCTGGTGGAATGGATACTGGAACAGCTGGTTACAGAGGAGTTATTTGGGATTTGGGTGTGCAGCAGGTAGCTTGGGCTGTCTGAATGGAAAAATAACAAAACCCACAAGTGTTTTGTCTTCTGGATAGCAACTTAATGCCCTCAAACTTTTTTAGTGATACCTTCAGGTCTCCTGTGGCAGCTGTCCTGGACAATGTGTGGTTTTGCAACACCCATGCAGCTCTCCTGCATAGTGGTGCTAGTAGAGGTGTCCTCTTCTTCCTCACCTGAGTGTTGGGCTTCTAGGCTGAGCTGAGGCCTCACTCTTTGGCTTGGAGGAATGGACTGATCCTGCAGAGACAACTGTAGAACAAGTTGCCTCAACTGGCTCGCTCTGCATCTCTTTTCCTCTTGCTTTCCACCCACCTCTAGTGCATTCAGCCTTTTCTGTATACCTGCTGGATGCAGCTGCTTGTTCCTTTTCTGGCAGGCCTCTGTGCTGCAGATGCTCACCATCTGCTCACCAACAGCTGCTTCTGTCTCCTTCTAGCTCCCCCCCTCTGTGGTGGCTCCTCCAGCATTGCAGCTTTCTCTCCTCATTCCCCTTGGCAACTGTCTCTCTTCTGCTATTCGGCTTCCCCCAGCCCCTGTGTTTGAAAGGGGGATCAAAACCAATCTGTTCTATCTTCATGTCTCAAATGGAGTATCTGATCCTTTAATTTTTTTCCAAAATTAGTCTATGCAGCAGTAACTCTGTGATGATGCAGAGACCAGTGCCAGAGCTGGCACTGAAGGAAGAGGAATTCAATCCTTTGGGACAAGCTCTGACCACCTCCACACAACTAACCAGCAGCATTGTCTCAAGTAATTGTAATGCTGAGGATTAGCTTCACAGGTTTCTGAAATACCTGGGGTTTCACCTGCATGTTGCCAAAAATGCACTGGGGAATGTCAGCCATGAAGTAAAATCTATGTGGCTTTAAATACAAAAGGTAGCAGGTGGGAAACAAAAGGGCTTTGGTCACTTTCTCTTTATGATTTAGCTCTGCTTCTTCCTAACTGCAAGTAGCAAATCTGAGTAGAACATGGTTCTTCCTTAAACTGATCTCAATTTCTTGAATACAGTAAATATTAAAAGGAAGGTGGAGTCCTTAATACATTGTAAATATGGATGAGCTTAACCCAAAGCATTATTGTATAATCTTGTTTGAAGAGCTGAAAATTTGCAGTGTGCATCTGCTTTGACTTATTTCCTTTCCTGTTTCTTCATGACTTCTGCTCCTCACCTGCCAGATTCTGCCCTCTTGCTCAGTGTCTTCAAAGCTTGTTATTAAAACCACATTTAGGTAGAGCAGAAAATATAAATGGTTTTGCTCATAGAAGATTTGGTAGCAGAAGCACATGTTTGGTTTTCTTCTCATAAACTCAGTTTCGAGGAAGTAGGATGAAAGGAGCAATTTATAAGCAGTATTTGTAGTTAATTTTGTCCATGTTTTGATATGAGAGTCAAAAGTATATTTAACAGCACATCATTTTTTTTAAAGTTGCTTAAAACAACAAATAAAAAAATGTGTTCAGAACTGCATGGCTTCCACTTGTGGCCACTCTAGAGCTTTTGACTCTGATCTTTGTAAGTCTGAGTGAATATTTTAGGTAAATAGCTCTTGTGCTGTCGAGTCTAGCCCTGCCTGTTGGTACTTGACATACCCAAAATGTCAATTTCCTTCTCTTTTGTTTGTCCTGTGTTACAGGACATAGATTTTTGTTGTCCACCCACTGTGGCTGCTCTAAAGGGAACTGATAAAGTTGTTAAACTTGCTCTTTGTCTGCCCCGGATCAAAATCCTATGAGGAGCCAAAGGGGGCTGTGGTTGGGTAGGTAAATTGGAAGATACTGGGGAGATTTTAATTCTTGATGTATTTATGGATAATTTTTTAAAATTATGATTGTTGTTGTCTCTTCCAGCCAATAAAAAGAAAGAGAAGGAGCGGCCTGAGATCTCCCTCCCTTCAGACTTTGAGCACACGATTCATGTGGGGTTTGATGCAGTCACAGGAGAATTCACAGTAAGTGAAAAAAGAAGTGTGTGGTTTGGCTTACTGCTGGGAGGAGCCAGGAGCCATTAATCTTTTATATAGTAATGCTGGAAAGGCTATTACCATCAGCTGGTTTGATCTCCTTTGAAACACAGCTGCAGAGGTTAACCTGCTGAGAGACTGTTTGTCAAACTTGGCACGTCCCAGGAGCCCAGGCTGCCAGCAAACTTTTCCTTTCCTGCTTTTTTGGCTGATGTGGACAGCAAAACATGGCATGTCTCTCCTCCCTTCCCCTCCCCTTCTACAGCTGGATTAGGTCTACAACATAAAGTGTATCCAGCAAGTGGGGCTCTCAGAGTTTCCCCCATAGGAGACACACTGCTGTGCATCACTACTTCACAGAACCACTTAGGTTGGAAAAGACCTTCAAGTTCATCGAGTCCAACCATTAACCCTACTCTGCCAAGTCCAGCACTGAGCCATGTCCCCAAGCACCACATCCAGATGACTTTTAAACACATCCAGGGATGGTGACTTAACCAGCTCCCGGGGCAGCCCGTTCCAATGTCTGACGACCCTTTCAGTGAAGAAGTTCCTCCTAATGTCCAGTCTGAACCTCCCCTGGTGCAGCTTGAGGCCATTTCCTCTTGTTCTATCAGCAGTTACTTGTGAGAAGAGACCAGCACCTGCCTCTTTACAATATCCTTTCAGGTAGTTGCAGAGGGTGATGAGGTCTCCCCTCCCTCCTTTTCTTTAGGCTAAACAATCCCAGTTCCCTCAGCTGCTCCTCATAAGACTTGTTTTCAAGGCCCTTTACCATCTTTGTTGACCTACTTTGGACACACTCCAGCACCTTGATGTCTTTTTTGTACGTGTGTGTGCTGTCCTAAGGCTAAATGTCAGATGCTTTCATGGCCTTTTTTAATTGACATGCAAAATACCATGAAGATCTGAGTTGTGTTTCATCATATAATTCTTCTTAATTTGGCGACGAGACAGTGTTTAAGAGCAGCAGAAGTTGTTTGTGAGCAAGGTGTTTTTAACCTGTGTTTATTATGGTTCTTGTTCAGGGACTTTGCTCTCCTACCTAATGATGTGTACAGTTGCATGGCAGGCTCTAGACTGGCCCAAGTTAGCCTAGATGTAGCAGTGGGGTGTTATCTGAATGGTGTTTGCACCCATACAGAGACTTGATGGATAAAGGATCCCAGTCCCCTGCCAGTTCATCTTTACAAACTGCTCCTCTTCCTGGTGATGCAAGACACAAGTCTGGTTGTATTCTAGTTGTATTTATTTTCTGGCTGAAATTATGTCCCCATAATAAAATTCTGAGCTTCATAGGTGAAGTTAACATCTCTGCTTCCCTGACTCTTGTTACAATAGGCACCAAAGTGCTGTTACCAAAAAGCTCTTGTGCTACAAGAAGACCCAAATGAATGTTGTGTGTCTGTTGTGGTGGATACTGTACAGTGCCTGTTACTTCCATGATCTTTCTTGGACATGTGTAAATATGCGTGTATTTGGGTGTAAAGGTTTATTTTTTTTTTTGTTTGGGGCTCTTCCTGAACTGCAGCATTTCTGGTTTTTGAGTTCTGATCTTTAAATACCTGGAACTCACCCAGAGCCCTGTGAGTCGAGTGGTGTTTGTATGTCCATGCAAGGACTTGTAACTGATAATGGCCAGGAAGATTTTTGAAGTATTATTTAGTTCTTTGGAAAGGGCAGTTTTCTCCTTGTGTCCATCACAGCACTGCAAAACCCCAGAAACTGTGTGACAAAACTGGTGGTGAGTGTGTGGGCTGTGAACCCTGTTAGGCTGACTGTGAGCTAATGAGCTGCAAGAGGTTGGACAGGACCCCTGAGCAACCTGGTCTAGTGGGACGTGTGTGTCCCTGCCCATGCAGGGGGGTTGGAGCTAGATGATCTTTAAGGTCCCTTTCCACTCTAACCATTCTGTGATGATTCTCTGATCTTCCCACAGGGAATGCCAGAGCAATGGGCACGTTTACTGCAGACTTCCAACATCACCAAGTCAGAGCAGAAGAAGAACCCCCAGGCAGTGCTGGATGTGTTGGAGTTTTACAACTCCAAGAAGATCTCCAACAGCCAAAAGTACATGAGTTTCACAGGTACAGAGTCATCATCACATACAACTTGTTTGTCCAACTTCCCATTAGTTGCTGAATGTGGGGTTTCCTTCATTTAATCAACAAGTAGATCTGTCTTTTCAAGGAGAATGTGTCAAGTATCCCTCCTCCTTCAACATGCTGTTCTCTTAATCCTGATGCCCAGCATGGCTGCAAAAGAGGAGGTCAGTCAACTGGCTAAATCCTCCAAAAGATAGGCTTTCTGAAGCTTACCAAGAGCATCTGGAAAAGAGTGTTGGTGTTGGGTTCACAGTGATGAAAATCCTGGAAAAAAAAAACAAAACAGCTAAAATTTGCTCCAGTTTTAGTTTCCAGTGTGGGTGGGGATGTTGCTTCATGCATGCTTGGGGTGAGGGTCTCTCTGCTCCCATTGAGCAGTTGGCCTCATATCAATCTAGATGCTTGATAATTGCTGTCTGTTATCCCTAAAAATGAAAGCTGCCAAGGCTTTGTGCCTTCTGGATTTGAAGACTCCTGCATCCACCACTCCTTTTCCCTTTCAAGTCTAACTCCTTCCCTTTCTAAATATTAATCCCTGCTTTGGTTCTTTTAAGAAGATAGAGCCATGTCACCAGAGCTGGTGTTAATTAGGAGGGCTCCAGGCACTCATAAGAACACAAATCTTCCCCTCATGTTCCTGGATGGTCAGACAAGAAGCCCTCTAGTTGACTTGTTGTTTCTTTTGTTATTTCTTCTATTGTTTCTTTTACTCCAGGAAGTTTGGGTGGCTTAGACAAACATCTTGCAGATCTTGGCCTAACTGCAATCCCTCTGCTGGTGATTTAGCCCATTGAAAAGATTTTGTGTATATGGGCAGAGAACAGTGTTCATCCAGGTGTTGCTCAGGGAAATTCCAGCCTTCTGCAGCAGGGATTCCAGGCCCCTGCATCTGCCTGAGAAATTCTTGACACCCTATTCCTGTATTTGCCAAGTGTCACCTTGTTCTCAGGAGCTGAGAGTGATTCTTAGATGTGTGAACAACCTCTTTTCCTGCCCCTTCTGAGGGGAGCTTGTACCTTTCTCCTCTCCCCTTTGCTGCTGCATTAACGACTCACTTCTAAATAACAACATTCCTGGGTCTCTTTCAGATAAATCAGCTGAGGATTACAATTCATCCAATACATTGGTAAGAGTTATATTTGCATTCTGTTTCAGGATTTAAAAACTTGCATGAAGTGGTGTTAGCAATGTGTAAAATTCTAGTTTGCATGTGTTTTAAAATCTGAATTATAAATATATTTCCATAGTGAATATATGTCTATAAAAATGGGCAAATCATCCTAAACAGGCATGCTGCTTTTTTTTTGGTATTTTTTGTAAGTG
Source organism: Chaetura pelagica (assembly GCF_000747805.2). Classification (NCBI taxonomy): domain Eukaryota; kingdom Metazoa; phylum Chordata; class Aves; order Apodiformes; family Apodidae; genus Chaetura; species Chaetura pelagica. The sequence goes on from NW_009953792.1 coordinate 280,296, forward strand.
GGGGAGAATCAGGTAGACAGAAGACATTTTTTTATTAGTGAATCATGAAGTAGTGAGTAGATATTAGTGAATTAAGGAACAGAAATAGTTTGCTTTTTATAGAAGTTGATCTGTTCCTGTACTTAGATTTTTATAATAGCTCTGCTTTCATGTTTTATGTCTCTGTAAATATCTGTGTTCTATCTAAGTTTAATTACTAACCTGCAAGGTCTGATTGACCAAAACTCATGTAGATGAGTGTTGATTAACCAAACTAATCTCCAGCAGAAAAGGAAATAAAACGTTCTCCTCCTTTCTCCTTGACCTTTAGTCTGTCCTTCCCAGGGCAGGCTCCACTCCTGTTTGCTTTGTTAGGAGGCATGAGCTGGAAAGCTTTGTGATGGTTCTGTATGTGTGTATGGGATGGGAAACCCAAAACTTTAAATCACAGAATTACTTAGGTTGGAAAAGACCTTTAAGATCACTGAGTGCAACCATTAACCGTACTCTGCCAAGTCCAGCACTGAGCCATGTCCCCAAGCACCACATCCAGATGATTTTTAAACACATCCAGGGATGATGACTCAACCACCTCCCTGGGCAGCCTGTTCTAATGCCTGACAACCCTTTCAGTGAAGAAGTTCTTCCTAATGTCCAGTCTGAACCTCCCCTGGTGCAGCTTGAGACCATTTCCTCTTGTTCTATCACCAGTTACTTGTGGGAAGAGACCAATACCTGCCTCTTTACAATGTTCTTTCAGGTAGTTGCAGAGGGTGATGAGGTCTCCCCTCAGCCTCCTTTTCTTCAGACTAAACAATCCCAGTTCCCTCAGCTGCTCCTCATAAGACTTGTTCTCAAGGTCCTTCATCAGTTCAGTTGCCCTTTTTTGGATGTGCTCCAGCACCTCAATGTCTTTCTTGTACTGAGACTCATAAAACCCCACAATTCCCTGTTTTCTTCCTGCTTTGCCATTATCTAGAGTTGGCTTTTCCTGTTCCCTTCCAGAGGCAGCACAATCAAATCTTACTGTTTAGGACTCTCTACGAAAAGAAAAGGAGAATGTTTCTGCTGTTGTTCATTGTTACATGTAATTATACATCAGGCCTTGGGAGCTTAGAATATCTGAGGCTATTGAATTTTAAAGCAAATCCTGAAAAAAAGCAGTAGTTGCCAGTCTGCTGAGAAAGCCTGATGTTTTTGGAAGACACTGGGTAATGTTTAATTTTGGTTATTTGGTGATTTGGTAAATTCAGGAGATTCTCAGTACGTAGGTGTGTTTCCTTGTTGCTTTTAGCAGGATAGGTTTTGTGTCAAGTCCTGGGTGCAGCTCTGGGCTGCTCACTTCAGGAAGGATCTTGAGGTGCTGGAGCAGGTCCAGAGGAGACAAGGAGGCTGGTGAGGGGACTGAAGGGAAAATCTGATGAGGAGAGGCTGAGGGAGCTGGGCTTGTTCAGCCTGGAGAAGAGGAGACTCAGGGGGGACCTTCTCACTCTCTACAACCACCTGGAGGGAGGTTGGAGGCAGGGGGGGTCGGGCTCTTCTCCCAGGCAACCAGTGACAGGATGAGAGGGCCTGGCCTGAAGCTGCTCCAGGGGAGGTTTAGGTGGGATATTAGGAAGCACTTCCTCATGGAAAGGGTGATCAGACCTTGGGATGGACTGCCCAGGGAAGTGGTGGAGGCACCATCCCTGCTGGTGTTCAGGGAAAGGCTGGATGTGGCACTTGGTGCCCTAGTCTGGAGATGTGGTGGTGTTGGTCATGGGTTGGACTTGATGGTCTTAAAGGTCTTTTCCAGCCTCAATAATTATCTAATTCTGTGTTATGCCAAGTGCACTTTAGCAATTACTTGTCAGAATGTTGGTGAATTCAAGTGGTTTTGGGTCAGTGAAATGTTACTTTTTTTCTCCCCTCTTTCAGAGAGGACTTTTAATAATTTTTCCCCAGCCACTCTTAGGGAACTGAAGGTGCACAACCCGACCTGGTCTAGTGGGTTGAGGATCTCACCAGCTTTATTGTGAAATGCTTATAGGATGCCATGAGCTTCAAATTCAGTTTCAGATTTACAAGGCTAGAAGTGGCTTTGATTTCTAATCACACTATTGCAAAAAAAAAATTGAGATAATTTTCTGTAACCACTTATGAAACTTAAAAAATTGAATTGTTCCTATTTTTCACAAAGTTTTCTCTTGGAAAGCAATTTCAAAAGAGATTGGAAAAGATTTTACCTAATTCTGCTTCCAGGTCTCTCGTTACTTTGTTCTGAGTCACCAAAGCTGATGTTAACTTGACCTCCCAATTTCTAGGGGAAACATTCAGATTTTGATGCAAATTAAAGCATTTAAAAACTGAAATCTCCCATCTGCACGATCAAGGTTTGGAGCAAAATTAAAAGAGGCAACATCAATATGAAGAGAAACGTCTAAACCCAGATATTGTCTGCAGAGTTTCTGGGTCTCTGTGCAGGTACTGGGATGGCAGTGAGAGAACCCAGGTGGGTCTCAGGTCCTTGGAAGGGGATTTCCATCAGAGAGGCAGACAACAAGCTCAGAGCTGTTGTGTCAGGCAGTGCTGGGCTGCTCCTCCACTTCCCACAAAGGCTCAGGATCTTTGGGGTGCAAATTTTTCAGACATTGTAACTTTCTCACCTGTTCTGGGTGTTATTTTTCTGCTCTTGCTTCAGTGCAGTCTCCATTAGGAGCTTCAGCTAATGTGTGTGGTTCTGTTTATAACAAGCAATTGAATTGTTATGTATAATTTGTGCAATGACATGCAGAATGTGAAAGCTGTCTCTGAGACCCCTGCAGTGCCCTCAGTGTCTGAAGATGAAGATGATGAAGATGATGCAGCTCCACCCCCCGTGATAGCTCCGCGACCTGAGCACACAAAATCTGTGAGCAGAAATACTTCCTTCAGTCCACACTGTTGCACTCATGGTCAGATCTTGGCTGTGACTCCTCATCCATGCTGCACAGATGGTGCTGAGCCCTTCCTGGGAGCGGGAGGGTGGAGGTGGGAGCCATTTCTTCAGGCAGAGCACTTTCATATCATCACCTGCCTGGTTGTGGGGGGCACAAGAGAGTCCTAACCATAGCTGTTAACCATCAGCTATAGAAATACATCTCTGGCAACATGAATAACAACAAGATGACTAGAAGTGACTAAGCCTCCATCTGATTTGTGCTAATATGTGTGTTTTTTCCTCAACAAAATTAGATCTACACCCGCTCTGTGATAGACCCTCTTCCTCCTCCTACCAGAGATGTGGCGACCTCTCCTATTTCTTCTCCCTCAGAGAACAGCACAACAGCACCTGACATGCTTGTCAGGAACACAGAGAAGCAAAAGAAAAAGCCAAAAATGTCAGATGAGGAGATCTTGGAAAAATTAAGTATGTCTTTTTTTTTTTTTTTTAAATCCAAAATCCAGACAACATTTTGCAGCTGTGATCTCAGTAGCTTCTTCCCCAACAGATCTGTGCACCTACCAGGAAGATTGTTGATATAACCTCCATCCATCAGGAGATGCCCATCCTTTGGGTCACAGAGAGGAGGCATATACCCCGAGAGGGACATGCTGGCACGGACATACCTCCACAGGGAGCCTGCAGGAACCAGAGGCAGGGAATGGCAACAGTGTTAATTACTGTAGGTAGGGCAAGCTTTTGCCAACCATAGCTGTTAACCATCAGCTATAGAAATACATCTCTGGCAACATGAATAACAACAAGATGACTAGAAGTGACTAAGCCTCCATCTGATTTGTGCTAATATGTGTGTTTTTTCCTCAACAAAATTAGATCTACACCCGCTCTGTGATAGACCCTCTTCCTCCTCCTACCAGAGATGTGGCGACCTCTCCTATTTCTTCTCCCTCAGAGAACAGCACAACAGCACCTGACATGCTTGTCAGGAACACAGAGAAGCAAAAGAAAAAGCCAAAAATGTCAGATGAGGAGATCTTGGAAAAATTAAGTATGTCTTTTTTTTTTTTTTTTAAATCCAAAATCCAGGTCCTGCTGTGTTGATTTCTCACAACTTTAAGAAGCTGAAATGTTTTGACATTCTCATTTTGAGATCACTTATTGAAGACATTTTGTTGTGACTGGGTGCCAAAACTGGGGGCAGATGTAAAGAGGGAGCATAAATGTAAGCTTGAGCACCTGTGGTACCAACTGAAGCCCCTGGGGAGTTACAGACCCTCAGGCTCTGTGAAACAAGCCCTGAATAAGTGGCATCTACTTAACTATGAAGTCTGAGATTGTTCTAGTCTTAATATTCTGTAGCTCTGCAGCATGGGTGATTATACTGAAGTATTAGGTGAGCAGAGCTTCCTACTGTGTCTAAAAGGAGGAGAGAAAATGAATGCATCCCCTAATTTTGTCTTCCACAATCCCATGTTGTAAAGTGACTTAGTTATTTTTAAGTGCCCTGATGTGGGGACCCAAATTAGTGGTGTTTTTCTGAGAAAAAAATCACTCTGTCTTTCTCCTGTGTCCTGGTGTCTTTAATACTCCCTGCCTTCAGTTCTGTGAATCTTTTAAAGTGCTTCTCTGCTGCTTGGTATTTTTGGATTATGCTGTGGCATATCTGACAGCTGAACTAGCTCCTCTTTGCTATTGATTGCTGTCCTCAGCCTGGGCCAGTTTTTATTAGGGTTGGGCATTTATTTGAACTGCTAATCCTGTATTAATGACATACATGCCTTGCTTCTCAGTTGATGTAAATGGTGTTAGATCCCCTCTGGTCAGGCTGGTCTCCTTGGTTGAGGGCACATCCCTAAAGGTCAGTCAGTATTTGATGAAGCACAGACTAGCAGCTCAATGAAGGAAAATTTAATCTGAGGGTGTAACTTAAAAAGTAAAATAAAATTAAGATGGCACCTGAGTACCTCATTCCTCTAAATTAAACAGGTGACATATGAGCTGGAGCTGCTTGATATTGGAAAACTCATCATTTCTGAACAGCAGCTTCACTCACTTAATTATCAGGACTTGTGTACATGAAGGATTCAAGCCATTTTTGTCACCAGCTGGGGAAACGGGGACTGTGGCAAGAAAAGATGCCGCTCTGATACAAACACACCCATTTCTGTAACAAAGAGAAATGCAGGTGCCACTCTTGGGATTGTTGGGGGGCAGATGTGCCTTCTGACACCTTGGTGGCTCCAGCAAGTGGTGTTCAGTGCTGAACTTGTTCTTTAACGTGGAGGAGTCTCATGCTAAATGTACAGGTGTGTGTGAGGCTCAGTGGCTGTTGGTAGGTGTCAGCTTCTAGATGTGGGCCAGTCAGAACTGTATGCAGATGTTTTTCCATTAATCTTTCATGTTTTGGTTTGACATATGAATAAAATGCCTAAAATCTAAAAGCATATATATTGTTCCACACACTGAAGATGTGCAGAGTTTGAAAGGAGGCTGAGATACCTCCACCTCTTAGCATTAACACAGCATGGGTGCAAACATTAATGAATCCTCACCTGAGGTAGGAAATATCACCCTGTGATAGAGCATTAAGGTCAGAGCATTAAATATGGCAAGACTGGCATCTGCCTTCTGTCACTGCAGCACTGTCCTCTCACTGCCTCAGGGAGATGTTTGCCTGTCTCTTAACAGGCTGAACTTGTAGCTTGTGTTAGTCTTTGAGGGAAAGTTTACATCTTTTACTCAGAACTGCACGTCCTGAAGGCAGGCAGCATTGCTTCCCTAACTGTACAGTGGGGTTTGTACACATTTCTCTTCCCACCCCCCTCTCCAAACATGGACCACATTCTCTTTCTTTACTTCTGTCTGCCCTAAACCCTGTGGGTTTGGCTGCTCTCCAGTGGAATCTGAGAATAGCCTGCTCTTGCTTGCTACTGGATTTCTTGGCCTAAGGACCATGAGCAGTTTCTTTGCCAACATACATCTGTCTGGGCTCAGCCCTAGACCCCTGTGAAAGCAGCACCATATGTTGGCAGCTCAAGTGACTTGCAAACACCAACTGGGATGCAGCTCTACATCCCTGGTGCTGGTAGAGGGGAAATTTGTTCTCAGCTGAGCTCTAGGAATTGTTGGCTTCAACTGCTTCAGCCTAAGTCAGTGAAGGTTTGAAGGGAGTGCTGAGTTTCAGTGATGCTCCTTTTGTCACCTCCTCCAGTTTCCCCCTGGGCAACCCACCCTGCCCTTGTGCTGAGAGCCCCCTCCCCTCATACAGAAACACAGTGTGTTCCCTATGGATACCAAATCCACATTGAGTCTGAGCAGCCCCTCACCTTCCTGCTCTGCAGGGCACAGAGCAAAGTGCTTTTCCCTCTGAGGGACACACAGCAAGACACTTTTTTTCTGGCTGAACATTAGGGGAGGATGAGCTGAGATGGCCTCATGTTGCCCTCCAAAACCAGAGCTGTGCTGCAGTCCCATGGTAACTGCTGCTAAAACCTGCACTGGCTCTTGGGTTCCTAGAGGAGCAGCTGAGCAATGCCTGAGTCAGGCTGGGGGAGGTTTGGCTCTGAAGGATCTCTCAGGCTTCCCTCCTGAGTCTTGCAGCCCAGCCACTGGCTCAGTAGTGACTGTGGAAATGTTGTAAATACTTTTGTTCTGCCAGAAATAGTCATGGTGGAGGGAATTTTTTTACTTGATTTGTGGCAGACTGTTGGCTCTGGAATGAATGAGGCCCTGGCCACCAAATTCAGAGGCTGTTGCAGTGCAGGGACATCTTAGATCAGCTGAGTGTGACTTTAAAGTTGCAGGTTTCCAGCAAATATTTAAGTGTGTGAGGGCCACGTATCCCCACCCCCTGCCTAGCAGGGTGCAGCCACTGGCTGCTAGTGAAGATTAAATGTGCTTCGTGTCTGTATCCCACCATTTCTGAGGGGAAATACCTATAAAATAGGAATGCCACAGCTGGGATGTGCATAAATAACTGAGGACTTCCTTGGGCTTCATGTACTGGATTTCTAACGAGTGATTCAGGAGGCTCAGCAGAGCCTGCTGTGCCTTTGGGGCTGCTCATCAAGCACATTTGGTTCTTACAGCTGCATGAAAAAGTACTTACAAAATCCTCTTGGGTTTGTGTTTGTTGTGTGTTGGTTTTTTTTTGTAGGAAGTATTGTGAGTGTGGGTGACCCCAAAAAGAAGTACACGTGTTTTGAGAAGATTGGACAAGGGTTAGTATGCACTGCTTCTCTGGCCTTTACCTTTCCTTTTGCTAGGAATGCAGCCCTGGAACCAGGGTAAGGTGATTTGCTGGAAAAGCTCTTGGTGATGATTTTGTTTGGTCTTTTTCTTTTGTGTTTTTTGGGGGTTTTTGGTTGTTCTGGTGGGTTCAGTGTCTCCCTGCCCTCCCCCAGCTCTTCTGCCTTTCCTGGCAAAGCCTTGAGTCGCAGGGACTGGGTTTTTTTTAAATGCAATTGTGTTTTTAATATGAGGAAATATGTCATTAGGGGATCAGGTTGTTAAATAGAACTGCAAGTAGGGATGGAACTGCTGATTTTCAGCACGCCAAGCCATCTTCAAATTGTAGCTTTGCTTTCTGAATCAGCTCTCCTTGCTGTGGGTGTTGTGCCCCTCTTAGCAGGGTAGGGCAAAGCAGTGCAGATAACTGAGGGATTTGCTGTCAGCTCCATGTGCTGAAGCTCAGCTTCCCATTCCCCTCACTACAAATGCCACATCTATTTACTTTAGCTGATCTTATCTGCTCCATAATCATGCTGGGCAGCCTGCAGGCTGGGCCAGTGCAGTCCTGCCAGTTTAAATGGGATCAACTCAGTCTTACAAGCTGTGCTAAGTTGCTGGTTTGGCAGCAAGGGTTTGGATGACCATAGTGTCCCTTGTTAGGAGCTTTGTTCCCCATAAATTCTCTGGCTTCTGCTCCAACAGCAGCCTTGGCTCAGAAATACTTCAGACTATATTTAACACTGGAATTGTTACTTGGAAAGGAATGGGATTGAGAGCACTTGAGACAAGTGGGAAGGGGCATGTGCTAAGCTCTCAGTCTAGCTATAAGGTGTTTTTTTGTTGTTTATTTATCTTTTCTCTCTTATTTAGAGCCTCAGGTACAGTTTATACAGCAATGGATATAGCTACAGGACAGGAGGTAAGTGCTGCCAGAATTCCACAGCAGTGGATTTTGGCTTGTGTCCTAAAAGTTCAAGTTGGTGCTACAAAATAAAGACAGGCTTTCAGAGGTTCATGGCATCTTATTTTTAATTACTTACTAATGAGACATCATTGAGTGGTCTGAGCAGAGGACTGGAAAAAATGATTTCCCCAGTTTTGATTCCTGAATAATTTCATATTTGCAAACAATCCTTCTGTGACCACAAAGGCTGAAAGCAAAACTTTGGACCAGGATGATTCCTCAGTAGAATTTTACCTCTTCATCCCCAAGATTTTTGCCTGTTCCCTTTTCAACTTTTATATTCCCTTTGCTTCTTACACTAATACTAGTTGACTTGCATAGAAATAGTTTCTCTCCTTTGCAAACTTGCTTTCTGCCCTGGAATTGAGACAAGGATTGTCTGTCTGTTGTGTTTGGTTTTTTTCCTCCTCCCAAACACTGGAAGGTACCCTGTTCATTGCCTGCATGCATAATAAACCAGCAGGGAGGGATGAGCAGCATCTGTGGTAACTATTACTGCTAGGTGGAGGATTTTAAAAGAGGGAATAGTATGCATTATTCCCAATATATTTATGGAAGTCTGCAGCAATGCCTGTCTGCTTTGCATTTATACAATGTCATGATTACCCACTAGTAAGTGTCATAACTGTGCTTTTTTGCTGAAACTCCTTCACTCTGCTTTTCTAGTTCCTGTGGAATTAGTACAGTTTCATTGCAGCCTCCACAAGGGGCATTGCATTGATTTTGAAGCAATGAGAAATTTTTTAATGAGAAAAAACCTCTTTGGTTTTCTGCTTTCTCTCTGGACCTCTTTGGTGACTCCCACGTGGATATTTGAACCCTTATATTACAACAGACTTTGAAATCCTTCTCATTACACTCGTGTGATCAGGCCCTGGATTTTTAAATTTGCATTTGGGATTGCTGGGATCATGGAATTCTGTTGCCCTCTTCCTTTCTGTCAAGCACTCTGCTAGCAATCCTGCCAGGTCAGGAGCTCAGTTTTGGAAGCACTGGAAGGAAACTCCTTTATTTTGTGCTGTGTCAAAGCCCTGAGCAGCTCCCAGGATTAAGAATACTGAAGGTTTTCACTGGTGATGGTTGTTTAGTATAACTAGAGGTGTTTGTTTTGTGTCCTAATGCATGGGACAGGGTTAGATAAGGAAAATGCTCCCATGTGCACTTGGACCCTAACTCTGTAAGATGAACAGGGGTGATAAAGTATCAGAATCTGCTGAGCTGGAAGGGACCCATCAGGATCATCCAGTCCAGCTCCTGTCCCTGTGTAGGACACCCCAAGAATCCCCCCATGGGCCTGAGAGCATCATCCAAAGGCTTCTGGAACTCAGGCAGCCTTGGTGCTGTGACCACTGCCCTGGGGAGCTTGTTCCAGTGCTCAACCACCCTCTGGGTGAAAAACCTTCTCCTGATATCCAACCTAAACCTCCCCTGATTCAGCTTCCTGCCATTTCCCCCAGTCCTGTCATTGGTCACAGGGGTACAGGGACCTCTCTGAATCTCCCTCAGTGTCAGTCTGGGATTTCTTTATGTGCATCAAATGCCTTTCCTCTCTTTGTCTTTCATTCTTCTCTGTTGTCTTGTGCAAGGAGCAATGTGGAGTTTTTGGTTTTGTCTTCTTTAAGTACTGTTTGGCAGCCCTTGTGGATCTGGTGGAGAACCAGTGTGGTGTCTGCCTGTTCTTGCTTCCTTATGTCTCAGGGTTTTCCTGTGGTCTGCTCTGCTATACTATCAAAATGCTAATTCTATCCATCTATAGTGGCACTTGTTTCTTTTAATCCTTGTTTTTGTGAGCAGAAGTTACTGGCCTCTCTCCATTCACCTGGGCCTCCTTCTCAGCAAGTAGTGGTTTTGTAAAGGAATAATTACATTTCATTCCCTTTGCCTAAATATTGTACCAGACACAGCTGGGTGGTATTGTCTATGGAAGTGTTTCTGCCTCCTGCTGTGCTGATTCATCTTATTGATTTGAAGGCTTGTCTGAGGGCCAGGTGCTCTCATGAAGTGCTGTTACCATGGAGAGCTGAACATTGGAGTTAAAAACATGTTGCATCTTCCTGATTTTTGCACATACACGTGCAGAATAGGTAGAGTGAAGCAGGCAGAAAACTGCTAAGTCAAAGGGCTGCAACTGTTGGATCTGTCCCTGTTTCCCTTCAGTTATGACTGGGGAAAAAGCTGAATCCAATTCACTTATTTCAGCCTTTTATCTGAACTCTGGTGCTTCTTTCCCCCAGGTCTTGCTGTGGCAGAAAGAAATAGAATTACCACCTTGAAGTATTAAACTGACTCTACCTTATTTACCCCATTCATGCCTGGCCACCCTGCTGTAGATTTCCAGAAGCACAGACTTGCACAGGAGCAGAAAAAAAGCCAACAAAAAACTTCCAGAAACATCCAATCCAAATTAAATTCATAGGAATCCTTTAAGAAATAAAAAGGTTGTGGCTTATTATACTAGAGTTATGGGATCTTTTTACTTCTTACCAAGAAGTTGTAGATGGAGATGGCAACTGGGCCATAAAAGTCCAGTATGAAAATAGGAATTCCCCTTGTGCACTTTGGCATTAAGGATCCTCCAGCAGGTGTGGAAATGGACTGACTGCAGGAACTCACAGACTTCCTGAGCAGCCTGTGATGAAAAAGTGTTTTCCTGCTTCACATGAACGTGGGACCAAAATAATGGGCAGTGGTGCTGGCAGGTTTTGGGGGGGGCTCCTGTAATAATGCTTTCCCTGGTCTTTCTTCTCTGCAGGTTGCAATCAAACAGATGAATTTGCAGCAGCAGCCCAAAAAAGAACTGATTATTAATGAAATCCTTGTGATGAGGGAAAACAAAAACCCCAACATTGTCAACTACTTGGACAGGTATGTTGTGAATTGAAGAGTTTGCAAAGGGACTCTGGGAAACAACTTCCTTGTCTCTGTCTTCAGTGATCCTGTCTCAGCTTAATGCAGGTGTAGAGCAGCCTTGCATTGCTCAGGGCTGGGCTGTGGGTGGCTTGGTGGTCTCTCCATAGGTGTCTGAACTGGTATTAATGGGTATCTAGGCTCTCTTTAGGGATGTTGGCAGCACAGGCATTAACAATATGCTCTCAAGACTCCCATTTTTCAGCTCTCTCCTTTGCCAAATTAGACACAAGCCAATTCCCCCCTGTTACTGGAGGAGAAATAGAAGCAGTTTGAACTGTGTTTCCTCTTCTTTCCTCTTCTGTTGAGCAATGCTGACATTCTGCTTGCAGAGGAGCAAACTGCTTCCCAGGTTAGATGATAATCTTGTCCCTTGACTGTCCATTCAGGTTTTTTTCCAGAGTAGCAGAACAGTGATGAGGGTGAATGACAAGTGACACATAACCAAGCAAGGCTGCTTTCTTGTGGGTGTGAACAAGGGAGAAAAGACTTGGTACAGACATAAGAACTCCTTGGAAGGTGGAAGGAACAGGGTTATTCTTTGATCAGAGCTGGGCTCTGTGGGCTCAAACATGAGCTGTGCCTTGGGTGTGTTGCATCCCTATGGGACAACTCTTCCTTGAATCCCTGCTTTTCCTTCCTTCACCTAATAGGTGATCTATGTACAGGTCTGCTCTGCTTGTCCTTGAGCTGATGTCACTTGCACTGGGACAATGATGAAGCAGAAGCAAGCAGACCAGTGGCTGCTGTGCTGAATGTAAATTGTTTTTAAAATAAATACATACCTGTGCAAATGCTGGTCACTATAGCTCAAGGCAGTAAAATGCCCAAGTCTCCAAAAAAATGTGGCTGTATGAGCTCTTCCCCACAAGATGTTAAAGCTGTAACATGAGGGTGATGGTAGCAGTGCCACAATCATCAGCTCTTTGGAGCCTGACAACTTGGGAAGAAGCAACAGGTAAATGTGGTTTATGGGTAGGGAGCTGGGGTAGGAAAGTGCAAGAAATTCTTGCATCTCCCCTATTGGAATTCCAGGAAACAGCTGTTAACTGTCAGCATTGAAATCTGGGGTAGACTGAAAGCCCAACAGGCACAACATGTTGCAAGGTAGCTTGAATTCCCCATCAACATAACATGGGTGCCTGGTGTCTTTCACCTTCTGTGAAATATGTAGCTACTTTCAGTCAAATTGCAGGAGGATTTTTCAGTCTCCTGCACACAAGTCAGAACCCAGTGGTCCTGATAAGCTACAAGTTGGGCTTGTTGTAGGGTAAAGAATGCCTAGATAGGGTGAGCTGTAGGCTTTCAGCTTGGCAGCTCATTTTTTGGGGAAAATGCAACAGAGGGATGTGACCTAAAATCTCTTTTTGAAATCTGAGAGAGCATTTGCATGTTAGCTTGCTCTGCATGCAGATTAGAATCCTGTCAGCTGTTTCTTTAACAGGTTTTTAATGTCTTAGCCAAAAAAAGTACTTCTCTGTGTGGCAGAGAATTGTTTGGGAGACACATTCTTCCCACTGGAGGGAGCATCACTGAGTACATCCACTTGCCTTGTCCAGCCAGTCCATCCCAGCTGTTGAGTAGCTGCACATCCCACTGGCTTGTTCAAACGTCCAGCAACAAAAGCTTCTGCCTTTGTCCTCCACTTTCTCTCACTAGTCTTTTTCAGACAGATTAGCTCTTGTTTTGTGCTGCAAGTAGACAGAGCAGCTATCAGGATCAGCGTGGGGATTCTTGTGCCTACAAGAATCAAGTTTTGCTCCCCTGTTGCTGTTGTCCCTCCTACCTGGCCTGATGTGCCTCTTTGCTTCCTGAGCACTGAATGAAGCTGATATTTGAGCACTGCCTGCTGGCTTCTGCCCACTGCTGTCACTGATGGAAGTATGAAGAAGGATGCTCTTGCCACTGTGGGACCTGATTTCTTTTTTATGGTCCAGTTTTTGACAGTGTCTCCCCTTCAGAGTCCCTAATGGGAGCTGCCAGATAGTCATTGGTATAAACCAGTTCTCTTGCTTCTCTTTGCCTCAGCTCCTGCCCTTATGCAAGGGTGTCCCGTGCTTTATTCTCTCTTACCAGCATGGCCTACTTGCTTGTGGCTAAGAGGTCTGGCTGCTTTACTGTCCCCCCAAACATCACTGTGCAAATAGTGCATTTATACCTCAGACAGCTTTGGTGCTGCAGTACAAGTGGCTGGTGTTGCTGGGACATTTAAGGTAGGGAACATGGCCTAATTCAGCTGAATGTAGAAGCATCCAGCTCTGATGACAGTGACACTATTTTTGCTGTGCAGACAAGCAGCCACTTGTGCTGAGTTACCTTCTGGAGGTGCCAGTTTCTTTCTACTGTGTGAGAGAGGCCTTCAGATCCCTACTTGTAAACTCAGACAGAGGCAGCAGGTGCTCAGTGTTAGGCAAAGCCAAACTCCTGCCCTTTGGTTTCTTTCTTTCTGAAGAACTCTCCTTAACATCATAAACCCCACAAATCCTCCCTTTAAGGGGTGTGGCCACGGTTTCCATCACTCCAACTCCAAACTCAACTGGGGTTGGAAGGTCAGTGAGCAAAGCTGAAGGTGTGTGACAGTCCTGAAGGGAAACACTGATTTCTTGCCAGGTTAACATGATGTTGGCACGTTGGAGGCACGTTACTGGTGCAGGAATCTGGGGAAAAACACATTTCATAAAGGTTATCAAGAAAAAAAGGACTCTGACTGACTGCTGTGTGTTTGTGACAGGAATGGCTTGGTGGGCACCTTCCTGAAGTGGAAGCTGAGATAGACCTGCCAAGAGCAGGCATCACCTGCTCTTACTGGTGGCTGAAGAGAAAGCTGTGGATCACCTCCTGTGTGGCCTGCCCTAGGTGGTCCTAGGGCTGGGCTAGATGATCTCTAGAGGTCCTTTCCAACCCCTAATATTCTATGATTCCTTCTTCCTCCAAGACTTCTGTCAGCTTGTTTTCACTTCCAACCTTGTTTTGGAAGGTGACTGTGGGTGACAAGGTGTAACACCATGCTATGCCTGGCATCACATGGAGAGCAACAGGCAGGTGTGTGACTTTCTGGTGGTGTCTCCAGAACTCCTGAGAGAGTGATTTTGAGTCAGGCAGCTCAGTGCCTAAAACTGGCCTCTCCTGCAGCAAGAGAGTTAAAAGATCCCTGAGACATCAACACTCAGTCTTCTGAAATGACATTTGCTGGGTGGCAGCAGGTGGGAAACCACCATTAATTCCATCTCCCTGCATGTTAGGTCAGATCTGTCAGTTTTTCAGGTGCCTGGGTCTTGGCACAAGCCTTGGGCTGCTCATGGCACAGCTTTGGTTCACAGTGTGGTTCTTGGCTCACTCCATCCTTTCTGGCTGTGGAGAAATACCAGCTTGTTCCCAGTACGTGCAACCTGAGATTGTCAAGCTGGAGTGGTGAAGCCCATCCTGCCCTCATCCTTGCAGTCAAGTGGATTTGGGCTGCAGAGAGTGCTGGTGGCAGTGAAGGGAACATTGTGATGCCCAGTGTGACACTGATTTGTTCAGAGGGTGCTGAGAAGAACTGTAGAGAGCCTGGCTTGGCAGGAATGGTGAAGAAGCAGGAACAGCATAGGGACAGGAAGGAAGGGTATGGATGGAGGGGTTTTCAGAGTCTGTTAGAAGGTAGATGACCCACAGAGTTGGCAGGAGTGCTTCTGGAAGCAATCCCACTGCTCCTCTCTCACTTTGAGGGGCTGCTGTGTGGGTGATACTGCTTTTGCTGCAGTCTGTGCTGCCAGGGGATCAGCTTCTCTTCTGTAGTGGAACAGGAGATCTGTCTGCCTGGGGAGCACAGCCCCTTATCCTTGGGCTTTGCATCCAGACCCTGCCTGCATAGTCCTCAGCATCACCAAACCAAGATACCATCTTTGTCGGGGAGCACAGCCCCTTATCCTTGGGCTTATCCAGACCCTGCCTGCCTAGTCTTCAGCATCACCAAACCAAGATACCATCTTTGTCTCTCACATTAAAAGCTCTACATGACTGTAATGTTTCTGTCACACAGCTCAGATGACATTTCTTACTTTGGGGGAGTTTTTCCATCAGCTCAGGTGTTGTCAGGGTGTCCTTTCAGGGTCACACTGTACCTCCTGCCCACTCCTGTGATGTTTTACTCATCTCTGTCTGCTTCCCATGCCAAGTTGGGCTTGATAACTTTTTTCTCCTTCACTGTTGCTTTCTAGCTAATTGTTCCCTAGAACCTTTCCAGCTTTTTGCTTTTGGCTCTCTGCAAATTTGCTCTTCACTCTTCAGTAGGGAAGTGTTTCAGAGCAAAGCAAATGTCTTCTTGATGAACTCTAATGTCAGCAGAAGCTTTTTATTATTAGATTCTGTGTCCTTTCTCTCTTAACTCGTGTCCACTCACTTTAAAAATGGGAGGATGGACTCAGAAGGTGAGTTTTCAAGCTGGTGATTCCTTCCTTCCTTCCTTCAGGAATGTGTCATCCTGATGTATCTGTCATAGAAGATTGTGTTGATGTTCTTCCAAATGGGCCCAGAAAAGCAGAAGTAGTTGGTGGTCTGGATTTGTCTTTTTATTTCTTTTTATTTCTTTATTTTTTTTAAATGAGTTTAGTCTTCATCCCAGGTCTTCTTTTTTTTAGACATGAACACACACACTCCCAGCAGAGAAGAATATCCCAAATGGCTGAGAAAAGTCACCCTCCCTTCATCTGTCTCCTCCTCATCTTCCTACCAGCCTTTTTGACTTCTTATTTTCTTTAAAATGGCTGTTGTATCCAGCAAGATGTCCTCATTTGCCCTTATGAATGGTCCTGAATTTTTCAGACAAAATCCCAAACTGGTTTAGTAGCATAAAAAGGACTGGAGTGATTTTCAAGTGCATGGTGCTTAAAAAAACCCCAGGTGTTCTTTCTCAGTTACTCACAGGCAGCAGCCCGTTGTGTCACCCAGCACTGTCCCTTGCTTTTATGGCCAGGGAACTTGTAGTTTGCTCTCCCATTACCTCTCTCCTTGACTTTCTGCTCTCTGCTCCCTCAGGCTGTGATCAGATCCCCCATGTACAGAAGGTACCTGGTGCCCCAGTGCTGTTAAATATGCTCCTCCAGCCTCATGGTTCCTCTGCACTCCTAAGACAGCTGTGAAACCTGGTGCATTCTGGCTCTGCAAGCATTGGCATGCTCATACTTGCTGATTTAAAAACCTGGGTTTTGGCTTTTCAGTTACCTCGTGGGAGAAGAGCTCTGGGTGGTGATGGAGTACTTGGCAGGAGGTTCCCTGACAGATGTTGTGACAGAGACCTGCATGGACGAGGGACAAATCGCAGCCGTGTGTCGAGAGGTAAAGCAGCACTCACACCCAGGGGGGGGCTGTGATTGGGAAGGGGACATCAGTTTTCCACAGCCTGTCGCTGGCTCCACAGGAATATCTGTCTCCAACTTCTGTAATGCAACAGTCCATTCTTTCAGAGGACAGATTTCATCTGGGAGGTTGCAACATGCAGTCCTAATGTGTTTCATGCTAGAAGGGGGACTGGAGTGCAGAATGGGGTTGGAATCCCCTTGGTTATACCTGTTCTCCAGGTCTTTTTGGGACTAACTTGTCCTCCTAGGACCTGCTGATTCCAGTGGGGTATCTCTCTGTAGCCCTGCACATACTGAACAGGTGATATCTGAGTATCTGAAGAAAGCTGGGGCAGGGCTTTGTACACGGGCGTGTAGTGAGAGGACAAGGGGCAGGGGTTTGAAGGTTAGAGAGGGGAGATTCAGGTTGGACATTAGGAAAAAGTTCTTTCCTGTGAGGGTGGTGAGACCCTGGAACAGGTTGCTCAGGGAGGTTGTGGGAGGTCTTCAAGACCAGGTTGGATGGGGCCTTAAGCAACCTGGTCTAGTGGGAGGTGTCCCTGCCCATGCAGGGGGTTGGAACTGGGTGATCTTTAATGTCCCTTCCAACCCAAACCATTCTGTGATTCTGTGAAAAAACATCTACTGTGAAAAGACACCAAGCCCTTGCTACTCAAAATGCATATTTTTAGGAGTCCATTAGTTGGCTAATTGGGACTGCTTAATAATTTCATGCACAGTAAAGAATATCTCCTTTTTTTGATTTGTATTTTTTCAGTGTCTTCAAGCTCTGGAATTCCTCCATTCAAACCAAGTTATTCACAGAGACATCAAGAGTGACAACATCCTGCTGGGAATGGATGGCTCTGTCAAATTAAGTATGTGGGGGACATTGCTGGTGATAACCTGAGTTCTCAACCCAGGCCTGTTATCTGCTCTGCATCAGGCCTATCAGGGAGATGAGTGTTTGAGGTGCTTGATGCTGTGTTGATGAAGAGGCTGTAGAAATGCTTCTGTAGGTATCTTTGTGAACTGATGCCAGGCTCTAAGTGAGCTTCCTGTAGGTATCTTTGTAGCATTGGTTTTAGTGGAAGTTGGTGAGCCTGAATCCTTGTGAACTGATGCCAGGCTCTAAGTGAGCTTTGAGGTTTATTTAACTTTGGGCCATCTTTTTTTGTGGACTAAAATAACAGCATTTTAATGCTACTCCAGTCCAGAAAGTTGGGTTTGAAGCTGTAGGGCCAGAAGTCGTTTATTTAACTTTGGGTCATCTTTTTTTTTTTTTTGTGGACTAAAAGAACAGCATTTTAATGCTACTCCAGTCCAAAAAGTTGGGTTTGAAGCTGTAGGGCCAGAAGTCTTTCTTTGTGAGCAACCTCTTCAGTCTGGAAAATACTGCAGGTATTGGGGGGCAGGGAGAGCAGGGGGAGAACTGAAAACTGTGTAACTAGAGGACATTTAATCTCACACCACCAATCCAGTCTGGACTCTAAATGTTGTGTCCTCCTTGTGTTATCACCAGTAAGACCATGAGACTGTTCTGCCCCTCCAGTGCTAAGGTGGCTGTTGTTGCCCATGGAGAGAAAAGTCTGGGAACCAGTGAATTATTATCTTCCACCTTTAGCTGTAGCAGAATTGTGCTCCCTTTCTCCTCCTCTCAGTTCTATTGGCAAGCACCCAACAGGCATAAATAAGTCTATTTTTGTCCACAGTGACAGCAGATATGAATGACTCAAAATTCACACAGTGCAGATATGCTGAGTAAGAAGGTGGGATTTTTTTTTTTTTTCTTTGCACATAATTGCTTTTTAGGCTAAAGCTGTTCTTTGGTGCAGTCAGATCTCTGGAGTGCTAGCAGTGAATAGCTGATCAGGGCCAAAGTGTTCTTATGGAATGACTTCTTTGAGCACAGGATGCAGGTACTGGACTAAACAAGTCCCTGTGGATAAGGATGCAGTAACCTTTTGGACCTGAGCATCTTATTGGCTCTGCTGGAAATTTGCTCTGTTCATGAACCATATGTACCTTTCCTGGTTGTTACCCTTGATGAAAAACTCAGGTAGGGATTAGCTGAATTGTCATCACTTTGCCTAAAATTAGACCTGTGGTGCCACAGGGGGTCAGGATGGGCAGTGCATCTTGCTGTGCTGATTCTGCTGGCCCCACAAGGACAGAATTAGTTTTCTTTTGGCAATTCAAATGCAGATAAGACACAGGACCCAGCAATCATGGAGTGAAGGCTCTCCACCTTTCTTATTATTCAAATATTAAAATAACTGGTAGGTAGTAGTGTAGGCACTTTACATTTATTCTGAACCCTGTTTGCTCTGTAAAGAGAATCCTGTGTGAGGGATGAAATATCTACTGGGGAGGTAATATCCCTGGGACTATAAATATCACCAAACAATGCAGTAGGTGGGCTGGGGGAGTGTATCTAGATCAGACTGTGCATTCATTTCTGCTCTCACATACCCAGGAACAACCTTTAGACAGTTCATTACCCAGTGTGTTACAGCTGCACAACTCTGCAAGCACAGCCAAGTGTCTCGCTGACCCCTGTTGTCCACCTAGACAAGGCAGCAGCTCTGTGAGCCTGGTGGCCTCCAGGAGTCAAATTTAGATACTTACTCTGTGAGCTTGGTGGCCTCCACGAGTCAAATTTAGATAATTCTCAGCACAGTCTTCTGTGTTAGCCACAAAACCACCCCTCCTTTCACAGCTGCAGGAGCCACGCGCCGGGCAGCGCAGGCGGGGAACACGTGCTGCAGCTCTGGCACCAGCAGGTGTTGGGTTTGGAGAAGCTGGCTGATTGTTTTTTTTTTTGATGGCTCTTTCTCTCCCTCTCCTTGAATTTTCCAGCTGACTTCGGCTTCTGTGCCCAGATCACTCCTGAGCAGAGCAAACGCAGCACCATGGTGGGGACCCCGTACTGGATGGCGCCAGAAGTGGTGACGCGGAAGGCGTACGGGCCCAAAGTGGACATCTGGTCTCTGGGGATAATGGCTATCGAGATGATCGAGGGAGAGCCCCCCTACCTCAATGAGAACCCCCTGAGAGTAAGAGAGTGTCTTTTGCAACCTCAGGTCTTCGCTGAGCCTATTGGTGAAACCAGGCTCTGAAGGAGGAGGGTGAATCCTCCGGTGTGGTTTCGGCAGGTGCAGCCCTGGGTGACTCCTTGGGTGTCGTCAGGAGATGGGTTTGGTTAGTTTTTAGGGCCACAAAGATGATCCAAGGGCTGGAGCAGCTCTGCTAAAAAGACAGGCTGAGAGAGTTGGGGTGTTCAGCCTGGAGAAGAGAAGGCTCCAGGGAGACCTTAGAGCACCTTCCAGTACCTGAAGGGGCTCCAGGAAAGCTGGGGAGGGGCTTTTCATCAGATAGGGCAGTGATAGGACAAGGGGTGATGGTTTTAAACTCAAAAAGGGGAGATTGAGGTCAGATATCAGGAAGAAATTCTTCACCGTGAAGGCAGGAAGGCACTGGAACAGGTTGCCCAGGGAGGCTGTGGCTGCCCCCTCCCTGGAGGTGTTGAAGGGCAGGTTGGATGGGGCTTGTGCAGCCTGGGCTGGTGGGAGGTGTCCCTGCTTATGGCAGGGAGGTTGGAACCTGATGACCTTTAAAGTCCCTTCTAACCAATCACCATGATTCCATGATTAGTTAAAATCCATAGTTGGCTTCAGGTAGCAGTGTGGGTTCCTCCTGTTGCAGACCCTCTGGTCAGCTCTGATGAGTTAGATTGTGCACACTCATAATTTCCCACTTCCTGATAGAAGCAGAAAGGGCACCTGATGGCACCGAAATACCTGACTTCTCAAATCCTTGTGCCCTGTGAGTGGGGAAAAGTTCCTAAGTTTTAAAATATGACTCGTTACTATTCCATAAATAGAGCTTTTTCCTATTGGTGGATTGTTCCTCCCTGCATGCTCCAAAGAAAGCCACAAACTTATTAAGTCTTTAGGCAGGATTTAAGCCTCCCAATGGCTTTCCCTTGCTTAGTTTCTAATGAAAGGGGAAGTGCTGTCAGTTTGTAGGGATGTGACTGCTCTCAATAGAAGCCAGGATTATGGCTTCTCCCTCAGCCACACAGAATGAGAGGATCTAGAAAAGGTTCTGTTGAACTTTTGTCTCCATCTCTTGCACTGGGAGTGAATTTTGGGAGAGAAAAGCAGCGGCAAAGAAGAGTGAAAAGAGAGTGGGTGTTAAGTGAGAGTAATTAAGTAACAGTGCTTTGGCCTCAGTAACTCAACTTGTGCCAGTTCCTAGACTGTCAGGCTGCTCCCATGGGATGTGCTGAGGGACATGCTTGAAGGGCCTGCATAGTAGCAAGTCTCTGAAGATTTTAGTTGCCTTTGGAAATCCATCTAGGGAAGTTTCTTGCATGAAATCCCCAAGTGGATGAATTCTGAGCCCTTGATTCCTGGAGGGAGTGTGTATGGGAATGTTTCATCCCCAGGCAATAGCAAACCTGCTTGTTTCTGCAGGATGTTAAAAGCTGCTTGAGGGTCTGATGGGCATCTTTTGTGAGGAGGTAACTGCATCTTCCTCATATTGACTTCTTAGGCCTTGTGCGCTCAGGCAAAGAACTGACAGAACAAACTCTTCTATTTATTCAGGGGTTCCTTCCCATGAGGATACAGTTATTGCAGGACTCCAGCCCTGGTAGTCATGCCAGTTAACTTCCCTATGTAAACATGGTCTGGAATGTTGTTTTTGTCCTCCTAATCCCTTGAGAGGGCTGCAGGATCCAAACCCAGATTATGAGAGTAGAACAAGAAAGGATTGGATCCCATCCACATGAAAATAAGGCTGGCAGCTGCTCTGTTTGCTGAACCTTAGGCATTGATTAGTCACCCTGATAAGGTGGGATTTCTTTTCCTCCCCATTGACCAGGGGGGAGGGAGAGGAGAAGTGGGTGTTTCCGTTAATCCAGAGCTGGAATCTAAACCTTCATAACATCCTGTTTCTTTGGTGCTTGTTTTTGCTTTAGGCCCTGTATCTCATTGCTACTAACGGGACACCAGAACTGCAGAACCCAGAGAAGCTTTCGACCATATTCCGGGACTTCTTAAATCGCTGCCTGGAAATGGATGTGGAGAAGAGAGGTTCTGCAAAGGAGCTGCTGCAGGTGGGTGATGGGGAGCAGGGAACCAGAGCCATCCTGAGGGAGGCCAGGCATAGGGTGAGATCTTGTTTGGGGGTCTTAAATGCTGCATCAGCTGATGGCACAAGCTCAGCTAAGGTAACCTGGCCAGGAAAAGCCAAACCAACCCCAAAACCTGAATCTGTAAGAAAGTGTTAGCAAACTACTCCTTTTTTTTTCTGCTGTCCTTGCTACAAGCAGCAGCTGTGCAGTGTGTTCTGTAACAAACCTCCAATAGGAGCTGTGCCCCAGGGCTGCCAAATGCTGAGCTTCTTCATTCCTGTGGCTTCTTCACACAGCTGGCCATGACATCTGTGTGTGTGTCCTCATGGTCTGGCCAGGCTTGTGCCAGTTTGGACAGTAGGAGGGCTTCCAGCTATCCAGTTTTTTTCCTTTCTGTTGGAGGAGACACAAAGGAAGATTGGGAGTTCTTTGGAAGGTGCAGGGCTTACATGAACCAAAGTAGTTTGGTGCTACCACATTTTGCCAGATACTGTTCCTTACAGAGGTGATGGAGCAAAATTTGCGAGATACCCCAATGATAGACTGGTTTGTGTTGGAAAGGACCATTCAAGATCCTCTAGAACCCCTCCTACCATCAGCAGAGACATCTTTCACTAGATCAGGTTGCTCAAAGCCCTGTCCAACCTGACCTTGAAGACTTACAAAGATGGAACTACTCTGAGCAACCTGGTCCAGTGTCTCATCACTTATTTCACTGAAAACCTAGTGTCTTAATCTGAACTCTTGGTGAAAGGGGAGGACCAATCTGCCAGGCTTTTAACCAACCTGGATGAGATAAGTGGTTTGTGTTCCTTCTGTCAAACTTGCCATGGAGGGAGAAAATGCAGCTCTTTTTAAAAAAAATCTGTGATCAGAAGCACTCAGGCCTCAGCTGTGAGACAGTTCCCTTTTATGTTTTACTTTCTTTCCACCAATTTATCCAGCAGATTCAGGTTTGGATGTGTTGCTGCCTTCTCAGGCTGTAATGAAGCATTAATCACTGGCAAAAGGGCAGTAGTTGAAAGATCACTTTTTCTTCTGGACACCTCAGCCCCAAAATATCAAAGAGCAGTAAAGTTCTGTTCCTCAGACCAGGAGAACATTTTGTCTGTAACATTTGTGCTTGTTTTTAACTTCCTTTTAGTCTCCGATTATTATTTTTTCCACCATGTCTTAAGTAGTGTTGCCTTGGCTGATTGATCCCTTCTGATGCTCAGAAGTCCTGTGGGAAACAGTTGCTTTTTGTTTTCAGAACAGCTTGTAGACTTGCCCTTCATGCCTTCACTTTCATCTGAGAGCTGGTTTAATATTGTTTTACTTAACAGAGCACCTTTGGTAGGAGACTGGCCAAATGGTTCTGTCTTGCAAGCTCTGTGCTGCTCTGCTAAATTCCAGCTGTTACAGCAGGAAGACCCAGGGCAGATCACACAGGAACGTGTCCAGATGGGTCTTGAAAGTCTCCAGAGAAGGAGACTCCACAGCCTCTCTGGGCAGCCTGTCCCAGGGCTCTGTCACCCTCACAGGAATGAAGTTTCTCCTCATGTTGAGATGGAACTTCCTGTGTTGTCACTTGGTGCCATTTTCCCTTGTCCTGTCACAGGCACCACTGAAAAGAGACTGGCCCCTTCTTGACACCCACCCCTCAGATATTCATAGACATTAATAAGGTCCCCTCTTAGTCTCTTTTCCAGACTAAACAGCCCCAGGTCTCTCAGCCTTTCCTCATCAGACAGATGTTCCAGTCCCTTCATCACCCTTGTAGCCTCCATTGGACTCTTTCCAACATATCCCTATTCCTCTTGACCTGGGGAGCCCAGAACTGGACACAATGTTCCAGGTCTTACTAAGACCACTGGACAGAGTAGAGTGGGAGGAGAACCTCCCTTGACCTGCTGGACACTCTCTTCTCAATACATCCCCAGGTACTATTGGCTCTCTTGGCCACAAGGGCACATTGCTGTCCCTTGGCTTACTTGTTGTCCACCAGGACCCCAAGATCCTTCTCCATGGGACTGAGAGGTGGTTCCTGCAGGAAGCCCTGCTGCACAGGTGGTTTTTAGCACACCTTCCACATAGAATCTCACTATAGATTTTGCAAGACTGTATCATTTTCCAGGGTAGTTAGCTGAATTTCCCTCGGTCTTGAACACGTGCAAACATGGGAGAATTCAGCCTGTGTTGGGTGCAGATCTGTCCAACACTTCAGGCAAGGTCCAGGAGTTTGTGGTGCTAACAGGCCTTTTGGTTTCACCTGCTCAGAGATCAGAGTAGGTTGTTAGACTTTGTGTGGGTCTAGATGCCAGGGCTTTGAGCAGCCACCAGACTTCACAGAATTGTCATAGTTGGAGCTCGTGAGTCACAGACCTCTTGAGATCTGGGGCATGTTCTGAGAAGTTTAACCCTTTTTCTTTTTTCTTCTTCCCAGCACCAGTTCCTGAAAATCGCGAAACCTCTGTCTAGTCTCACTCCTCTGATCATTGCAGCTAAAGAAGCAGCCAAGAACAACCATTAAAGTGATGGAGCCAACACAGCCATCCTGTCAAGACTTCTAGATGTTATTTTTGGAGGCTGAATTACCTGCCCCTCTCTCCTTCTGCTCCTTCTTCACAGGGGTATCCTTCAAACTTTGACCTGCCCTGAAGGGTGGCACATATTGTTCTCTGAATGTGGAAGGGCACCCAACAGGGACATTGCAGAGTGACCTGTCTTTCCATCCTCATGATGGGGGTGAGATGGGAAGAGTATTTTGTATGGTTGAGAAGACCTTCCTGAGAACATCTGAACCTGACCTACCACCTAGCGAAGCCAGTTTGTTTCCATGTTGCTTCCTGTGTTTATTTTTAAAAATATGTGGAGCCTTAGACCATGTTTATCTGAATAAATTAATTATTTTACTGGTTGGAGTCCTGCTTCTGGCAAGCTGCTGTCACACCACTGAGGCTCTGCTGTGTGCTTTGGATGACTTGAGGAAGGAGGAATTCAGGCAGCAGAACGTAAGCAGCTGTAACAACTGAAAGGGGAGCAAGGGTGTGAATGTACAACCCTCCTACAGCTCTTGCTGGATGCTTTGAGGGAGAAAAACCTCAGTGTGCTTCCTGCAGCCTTTGGAGAACACAATTAATGGACCATCTTTTTGCCAAACTGTGAATTGAGGGCCTCCCTCCTTGTTTAGTTTCAACTCAACCAGTTAAACAAATCTCAAACATTTCTGATGTTCTGGAAGGTAAATCATGGGAAAAATTGACAAAGAGCTCTTTTTAGGGTTATTTTATCAGTGCTGTGAGGCTTTGTAGAGACCCTTGCCCTGTATGATAAAGCAAACAGAGCAATTACTCTTAAAAAGATAACATTTGCCTGCAAAATGATGTTGAAAACTCTTGTTTCTTAGTGCAAGTCCAATGGAAAACAAACTGAAATCCAATGGAAAACAAACTGATCGTGGATGCTGCTTTCTTGGAGATGTCTTGGGGACATTAATTTTTTTGAAATGATAGTGGTTTCTTTATGCTACTGATTCCTTTGGTTGCCAATAGTCTGTAAAACAAGAGGAAGCCTGGAACTACTAGAGGGATTGGTTGTAAACACTGGGTTTATGTTCAGCTGTATACTGATTTTTAATAAAATGACTGCTGCGTTTCTTAACTTGGGGCTGAGGGAGGATTGTAGACTTCCTTGTCACCAGACACATCTGGTGGATGAGATTATTGTTCAGTGTCATTCCTGGGTGCTCGGGTGGATTGGGTGAAGTAATTCAACATCTCTCTTGCCTTCTCTGTAGTCCTTTGGAACAGCGAGTGGCTCTCGAGGGAGTAACTTTACACACAGAAAAAATGGACACAAGATCTGGGTTGTAACTGGAGGAGCTGCTTTCTCTGTACAGGTTTGGTCTTTCATGGGGTGAGTTTCAAGCCCTGCTGGAGTTACCTCTCATCTCTCTCCAAAGCACTTGGGTTGCACAGAAAATCATTCCTGCATTTTGCTGAGACCTGCTGCTGGCTCAGCCCTTTCCTCCCTGCACCTGGGTTTTAATTCACATGTGTTTTTCCTGTTCACTCACCAATATGTGACAGCTCTGACACTAATTTTACTGGCTGTAGATAGTTTGTCAGGTTTTCTGCTTCTGTGGTGCCTTCTCTTATCATTTGTGCTTCAAGGTGGCTTCTGTTTAACACAAGGCTCAAGTCTCAAGTCCGTTGCCAAAATCTGCAGCATCTGTGTGTGTGTATATATATATATTTCATCTCCATACAATATTAAGGGTTTCCCCTCAAAGCTTGTATAATTTGTGCTTCAAGGTGGCTGCTGTTTAACACAAGGCTCAAGTCTCAAGTCCATTGCCAAAATCTGCAGCCTCTGTATGTGTGTGTGTGTGTGTATATATATATATGTATTTCATCTCCATGCAATATTAAGGGTTTCCCCTCAAAGCTTGTATCCCAGGATGAATTCCTTGGGCAAAACAGTAAAGCTGCCAGCCTGGAGAGGGATATGATCAGTTGATGAGCTCTTCTGCTTGGAGCTTAGGTGGAGGTTGGGGAATGGAAGGCCACTGCCCTTTAATAATTACCTTGATAAGGACTTGGTTTATATTTCCTCCAGAAGACTCAAGATGGCAAATGCAGGAAGAAAGAAGCTGGGAGCTAGATCACACCTGAGCTGAAAATCTTGCATGGCTCTGGTTTTACAGCTTTGGTGATTCCTTTTGACAGCACAGGATGAAATCTCATCCACAACTTCCTCTTTAACTCCCTTCCCACTCCATCCCCTGTCCCAGGGAGATGAGAACTTTACTTCATTATGCCTTGTCTGCCAGGAAGCAGGTGAGCAGAGTTTCTGCTGTATTTCTCTGGAGGAGGTAGAAAAGGTTACTTGTACTTGTTTAAGTTGCTCTTCTGGTTTCTTTAATGGAAAGGAATCAACATGAATGACTGTTTATCCCACCTCTTGTGCCACTGCTGTGCTTCTGTCTCTTTGACTCCTACTTGGAATCAGTCCTGCCTGGTTTCTGTTAGCTACTTGAGAGGGGGATTGCCAAAAGCTTTTTGTTCTCCACTGCTGCAAGGCTGTGACAGGAGGTGTGTGTTATCATCTTCCAGGCTTTTCCCCCCACTCCCACCTGTGATGGGTGAGAAAAAAGATCACAGAATTCCTGGGGCTGAAAAAGACCTCTGAGATCATCAAGTCCAACCCATGACCTGACACCACCACATCAGGCAGACCATGGCACTGAGTGCCACATCCAGCCTTTCCTTGACCACCTCCAGGGATGGTGACTCTTCCCTGGACAGTCCATCCCATGACTGCTA
The DNA here is from genome assembly GCF_000747805.2 of Chaetura pelagica. NCBI lineage: Eukaryota > Metazoa > Chordata > Aves > Apodiformes > Apodidae > Chaetura > Chaetura pelagica. Next base: position 307,063 of record NW_009953792.1, read on the forward strand.
CAATGTGCCTGGACCTAGTTTAAAGTTTAACAGGCACATCATGGTTTTATGTGCTCAGAAAATCTTGAAATTTTTGAACTAGCTTAAGCTTAGGAGAATGGGATTTTTTTGGTTGTAGTTCTGAGGTACATCATGTTCTCTTCATCTGTGCATCACTTGGCATCAGCACCTGTGTTACCTTTTGTGTAGCCATTTAAGGCACCTTCCTGTCTGAAGAGAGCTCTTAAGTAGCAACTCTGACTTAAAAATTAACCTCTGGGGCATGTTTTCCTGAGAACATCTTGACTCTGCTCTGACTTGAAAGCGACTCCAGCTAGAGAACTTACTTGGTGACTTGGCTTTTTAAAAAAATGTTGACTCTATGAACTGATTTGCTTGAGTTGAAACCATTTTAAATCACATTCCTTAATTATTTATTTGCCTGTTCAAGTCTCTCTTTATTAGAACATGAAATATTCAATTGTTGGAGTATCCTTTCAGAAAATTAGCTTCCTTTTTGAGGGATCTCAAGCAATTCTGTACCAGAAAAGATTTAACAACTTCCAAAGGGCTTTGTGGAGGAAAAGGCTGAAACTCATCTTTTCTTTTCTAAAACAGAGTATTTTCTTGTTTAGGAGGCGTCAATAAGATCCTTCTTGTATTTCAAGAATGGACATTGAGATGTACCTATTTTATCCCTAGGTTTTCTTAAAAATTTGATTTGGATTTCACCAGGGCCAAGGGTTGGTGTGTGAGAGGGGTTCACAGACCCCGTGTGCCTTGAAGAAGGCAAGTTGTGATGCTGAGAGTGTAGAGGCAGGGCTGGTGGGGATGGCAGAACTTGGTGGTTTAGTCCCAGCAGTGATAACCCACCTTTAGCCATCCTTAAAATGTCTTCATTGGATAAGATGTGGTTTTTAAAGGACATAAATCTGTCTGATGAGTCGTTACAGGCTCTTCTCTAGGCAGGCATTATGCCCCTACCAGACTGCATTCCCCTCTTCAACAAAAAGAGTTTGTTTTCTTCAGCAAGGAGGCTCCTTAAGAAAAGAGGTTTCCATGGAGACACTCACTTGACTTCAACCATCTGGTCAGGGCTTGAGAAGAGGCTTGGGGGGTAAACACCACATCGACACAAAACCCTGTTATTATGTGAAGCAACTGGGGTTGCTGCAGCATTTTCTTTCCAACTTGCCTCTCTTTTCAGGGGCCTGTTTTTTTGAGAAAGTGCCAAAAATGCTGCCTAGTCAGAAAGGTGAGGTGTAGAAGAGGCTGTTCCTTCTTAGCTGAGATCTCTGTTAGTATCCTAATCCATCTGTCCCTCAAAATGCTGCAGGTCGGTGTAAGTAGGACACATTTGCAGCAAAGTTCTGTGCAAGAGGGAACTGCAATGGCCTGGCAGTGGGTACTGGCTTCCTTAAAGCCAACCATCCTTGGCTGACAGTAAAATTAGTTCAAGAACAGTATTAATTTGAACCTCATTTCTAATTAAGGACTTGCATAATCCATTTGGGCATTAGATGATGACATCTTCAGTGTTAAGATGAAGTCTGATTCTTCATTTCATCGTTCCACCAAGACTTTTTAATGCTTTCCTATTTCAACAGTAGCAGAGTCTATAGATATATTTTGGGGTTGGGAGCCCAGCTGGATCAAGTGGATGGATAAATGATGCTGCAGGAACTTCCTGTGTCTAGCGACAGCTGGGACAGTGTCCAAGGTGGGTTCATGGAGAAGCAGCTGCCAACTGTGACATGAGATAGCAAATGGTGACAAAGTGGCAATCCAGGCAGGAGCTGGAGAGAAAGTTGCTGCCAAAATGTATTCCTGCAGGGAAGTGGTGGGAAGAGCTACAGGAGAAAGTGGAGTTTGTCCATGGATTATTTAGGGAGCTATAACTGGAATTTAATCTTGGTCTAAAGGATAGCAAATGGTGACAAAGTGGCAATCTAGGCAGGAGCTGGAGAGAAACTTGCTGCCAAAATGTATTCCTGCAAGGAAGTGGTGGGAAGAGCTACAGGAGGAAGTTAAGTTTGTCCATGGATTATTTAGTGAGCTATAACTGGAATTTAATCTTGGTCTAAACTGCTGATAATTGGTAGAAATGTTGGATAGAGGGTGGTTAGAAGGATCTTTTTTTGCTGTTTTGTCTCCTGAATTTATAAAAACACCATTCCAGGATCATATTCTGTCACTCACTGTGTTATTTGTGCACGTGTCTGTGGGAGTTGTGTGGAAATTAGGGCTGATAATAACCCTGTAAGTGCAAATATCTGGGAAGATAGGAAATCTGGGAAGACAGGAATCAGTCCTTCATGGTCAACATCGTGTTTCTCTTACTGGAAGTGGGAATGCTTGCTTGTCTTAGAATCATGTGCCAGATGAATTTGAGCAGAATGATTGTTCTGAGTGAAAAGCACAAAACATGATAACAAAAGAATGGAAGAATCATGAGCTGTAGTTCAAAGGAAGGAAATTTGTTTCTTGTCTGGCTGGGTAAAACGTAGCCAAGCACGTTCTTTTGCTGTAGAAAAAAGCAAAGGTTAACGCTCCAATTACACAATTGCTGAGGAAATTCAGGGGGTGCCCCAGCAACCTGGTGCATCTCAAGGCAGCAACGTCTCTGGAGAGGAGCAGAAAGAAGCCTGGGAAAAGAAGAGGTGCTTAAATTGGAGCCTGGAAGAGCAATATGGATTTGAGTCACAGTCCGTGCTAAGAAAGCTGGAGCTAACCCAGGAGGTTCACAAAAATGACAGAATTTCAGCTGAAAAGGCAAAGTGGGAGCTGGAGTTGGAGGAGTTGGCCTTGATGTGCCAAGGAACTGAAGAGAGAGGCCAGATTCTGTGGGTATGTGAAGCAGCAGAAGCAGGTTTAACACAGGCTTTTGTGGATGGCAACCAGCTCCTTCCCTCCTGCCTTGCAGCATCTTGTCACTGGCAGCTCTGCCTTGGCATCGTGTCAGCAGCCACCAGGCTGTGGTCTCATGTTTGGGAAAAAGACCTTTTCCTCTACCCCTACTGGCTTCTGACTGCAGCTTTCTCCTGCCAGCAAATGTCTTTGTGTCCTGTCCCCCCTGGAAATACGGGGGCTGGGGTAGTTTTAAATCCAGCTGGATCTTGTGTTTCTCCTCCTGCTGCCTGGGCATAACTCTCCTGTCGTGCTGGGTTTTGCTGATGTGCAAGGTCAGCACAGGCATTTTAAAAACAAAACTGAAATAAAACCTGAATCCTGAATTAATTACCTGGTTCTCCTTCACTTGCTGTTTCAGGGACCCTTGGAGTGACAGAGATGCTCAAAGGAGGAGCTGTGTTTCTTTGACCTATTTTAGAGTAATCAGGTCTTACATGATCAAGCTAAAAGATGTTGCAGCAACTGTGATTTTTTACCACTTATTTTTATAGAATCATAGAATCATCCTGGTTGAAAAGGACCTTGAAGATCATCAAGTCCAACCATAACCTAACCCCCCCTGCCATCACCTAATTTACCCATTCAGTGCTTAAATCATGTCACTAAGCACTATATCTACATTTCTTTTAAGCTCCTCCAGGGATGGTGACTCCACCACCTCCCTGGGCAGCCTGTTCCACTGTCCAACCACTCTTTGGGTAAAGAAATTCTTTCTAATTTCTATGTATATTATATATTTTATGTATTTTTAAATTCTTTGGACGAAGTTAATGCTCTGAGAAACATCAGTCTGGAAAAAGGATCTAGACCATGGCTTGAGGACAAAGAGGAAGAGGTGGCTGGTGAGGGAAATCTTTACTTCCTGGATGCTTCTTTTCTCCTCAGGTAGAGTTTGGTGTTGGAGGCTCCTCATACAGAGGAGGAAATCAGGGGAGGGTTTGGGATGGGCACCTGCAGCCACCTCCAGCATTGCTTTTTCTTGTAGGTCAGTAGGATGAGGTTGATGACAAGAGCAAGAGTTTATCATCCTCCGTCCTTGTTTGCACAAGTGCCTCCTTGCAGCAGGGAGCAGGAACATCAGGATCTGGGGAGGACACGTGTGAGGTCTGGAGTCTGAGAAACCCAACCATGTTCTGACAAGACTTTTGAGGTCAGCCTAGGGGCAATGTGGGGGTGAGGAGCAGTGAGAAGCTCTGCCAAGGCCCCGTGAGTCAGCTGGGTGCTGAGCCAGATTTTAGGGAGGGTGCTGGGAGGAAAGGGGACACCTCGAATGGGGATGGAATATAAGCAAGTAGGATAGGGCAGCTGATCTACTTCATAACAAACCCTCTGCCCAGAAGAGGTGCTCTAGCTGAAGGCTGCTTTCCAACAACTCTTTTTCACAGAATCACAGGATGGTTTGGATTGGAAGAGACCTTATAGATCATTGACTCCCCTGCATGGGCAGGGACACCTCCCACTAGACCAGGTTGATCTGAGCCCCATCTTACCTCTCCTTGAACATTTCAAGGGATGGGGCTTTCACAACTTCCCTGGGCAACCTGGGCCAGTGAGCTGTTGGATTGTTTCTTCTTTCAGGAAAGCTAGAGTGACTTGTTCATCTGTTTTTTGCTAAGACCCATCACTTGAGCAAGAACAACATTGCAGCCCAACTGGCTGGGATTGTGGGGGATTCTCTTTGCCATGATGTGGTAGAATCCATGTTGAATGTCTTTTTTTCCCATTAGGGAAGGGAAATCAAACTGTGCTGCCACCACCTCCTTCTGAAGCTTCACAAAGCAAGGCACCAGGCACACCTTTGCTCCTGGTAATGTACCCTTGAAAGTGCCCCTCAAAGCTGGCTGGGTTGGTGTTTGGTGGCTCTGCCTCCTGCCCCATGGAGGATGCACAGTCTGTCTCTAACTAGTTATCATTTTCCATTATTTTGGGAAGAACTTTATGGCTTGGAGGTCACTTCCCTTGAGATAACCTGGGTTGGGTCACCCAGCAGTCGCTGCGGGTGGGAGATGTTGGACCATGAAAGGTTTCAAAGCTTTGTCCTCTGAGCTCCTGTGTGACTCTGGGGATCTCCTGTGACCTCAGAGCCTTCTGGTAGCCCAGCTGATCTATGGAGAGGAAGCAAGAGATGAAACCTGAGGAGAAGCTTTGGGGAATGTGCCTTCAGGTCTGAGCCAGACACAAGGACCTGGCAACTAAATCCTAGTGGGAACAATTTTTCTGTGTGCAACTGCTGGATGTTAATTGATTTGGGAGTGCAAGGAGGGGATTGGCAGTGGGAGCAGCTATAGGTGCATCAGGGAACGGATGTTCCTTATCACCCACCTCTTCCCCTTCTTCTCCCACTCTGCAGGGAAAGCACATGAGGCTTTTATGGAGTCCCTGGTTTTCAGCAGCACCCAGAAGACTTCCAGGTCCCGGTTCCCAAGCTCATCTTTTGGGAGGGTCTGGAGCTTCAACACCACGAGCAGGGAACTTGCCAGGCTTTCCTGGCAGGTCCTCTCCCCATTCCTGGGGCTGTAATGCCCTCTCCTGGCAGCTGCTCTGGGGATTCCCTTCTTTTTCTGTTGCTCGGTTTCTGGGAACAGCGTAAAAAAATTATGGGTTGGTTTGGGGTTTTTTTTTTTGATGATGAAGAGTCATGTTTTTAAGCTGCAAGAGGGCAGATTGAAACGACTCTGGGTAATTTGTGTACGTTAACAGGGTGGGTGTTCCCAGACACTTTCCCTGGGTCTGGTGGGGCTTTCAGACATGTTAGTTAAGCCTGGGAAGGGACAAGGGGATGTCACCAATGCCAGGGTGGCTGGCAGAGGGGTGCCAGGCTGTGAGGCACTGCTGAGCCAAGGCTCATCCTCCCTGAATGCAGCCATGGGTGAAGTGAGCCAGAACCCATCCCTCACCCCACACCTTGTGCCCCTAACCCCACTCACCTGCAGAGATCTGGGCTTGCAGCTCTGCTGGCAGCTGAAACCAAGGTCCTGCTGGCCACGTGTGCAGCTGTAGTGGCGCCCAGGACCCAAATGTGCCTGGATCATGCCCTGAAGGGCAGTGGGCAGGTAACAGTCCTCTGGTTTCTCTCCAGTGGAGAACTGAAATGCTCAAGGGGTTCTCCTGGGGGCTGGACTGGCACAGGAGAGCAGTGAGCTGGGGGGTTAAACACCCCTCTCCTCCCAGCCCCATTCCTTTATTTCTTTCCCCGAGCTGCTGGCTGCAGGGATGATGGTTCCCTGGCTGGGAAGCACCTGCCACTTTCCTCTGTTTCTCTCATTTTCATGCTGTCAGGTTCTAACTCCATTTCTGAGCCAAGGTCTTCATGTTTTGTAGGAACTCTGGAGCACCCCAGGCTTTGGGAACTGCTCAACCCAGGGACACTATAAGTTGGCCCAACTTCTTTGCCAGCAAGCAGGGAGGACCAGTGCAAAGTCAGTAGCCATGCTGGGACAGAGAGACAGTTTTGTCTCCAAGCCAGACACCATCCAGCTCAACCTTCCCCTTGCAGGGCTGGCTGCTTCCAGATGGGGCAGGAGTTTTGGGCAATGCCACCACCCACCTTGGTGTGCTGGGGAAGGGATGTCTCAGGGCTCATCCTGCTGATGACAGGTGTCACCTGAGAGGCTCCATGGTCACAAACCTGCAGCACAAGCATCATGGCTCAGTCTGGGAGACATGGGGCACAGCACAGGTCTAAGAGCCTGAGTCATGGGAAGTGCCTTTGCTGACCCAAAGGGCATCAACTGTGAGTCCCCAGAAAACTCACTGGAGACCAGGAGCATCACACCCTGTGAGGTTCCCTGAAGGGTGACCCATGTAGATTATTACCCCGGGGTTGCAGGGCACCTCCTTGTGACATCCCCACTGAGGAGCAGCAGGGGGTCCCCAACCACCCAGGGGTGACCAGGCTAACATGGTCCTCCAGACTCACCCACCAAAGAGGAGGGTGAGGCAAGAGTAGCACCACAGAGCAGCAAAACCCTGATGTGCTTCACTCCTGACCTCCACCACGGTCCCAGAAACATTTGGCCAAGTGATGGTTACTGGGACCTCTTCCTCCTCACAAGCCTTGCATCTGTTTTCCCTCTCGGTCCTTTCAGGGTAACTCAAGTTACACTCTCCTGGCTGCTTTGGAACCCCCTGATTTCTGCCAGGAAAGAACAAAATGATGCTGTTCCATAAAGGACAGCCATAAAATGTAGAATGTGGGAGGACCATCTCTCCCCCCTGCTTTTGATAACCCTCTCTCAGCTGGTCCATGGTGCCAGCCCCACCATGGTAGAGCAGGCAGTGGAGCTGCTGCAGCAATGGCTGCGAGAGGCAAAGGTTGTTACTGCTGGATGCTTCAAAGAGCTCCTGTGAGCACCTTCCATCCACACAACACGGCTTCTGTTTGTGCTGGGGGGCTGGTTCCTCATGGCCAGGTTGCATGGTCCCCTCTCACTGCCCACCCAAGGTTTGTGGCTCACTCAGAACGATGCTCAGACCCCACCTTGGACTCCCAGGACTCAGCAGTAGCTGCCTGGTAGTTTTCACAGAATCATAGGATGGTTTGGGTTGGAAAGGACCTGAAAGATCATCAGGTTCCAACCTCCTGCATGGGCAGGGACACCTCCCACCAGCCCAAGCTGCTCCAAGCCCCATCCAACCTGCCCTTCAACACTGCCAGGGATGGGGCAGCCACAGCTTCCCTGGGCAACCTGGGCCAGGCTCTCACCACCCTCATGCCAAATAATTTATTTCTAACTTCTAATCTAAATCTGCCCTCTTTCACTTTAAAGCCATTGTCCCTCATCCTGTCACTCCATGCCCTTGTGAAAACATCCTTCCCCAGTTTTTCTGTAGGTTCTCTTCAGTTTCTGGAAGCTGCTCTCAGGTCTCCATGGAGCCTTCTCTTCTCCAGCCTGAACACCCCAACTCTCCCAGCCTGTCTCCAGAGCAGAACTATTCCCTTGGATCATCTTCATGGCCTCCCCTGGCTGTCAGCAACTTTAGACTTGGATACACCATGTATTGCACATCTGGTGACATCTCTGCTCTCTTACTGTGGGACTTGGAGTCACCCAAGGTGCTTTTGTCCTCCAAGTCCATCCTCTGTGCCTCCACTGACTGATGCTTCTGTTTTCCAGTGGGATATCACTCACTGCAAAAGGCTGACACTGCTCACCTCTGGAAGATGAAGAGCTGAAGTTGGCATCAGTTCAGGTCACCTCCTCCTTCTTTCCCCATCTCTCTTATCAGCCCTAGAAATGCCAGTGTCATAAATGGTGCCATTTCTGTAGTTAATCTCACGGAGACATCGTTACTTGCATGAACTGCTCTCAAGGCTCTAGGGCATCATCTTGTGCAGCCATGCAGTGGTGTGGGGGACACCCAAGCACAGCCTGGACATGGAGACACACACCAGCCCCTCTGTGCTGCCAAAGCAGGATATTGCCAGAGGAGAAATGTCCCACATGGGGTAGAACATAGGTTGAGAGGAGAGAACACAGGTATTTCCCAATTAAATCCTGCTCATCGTGGCCTGCAGCTCAGCAGGGGAACCCTCCCTACTCCCTGTTTGTGCCATTTCCCCCTTGTTTTTATCCTCTCCTGACACAGAGGCAAAATTCACTGGGGTTCAAGGCTGAGCAGCCCTGCAGATGTCCTCAGGGTGGGTTTGTATGTCACCAGTTCCTTACAGGCATTTTCTTTATGGGTTCATAAACCCCAAGGCCGTGCTCACTAGTGGCAGGACTCCAGCACATCCTCCTTTGCCTTCCTTCCCTGGGCTGGGACACTGGCTGGGACAGCAGGGTATTATGGTTGAGATAAGCTGGTGAACTCTGAGCTGAAGATAGTGGAAGGCAGAGCAGCCTCTTCTTGAAGGGTGAGTCCTTTGCCAGGTGTTTGCAGAGCAAACTGCAGCACTAAGGGCTCTTCATCTCTGTATCCAGAAGGAAGCAAAAAACCACTGCAAAAACACAGAGAGAACAGGGATTTTTGGGGGTTTCTTCTCGTGTCAGGAGGTGGGGCAATGGTTGGGGTTTTAATGTGTTTTTTTTTCCTTTTTTCAGGGCTCTTCCCTGCACCACAGGGAGCTTTTTGGCACTGATGCTGTTGCTCAGTCCTGTCCCCATGTTCTCCAGGTATCCCTTGGAGCCCGTGCACACCATGAGGATGCAGCACCTGGAAGATAGGCAGCCTGGGGAAGGATGATGGAGAAGGCCTTTCAGAAGGTATTTTGGGGAGTGCTGAACTTGCCACTGGCTTCAAAACACAGCAAAGTTCTTGGGCTCTCCGAGCTCTACACTACTCCTCAAACCTGCTGGGTCACCCCCATGCCCTGTCTCCCTTGGGCATGGACTTTTAGCACCTTAGCATGGTCCCAGGATGGAGCTGGGCTCAACACAGCCACAAATATATAAGGAGAAAAACCCAGTGGATCAACTTGAGAGATTAAAACTTCAAGGTACCTGAAAAAGCTGCTGTTGCTGCTCCCTACATCTCAGCAGTGCCATCAGCCTTCTTAATCCAACCCTTTCCTGCCCTATTGATGAATCAGGTCATAAAGCAAGTAATATTTCTAGATGCTCATGCACAATCCCATGCCTCTACTCCATCCAGCTGAGCATTAGCTGGAGGATGATCAGTAATAAGAACAGCTGCTTTTATCTTCATACCTTGCATTTCCCTCCAATTCCAAAGGGAGATGATGCTGTTTTAGGTCCTAGTGCCTAGTAAGGATGAGCAATCCTGCTTTTAAAGTGGAACTGTTACATGTCTCCTGCTCATCATTAGGTTTCAGAGTGAACCACTCTGTAGCTCATCTTCTAACTCAAAGTTTCTCTTTGTAATGTGAGCTGCTTCTCTGTTCTTAGAATCATAGAAGATGCTGAGTTGGAAGGGACCCATCAGGATCATCAAGTCCAACTCCTGTCCCTGTGCAGAGCACCCCAAGAATCACCCCATGTGCCTGAGAGCATCATCCAAAGCCTTCTGGAACTCAGGCAGCCTTGGTGCTGTGACCACTGCCCTGGGGAGCTTGTTCCAGTGCTCAACCACCCTCTGGGGAAAAACCTTCTCCTGATATCCAACCTAAACCTCCCCTGCTTCATCTTCCTGCCATTTCCCCCAATCCTGTCATTGGTCAGAGGAGTGAAGGGATCAGGACCTGCCCCATCTCTTCCCCTTGTGAGGAAGCCACAGACTGCAGTGAGGTCACCCCTGGGCCTCCTCTTCTCCAAGCTGAATAATCCAGGTGACCTCAATTGCTCCTCAGAAGTCATCCCTTCCAGACCCTTCACCATCCTCGTGGCTCTCCTTTGGAGACACTCTCCAATAGCTTGATGTCTTTTAAAATTTTTTTTATATTTTTATGTCTTGTATATATTTTTTTCCATTCTTCCCTTCTCTCTTTGCAAGGGCAGTTTGCTGATTTTGCTTTTGAGGGACCCTCTGATTCCTCTTTAGATCCAACAAGAAAAATCCCAACATGAGGGAGGACAGGGATGAAATAACCACCAGTGGTGTTTCAGAGAACCTTCCAGGGCTGGAGGGGACATTCCTTCAGCCTCTCATACAGCAAAGAGCTTTTTATGAGCAGCAGGAGCTCCACAAGTTTGCACAGCAACCTGACCTGGGCAATTTCACAGATGCCTCCTGGAAGCCCAGGGCACATTGGAGGTTACAAAATACAATTGCACAAACTGCTTTTGTTGTGCTGACCTGCCCCCTCTCCCCCTCCAGAGGAAGTTATGTGTCTAATAGGATTTAGATATTTAAGTCCAAAACCATTGCAAAAAGAAATTTAAAAACAGTAAAATAAGAAGGTTTTGCAACCAGGGCTGCTCAGAAATCCAGTGCAGAGATTCCTGCCCTGGGAAACCTTTTCACAGAAGAGTTTTAATTCTGAGGGTCAGCGATGACACATCTTTTCCAAATCTCCTTTGGGATATTCCTTTGCCCCCCCACCTTTTAGACACCTAATTCTGGTGTGAATACCAGCCTGTTCTGGGTGGGTGAGGGATGGATCAAACCCAGGTTCACCTGGAAGTTGCCGGTGTCTCCCAGAGCCACACGCTCTCATCTCATGTCCCAGGAGGAGATTTTAATTTTTGCAGCTTTGGGGACTGAATTTATTAAGCCCTGCCTGGCCCCTCCTACCGTGGGAGGGACAGCTCCAGCAGCCTCTAATACTGGGTGTCACACAGCAGTGCCACCATTCCCGGAGTGTCAGAAGCAAAGGACACAGCAGCCCAAGTGCAGCAGAAAACAAAAATAACCCCTCCATGTGCATCCCAACCAGGTAAGTTACCTCCTCTCTCCTAACTCTTAAAAGATGTTCCTGCCTGGTGAAATACATCCTTGCCTGCACTTTCCTGCCTGCTTTAAAAGTTAGCAGCCTGGGGAGGATTAATTTGACTTTTCCTTCTTTTTCTTTGGACTTTTGAGTGTGTTGGTTGGGATGTGACAGTGGGTGATTGACCACGTTCCTGCCTGGGTTGTGGTGAGAAACAAAGCCCCAAGAGCCAGAAAATGGGGGGAACCAGTAACAAAAGGGGGTGATTTGTGAGCAGGGGAGTTTCTAAGGGCTGGTTGGGGAGGAGAAGGTGCTCAGCAGTCTGGCTTAGCTCTCAGGGTCTGTGCTGGATGAGTTGGCTGTGATCTGTTGAGGGGAGAAACGGGGGGCTGGGATGAGCTGGTGGGTGGCTGGTGGGGTTGCTGGAGCTGGGATGGTGATGGGAGGGAATCAGCAGCTGAGCATTTGCAATGCTTGGGATAAAGGGCTGTTTCCATAGTAAAAGGGAGAAAGGAGAAAGGAGGCTCTCTCTTTCTTCCCCTGAGCTCTCTGGGCATGTGAACGGGGAGGTCGACTCAGGAAGAAATGACCCATCAAAGTGTAACCTCTGGGAACAGCTGTGAAGTATCAAGATCTGGTTGGAAAGGCTGGAAGGAACACTCTGGTCCAGCAGTTGCCCCACTGCTGAACTTCACCTTGGGAGTTTTGGTGGGTAACTGGAGGACAGCTCAGTCTGCAGCTGAAAGCAGGATTTGGCCAGACCTTTGCTGTCGTTTCCCAACCACATTTGTAGCTATAACCATAATTAGCAGTGAAGTGAAATGTGAATTTTCACTTCTAG
>NW_009953792.1:319654-395115 GCF_000747805.2 Chaetura pelagica
GGTTTGGTGCTCAGCTGATAAGAACCTGGGGGCTGGCACCAGGCCAACTTTGGGTTGGTTAGAGCCAAGGTTGGATAAGCTGTAGGCCCAGCCCGTGGTGTGCATCACCTCCTGTTCACTCCTGCTCTTGCTTTGGGAATCCTGATCTTGTGGACTAGCACCTCTCAGGACTTACCCTCCAGCACTTGATACCAGGTGGAGGGCAAGAAATAGTTTCCTACAGCTGCTCAAGGCTTTTAAGCTGCATTTAAGAACAACAGAAAAAGCACAGTGTGCCATGGGACCAGCTAGATTTGAATTTAAAAAACAAATGTGAAGGGAGCCAAAGCTGTTGCTTCCTTACCAGCTTTGTTGTTGAAAAAAAAGGTGTGCAAGATTTTGGGGATTGGAACTAGATGATCTTTAAGGTCCCTTCCAACCCACACCATCCTATGATTTCCTGGGCAATTTTAAATATTTGCAGAGAAATACAAAGTTGAGTTTCCTCAGTGACTTTCTTATGCCATGACCTCATGATTTATTTCTGAGCTTTATGTGTCATTTCTGGAGAAGAAAATGCAGTTCTTTCAAATTGCTGGTGGTAGCTTTGCTGTGATGCTACCTGCAGCTTCCCAAGTGCCTCTGTGCAAGTTGTTGCTGCACAGTTGTGCTTGGTGTGATAAAGTAGAAGGCAGAAGAGAGGAGAAGGCATTTCTTAAAAAAATATTGTGTCTGTTTCACAGTAGGCACCTGATTTCCTTGCTGAGTGAGAGCCCAGAAGCTCTCACTTGGGCAAACATTTCTCCTTGTGTGTAAGTGGCTTCAGAAGTTGCCACCCATCAGCTAAGACATGTTTTCTCCTCACAGTGCGGAGCAGATCCTGCCCAGTGGGAAGGTCCCTGCTGGGTGGGTTTGTGTGGGGGACAGGCTGGAGGGAGCTCTGTGGCGTGGCTGCAACCCCGTGCATGTGTGTGCAGCACCAGCTTGGCTTTGGTCCAAACCTGATTCCACACCTTGGGATATTTTGAAGACAGGGGTCTGTCCTCAGGTCCCAGAGACCTCTGTGGTGTGTGAAAAATGAGGATCTTGGGCTCCTTTTTTAGAAGAGCAGGTAGGATAAGAAGTTGGGAAGATCCCTTGGGCTCCAGGTCTTGCTGAAAGGGAAGAAAGGGAGTTGGTGTGGGTAGGGCAGCTTGGAGACACCACCTGTGATGCACTCTGGACCTTCGTGGCAGGATGAGCCCTGAGGGCTGCATGGGCTTGGCTCCAAGTTGCAACCTCTGCCCCAGCTAATGACACCTGGTGCAGGAGGGCTGAGCAGGCTGCCTGCAGGTGCTCCTCTCTTCAGTATCTCATCCTCTTCTTCACGTGCTGGACGCTGCTCTCCAGCAGCACTCAAGAAGGACTCATGGCTGACTGCTTTTTGGTGGCTGAGGGGCTTTATAAGGTCCCAGTAAGTGGAGGGTGGTCTTGGCTCATGTTCCCTATGACTCTCCCCACCAGCAGGATGTTGGCATCTGCTGCATTTCTTGTCCTCTCCAGGAAAATGGAGGGAAGAAGAACAAATTATACTTTTGAGGGTTGAACAGGTTGAACCATGTCATGTTCTCATAGTGGTCTTTTTCTCCTGTCATTGTTTACCTTGCAAGCATTTGTGGTGTCCCTGGAGAAGATGTTGTGCTAAGCATGATGAGGACTTGCTCTCAGGACCTGGATGGACTCTCCATGCTCCTGGCCCAAGTCCTTTCTGGTCACTGAGCAGTTGTGGCCTATGTGAGTGCACATGATGATGTAGCAAGGGAAAGATGAGGAACCTTGTCCTACAACTCCTCCTCTGTAGGTCTGCTGTCTAGGGAAGGCTCTTGGGGCCACCACAGTGTGCCAGTTCTTTTCTCTAGTCAATGCTTGCATGGAAAGGTGTCAAGGTCAAGAAGTGAACCATGCTGGTGCTGCACTGTAACTGCAGCAGGCAGGGAGAGAGCATTGGGTGGGGCCAATGTGCCCATGGCTGCTGCCCATGAAGGCATCTCCACTGCTGGGTGCAAGAAGAAGGAGGAACAGCCCTGCAAGCAGGGCACAGCATGGGAGCAGCTCAAAGCATCCCTGAGTGCCTGCACTCTGGGGCTGGAGTCTTCCTTCTTTACTCTCCGACTTCATTTCCCTTGTTCTCCAACGCAACCGTGAGCCATTCCTAGTTTCTCCAGCTTCCATCTGCTCTAATTAGGCTGGAAGCCCCTGGAAGGTTTTCATTCCCCAAGATGTTTGTACAGCACTGAGCCTCTGGGACAATTACAGGTTTGGTCCTCTCCTCTCCTGCAGCCCCTGTGCCGCCACTGGTCCCGTCTGCTCCTTTCAGCAGCTGCTCTTCCTCACTGAGCTTGTTTTGGAAGGTCTCCAGAGCTGGAGAAAGAAAAGAGACTTTAGAAAAGTGGGGAGGGGGGAGCTGGCAAGAGCCACTGTCTTTTGAAAGGCTTCTTATTTCTTAAGATGTACTTGCTACTGATTAACCTTTGCTCCGTGATTGCTTTAATTAATTCATGCCTCAAAGCAGTCAGAGAGGTTCTGGGGGGTCACGGTGGCTCCTAAGTGCTCTCCTTCCCTGGGCTGCTTTTAAGAACTTTTTGGCTGAGCAAAACCCAATTCTTGCAAGAAATGCAGGTGAATGACACCAACCCTATTACCTTCTCCAGCCCTGAGATGATCCAGCCCCCATCTTAGTTCTTTACCCCTGTGACCTCTTCCTTCCCTCTTCATTGCCAGTTGGCAACCTGCTACCAAGCTGAACCTGGCCCATATTTCCCTGCAGCTCATGGTGAATGTTGGATTTCAGGATGATTTTTTGGCCCTTCTGTGAGAAGGAGGCACTATAGGAATTACTGCCCCCAGTAAGCCTGTTCATGTCTGCCATGTGGTCCTACCATCCATGGTCGCCATGACTGCTTCAAGAATTTCGGTGGCTGCCATTTGTGTGGCAGCAGGCACAGACCTAGAGCCAGCCAAGGGGGAGACTGCGGTGTCCTTGGGCTCTCCACCCTGCCAGCTGGGTGATAAAAAGTGTCCCTGTCCACCTCTGTCCCTTTGAGGTTTGGGGTGAGATGCACCTGGCAGAAACCACATTTTGGAAAGAGGTGCCTGTTGGGTTGGAAATATGATTCATGGGTGATAAGGGTTTTAACAGAGATGCAGAAAACTTTGTCCTCTGGAGATGCCACCAGGGCTGGTGTCAGGATGGCCTCTGTGGGTCATCAGAGCCTTGTCTTCTGGCTCCTGGGCCCAAGACAGTGCATGTTTGTAGCTGCCAGCTGTACCAGCAAAGCCCTCATGACTCAAGAACAGATATCCAGGGCTGGCTTCCAGCACCAGAGGAACTAAACTGAACTGGGAAAAACTTAGCGGGGCCAGGTCCATCATGTGCTTGGTTGTGTCTGGCTTTCTCAGATCCTAGTAGCCACTTTTCTGATCCCATGATCTAATGTCTGCCTTGTCTGAACTTTTCTATGGGTGTGTCTTCCAGGTAGCCATGTGCTTTGGTGCCCATACCAAGGCAGCTTGTGAAGCCCAGGATGCAGAAATTCCTTGAAGGTGAGTAGGAAGGGTCACCGGGCTGAGCTGGGCTCACTGGGTTTGAGTGACAAATGCCTCTTTCTCTTGGGCTCAGTTCATGCCCTGACACTCTGGACACATGTGGGACAGTTCATCTTGGATGAGCTGAGTTGTGCCCATTTCTCTTTGCTGTGCTGGGAGCTCAGGGTTATCACTCAAACACAGAGGAGATGAGTCCAGCTGCTCTTCCAGGAAGACCAAGGGAGGAATGAAAACACCCACCCCAAGCTCTGCAGCTAAATAAATTACTCCCTTCCTCCAGGCTGCTGGGAGGTGAGTGCTGCTGGGTGCTGATCCAACAGAGCTGTTGGTGTTGGATGTCTTGGGCCCTGGGGAGGTCCATCAAGGTTTTTGCCCACAGAGTGTCTACACAGAATCACAGAATCCTAGGGGTTGGAAGGGACCTGGAAAGCTCCCCCAGCCCAACCCCCCTGCCAGAGCAGGGGCACCCAGAGCACATCACACAGGAACGTGGCCAGGGGGGTTGGAATGTCTCCAGAGAAGGAGACTCCACAGCCTCTCTGGGCAGCCTGGCCCAGGGCTCTGTCACTCTCACAGCAAAGAAGTTCTTCCTGAGATTCCCAGGGAACCTCCTGTGCTCCAGTTTGCACCCATTGCCCCTTGTCCTGTCACTGGACATCACTGCACAAAGCCTGGCTCCCTCCTCCTGACACTGCCCTGAGCGTGTTTGTAACCAGGGATGAGGTGGCCCCTCAGTCTCCTCTTCTCCAAGCCCAACAGACCCAGCTCCCTCAGCCTTTCCTCAGCAGGGAGATGCTCCCCTCCCTCCAGCATCTCTGTGGCTCTGCCCTGGGCTCTCTCAAGCAGTTCCCTGTCCTTCCTGAACTGAGGGGCCCAGAACTGGACACAATATTCCAGATGCAGCCTCACCAGGGCAGAACAGAGGGGGAGGAGAACCTCTCTTGACCTACTAACCACCCCCTTTCTAACCCACCCCAGATGCCATTGGCCTTCTTGGCCACAAGGGCACATTGCTGCTCATGCTCATCCTCCTGCCCACCAGGAGCCCCAGATCCCTTTCTCCTACAGGCTGATGTCCACTTCATGAAACCCACTGATCTTCCTGCCTTGCTGAGATGACTTCATGACTTATATTATGCTGCTGGTGCAACCCTAAGTGGGGAAACTGAGGATCTGGGTGATGGCTCTGCTGTGTCTGTAGGTGGGTGTGAGGTCGGGGGACTTGAGTGTGGGTCTTGTGTGCCAGACTGTCCTTTTGCTTTGAAGTGTGTTCAGAAGTTTTCTGAGGTGGCTTGTGCAGAAAGGTGGTGGTGCCTTAACTGGCTGGAGAGGATTTTCCTCTGGGCTCAGCAGAGACACTTCCTTATGGTGCAAAAATGGGCCAGGCCTGATGTGTTTGGGTGCTGCAGGTAACCAGGCACAGAAATCTCTGGCTGATGGCACAGAAAACACCCTTTCCTCCCTTTTCCTCCTCTCCTTGCAGGGGTGTTTTGCTCCAAGGTCTGAACTTTGACACCAGTAGCCTGGGGGAGGGCCCCCCATCCTTTGTCCAGGCTGAGTAGCTCTCTGCAGAGCTGCTGGGCAGAGGTGTGTGAGCTGCAAACCTCTTTCCTTCCCCCCTCTTGGCTGATGGACAAAGTCTTCCCTTGGAGATGATGCCCACAGTGATGTGCTGCCCTTGGTGGGGCTGGAGAAGGTTCCCACTCCCCATGCTACATCCCAATCTCCTGGTCTCCTCTCAACAGCAGGACACAAAGAGCCTCTTGGGCATTCACAGGAGCAGAGAGGGACCCAAGCCAGGGTGTGCTGAACTGCACAAAGTAGGATTCATCTTCAAAGAAATATTACCCCCTTTTCTGAGCTCCTTTTGTTTTTCCACCAAAGGGATTTATTCCTCCTTCTCCCCACCCCCTCAGGCAGGATTTGAGCCATGGAAACAAACATCTCATGGTGGCTTCTCATGGTGGGAGAGTAACTTCTTCAAAAGCCACAGGCCACCCAGGGGCAAAGCTGGACAAGGATGAGCTGCAAGGCGTCACTGCTGGGGATGCTGCTGGGCCACAGGAACAGGAAGGACAAAGCCCTTCCCTTCTCCACCACTCTGGAGTGTGGGGAGTAGCTTTTCACTCCAAACTGGTCATTTTGAGTCTCCATTTCCAGGCTTGAGCTGGAAGTCTGAGCTCACCAATGCTCCTGATTCCCTCTTCGGGTGAGCAAAATTACGCCTAGACATGGACATCTTACTGCTGCCAGCTGGGATCAAGATCTGATTGAGTGCTGGAAGGTCTTTGTGTGGTCACAGCTGGAAAGTCACTGTTCCTGACCTCTTTTGGGGCTAATTTTTGGTCTTCCCAGCTACACTACCCAGAGGAGGGACACCAGCTTTCCCTTAGGGTTGGTTGTCCTTATTCAGGGGACCCCCAAGGCTGATCTAAGTGGGACTGTAGCAACTTTCTGGGTTGTAGATCAGCCATGTGAAGGATCTTAGGGTCAAAGAGGGAAGGCACAGCTGAGGGGTCTGGAATCAACAGGGCCAAAGCTACATGTGCATTGGGCCCAATCCTGTGATGCTGGGAAAGTGCCCATAGACCCAGCTCTTGGATCAGAGCTTTTCTTAGAGCAGGAGCCACCCTGATACACCCTGAGAAAGCAATTCCTGAGAAGCACAGCATCTGAGCCACTTCATAGGGGTGAATATCTACTTTAAAAATCAGATTTCTGATGGAGCAGAGGTTTTCAAAACCTCCCACAGCCAAACTGGGCCTTATCCATGTTTTAGTACAGAGGAAAACACAAAAAACCAGACATAGAAGTACAAAGTTCTGCTGTTTCTCAGCATTTGGTGGTGGATTTTGGGACTTCTTTGCTGTCTTCAGCCAGTGTCTCCTCTTCCTCATTACCATCAATAAATCCAACAGCAATTGCTGCCACCTAGGGCTAGGAGAATGCTTTGGCTTGGACACTGGTCACCCTTTCCTCCCCTTGGGACTGGAGTGTGTCCTGCCTGGAGCAGTGAGGGCTGATGAGCCTCTTTAACTCATCACCTGGAGCCACCAGGCTGGAGCAGCTGCAGCTTGAGCCCTTGGGACCATAGAAACCCAGGGCTGGTGGTGGCCCTGGTGGCCACCAGGCATGCTGGGCTGGTGGCAATGGGTGGCCCTGGTTGCTGAAGGAGTGCAGTGGCAGTTCCTGGAGTGACAGTTGGGGCTGTTGGGACTTTTCTAGAAGGAAGCAGGGGAGCTGCAACGGTCTGTGAGGACCGTTGGGCTGGGCAAGACCCTCCAGAGGAGAGGGAGAGGGAGCTGGGAGGACCTTTCAGGAAGGTAGGTGGGGTGGACCTCTGTAGAAAGCAGCTCTCAGTTCAGAAATAACTTAAACCCAAGCCCCACTGAGCAGCTGTGCTGGGAATAACCTCCTGCTCCCCCTCAGAGGGAAGTTTCCCTGGTCAGAATTGTCCCCATCTGTGCTTTTCCTCCTTGCCATGGAGGTGCTGGGCAAACCTCTGCAGAACCCAAACCACACAGCCCTGTCAGGACATTTCTGGCTCAAGATCATGGATGGGAATGTGCCTGAGTCCAGCCAAAGATGTGGCATTTGTGAGAAATCTTTCTCCACCCCTACTTTTTCTTCCCCATTTTTATTTTTAAGCTACTACCCACCAGCTTTATTCAAACCACTCATTTTGCTCCTAGCAAGTGAGAGGGAAAAATCTATTGTAGTGCTGTGAGAGTCTGTTAGAAGCATGATGATCTCCCCTTGCCTGTTGCTACACACAAAACTGAGAGCAGTTGTAGAAAATCCCTTGCCCAGTAATTTCACATTTTGCTAACGTGACCCACAAAATGCTTTGAAGATGGAGAAAATCAGCTGTAATTGTTAATGATGATGATGAAGTGAGATTTCTGGGAGTAGTTGTGGGTTGAGAGTCATGCCCAGGAACTGGGCACTGGAGATAAACATGCTCCAAGCATGAGAGACTATTGAGAGAGGTGGCTTGAAGGAGCAGAGGCACTGGATGATTTTGGAGGTGGATTGAGGGAGAGGAAAAAGTGACCTGTGGTTCAACTTTGGGGCTTTATTTCCTCTGATGGTGACTCTGGAATGAAGCCAGGGATTAAGATGTCTTTTCTACCTTGAATTTTTATGGCCAGTTTTGCATTAAGGTGAATAAATCCCACCTGGAAGAGGGACTTGATTCACTCTGCAGGGGGATGTGTGGAAGGCTGGGGCTGGCAGCAGTGTTACCAAACCCATTTCACTCATCCCCAGCACTGAGGGTTCCACGAGGGCTTGTAGAATTTTCCCCACAGAATGGATTGGTTGCCTCAGAAGGTCTTTGCTTGAAAGCATTTGCATGTGGCCACAGATGAATCCTGGGCTCAGCAGACACTGGGACATGCCAACCATTTCCAGCACAGCTCGTGCTGGATGTCTGACCTTCAGCCTGTAGTGCAGAGAGTTCTCTGTGATGGGGATGAGTCCCTGTGCAACCCTAAAGGATGCAGGACTTTGGCTGCATTTGTAGGTTAATTTGGTTGAAACATGTTTGGTAATTTGTGTCTGTTCCAAGTGTGTTGGAATATTACAAAATCCAGGGCATTAACCTGGTGGAAACCTCCCCATCCCTTTGAAAACCACAACCATTGCACGTTGTGCTACAAAAAAAACAGGTAAAACATTGTCCCTGCAGTCACAGGGGCTCCTTGTTACCCCCTTCTACTTCCACATTCAGTCATTATTTCCCACCTGAAGCCCTGCTGTTCCTTTGTGCTCGTGCCTGGGATCTTCACCTCAAAGCTGGCCCCTAATCCATTCATGAGCCACACTTTCCATGTGTTTGTTCCAGGCTGCACGTGCTCCCTGGGAGCCCCCCCAAGAAGTGAGGTATAATTAGGGCTTATAAAGAAACTGTTGAAAGTCTTAGTGATAAATTCTAATGATTAACTGCCAGGGAAAGGAAAGGATATAGAGTCTGTACCTTATCATGGGGAGATTATGAGTAGCTTTATTTTATTTGATCCTTTTTCATTTCCTGTGTCAAGCCTTATTAATTCCCTGGAAAGAAACTGAAGGCAGATGATGGTGAAATAAGAGGGATCCTAGGCTGTGATCCAGAGCCTTGGGCAGCAATGCAGGTTTCAGGGGTGCTCTTTGCTGAGCTTTTCTGCCTGGTGCAGCTCGTGGTGATGGTGATCAGCCAGGAGGTTGGTTTTACTCCTTGGCATCTGGTGGTGTGAGGCTGTGGGATCCGAGGGGGAGGAGCAGGAAAGGATGCTCCAGAGAGTGGTGGGATGGCACCAGAAGTCTCCATGCAGAGGGGCTGCAGGTGCTGGAGAAGCTCAGCTCAGGCTCAAGGCACCTTTGCTCCCCAGCATGGGGTTCACTTTCCCTCCAGATCCCTTGGAAATGGTGGGATGAGCAAAGTGAGCATCACTCCTATCTGCTGTCTTCCTACACCATCAAGATGCTCAGGGCAAGCTCTCCATGCTGTGGGAACTCAGGCTGAGCTTTCCTGCAGACGTGAGGCTGTGCAGCATCTTGCTGCAGCAGCTGCCTGAGCCTGGCAGTGCTGGGGGAGCCAGTGACACTGCTGGTGTGAGGGGTGAGCAAGGACATGATCTGCTCAGGCAGGTGGCTGAACTGAGGGGGGAGGCAGGAAGGTTCAGAAGCATCAGAGAATGTGAAAGTGAAATTGATTGGTGGAGTCACAGCCTGAGGCAAGGGCAGAAGGAAGAAGTTCTTGAGCAAGTGATGGATCCTCTCCCCTCCTGTCATCAGACAGAAGGAGGGAACTCACAGGACAGGGAGAAATGGAGGGAAGTTCCTTCTTGGAGATGCAAATGAAAACCTTCCCAGCCTCCCCCTCACCTCCTAGTTGCTCTTGAGAAATAGGTGTGAGGCCTTGGAACTTCAGGGCCAGGCAAATGAAGATGGAGGGGTAGATCCATCTAGTGAGTCACCCCTTCACTTTAGGACTTCTTCAACTAAGAACAAAAGGAGAGTATTTGTGGTGGGTGACTCCCTTCTGAGGGGAACAGAAGAGCCCATTTGTTGACCAGACCCACCCCACAGGGAATTCTGCTGCCTCCCTGGGGCTGGATTAGAGATATTAAAAGGAAACTCTCGGTCTGGTGCAGCCCTCTGACCACTGCCCACTGCTGGTTTTTCAGGTTGGCAGTGATGAAATTGTTACAAGGAGTCCAAGGGAAATGAAGAGAGAGAGAAGGAGGGAACTCACAGGACAGGGATGGCTGGTTAGGGGGTCTGGAGGGCAAGTAATGTTTGCCTTCATCCCTGCTGCAAGAAAGGATGAAGAGATGAACAGGAGGAGTTTGCAGATTGATGCATGGCTGTGTGACTGGTGCCATAGGCAGGGCTTTGGGTTTTTTGATCATGGGCTGCTATATGAGACACCTGGCCTGCTGGGGGCAGGTGGGATGCACCTGTCCCAGAGGGGCAAAAGGCTTTTGGGGCAGAACTTAGCAGGGCTCCTTGACGGGGCTTTAAACTAGATATGAAGGGGGGAGAGGAGATAACTGGGCCTATTAGGGTCAAGTCCAAGAGAAACATGCCAGGGCTTGAAGGACAGTGGATTGGGAGGATTTTCAGTCTGTTGTTTCATTTGAGAGAAAGGAGAGATGTTTAGAAATCATGGAAGCACCTGAGAAGGGTTGGGTAGGAAGCAGAGCCCACAGTGGAAAAAGATGTTGGAATCATTAACTCATCTGAAGTGCATCTATACCAATGCACCCAGTATGAGCAACAAATTGGGAGCTTGAAGCCATGATACACCAGGAAGACTATGACATAGTGGCTATCACAGAAACCTGGTGGGATCACACAACTGGAGTGCCACAATTGATGGCTACAAGCTCTTCAGGAGGGATAGAAAGGCAAGGAGAGAGGGTGGAGTGGTCTTGTATGTTAGAGAATGTTATGAAAGCTTGGAAATCAAGTATAGGCATGATGAGGTTGAGAGTGTTTGGATTAGGTTAAGGGCCAATGAAGCTGATATTGCTGTGGGAGTCTGCTAGAGACCTCCCAGCCAAAGCAGTGAGGTGGATGGAACTTCTATAAGCAGTTGGGAGAAATCTCCCAGTCACTTGCTGTTGTTCTGGTGGGGGACTTTAATCCCCCAGGCATCTGCTGGGAATACAACACAGCAGAGAGGGAACATTCCAAGAGGCATGTGTGGAAGATGACTGATGGCCTGTTGCCATTTCATTTCTTGCACTTTGGGATCACAGCTGAGATGAACCATCAGGCGCCCACCAAGGAGTGGACAGTGACGCTCACACAGCTGGTAAGTGAGCTGACCAGGGAAGGTGCCTTCCTGGACCTGCTTCTGGTGAACAGGGAAGGTCTTGTGGGGGAAATAAAGGTTGGAGGCCATCTAGGGCCCAGTGATCATGAGATGATTGAGTTTTTGATCCTTGGAGAAACAAGAAGAGGGTTTAGTAAAATTATCACCTTAGACTTCTGAAGGGCAAACTTTGACCTGCTCAGAAGACCAATTGACAAAGTCCCTTGGGAGGCTGCCTTGAAGGATAAAGGAGTCCAGGAAGGCTGGACTTGGGCGACATCAACCCCAGGCAATGCTCCAGGCTTGGGGAAGTGTGGCTGGAAAGTGTCTGGCAGGAAAGGACCTGGGGGTTCTCATTGACCAGCGGCTGAACATGAGCCAGTGTGTGCCCAGGTGCCCAAGAAAGCCAGTGGCATCCTGGCTTGTCTGAGAAATGGTGTGACCAGCAGAAGCAGAGAGGTGATTGTCCCTGCTCAGCACTGGGGAGGCCACACCTGGAGTGTTGGGTCCAGTTTTGGGCACCTCAATTCCAGAGAGATCTCAAGGGGCTGGAGCGAGGACAAAGGAGGCAACGGAGCTGGGGAAGGGCCTGGAGAATCAATCTGATGGAGAACCCTTGAAGGAGCTGGGAATGTTTAGTCTGAGGAAGAGGAGGCTGAGGGGAGACCTCATCAGTCTCTACAACCACCTGAAAGGTCATTGTAGAGAGGTTGGTGCTGGTCTCTTCTCACAGGTCATCAGTGACAGAACAAGAGGGAAGGGCTTCAAGCTGCACCAGTTTGGATGTGGTGTTGGTGGATGTGGTTTAGGGGAGAGCTTTGCAGAGTAGGGTTGATGGTTGGACTGGGTGATCCCAAGGGGCTTTTCCAACCTGAATGGTTCTATGTTTCTATGCTCTGGTGCTGAGAAATTACCATCTCCATGTCCCTGACATGGTTGCTGGTACTCACCTTAGTTTCTTTTTTTAGTTCTCTTCTTATAGCCAACTGGGAAGTGTGTTTGTGATCTCTGGAAAGAGCCTTGCACCTGCCTGCCCACACGCAGGGTACTGTGCTGGAGAAAGCCAGCTAGATGCAGGAGGAAAGAGAAAGACTTTAAAACAACAACAACAAAATGCTATGGAGCAGTGCCAAAATGGGCTACTGTACCTGCCTGACCTCATAAGATGGATACCCAGGCTCTACAGCACCAAAAAAGGCAGGAACACTATTTATTTGCCTGTGCAGGGGCCTTTCAAGCAAGCTCAGCTGTGTTCAGCCCCTGCAGCTGAATATTTCCTGCTTTTTCTCCCCTACCTCTTCCTCCATCATCTCCCCAGGGCTATTTTCTCATGCGTTTCCTCACTCTCTGTCAAGCAGTGGGAAGCAAGCAGCCCTGGAGGATTATGGAGGCTCTTATCTGGGAGCAAATAAAGTCTCTGTTTGCAAGGAAAAGACCTGGATCTCTTGGGTTTATGGAGCTGAAAAGCATATGTTGCTATTTTCATGGCTCGCTCGTTGGGGAGGCTGAAACTGTGCTCTCCTGCTGATGGGTCTTTCCTGCTTGCTCTTTGCTCCCCTGGCTTTCCCAGGGAATGGATTCAGGTTTGGTGTTTCCCTCCTCTGTTCATCCAGGGGGTTTATCAGAAAGATGGGGATAAAGTTTTTAGCAAGGTCTATAACGATGGGACAAGGGCTGATGGTTATAAATGGAGAGAGGGGAGGTTCACACTAGGAATGTTTTACAGGGAGGGTGGTGAGACACTGGCCCAGGTTGTCCAGAGAGGTGGGAGATGCCCCATCCTTGGGAATATTCCAGATCAGGTTGGACAGGGCTCTAAAGAAGTTGATCTGGTTGAAGCTGTCCCTGCTCACTGCAGGGGGGTTGGACTAGATGATCTTTAAGGGTCCCTTCCAACCTGAACCCTTTTGTGATTCTGTGATTTACCTTTGCCTGATGGAGATGGGATTGCAGAACACCTCTGAGTTTTAGGAGCCCTCTTATTCAAATCCAGATGCAATCACTGTGAAGGCTCTTGCTATGTCCTGAATTGCTTCAAATCCAGATGCAGACCTACTGTTCTCTGCATCTGCTCTGTGTTGGGGTGTTGTTTCCCCATGGGTGGTTGCTGGGTCTTGAAGTTGGATTATTAGCTTAGGATCACATTCTTGTTAATTCAAACACTTCAGCATCTGATGTGGTCTGAGGTATTGCAGAGTCAGCCAGACCTCAGGAGAATTGTTGTTATGGCTTCTGAATGCTCCACCACAGCTTTAACAGCACGTTGGTTGTGTGTGAGACATGATGAAACTGTGGGATGGAGAGTCATGGAGAACTTGAAGGGCAGCTGAGGTGCTGAGGTTACACTTTGTAACTTCAGCTGAGCATCTTTGAGCTAGCTAAGAGTGACTGGCTTGTGGGGACCATGTATGTCCTTAACAGGCCAGATTGTCTCCTGTAGGTTGATGTATTTCCAATTGCTTGAGTGGAGATATATCAGAGAGCACATATGTCCAACAAATAGAAGTTCAACCTGGGTTTATTGCCTTTGTGGGTTCCTTTGGCCCTTTGCAAGATGCAGAGGAGGAGCTGGGGAAGGTAAGTCTGTCTTTTGGGTCCTGGGAGACCAGGGACAAGGTTTCTGAGCACAAAAAATAGAAGAGGGATGGATGGGTGGATGCACCAGTAGAAGTCAGAGCCCAAAGCAGGGGACAGGTTATGGTCTTTGCAACTTCACATGAAAGTTTCTACAAAGCTGCTTATTGCTGTGGTACCCTCAACATCTTGGGCAACGTGGTCAATGGGATTCAGGGGATGTCAGACATGAAAGCTTGTGCCTGTCTTTGCCAAGCCTGATGTTTTTGAGAGGGCCAGGGGTTGGTGGAGGTGGTTGTGGAGAGGAGGCTGAGTTCCTCTCTTCCTCCCTCCCCAGCCTCCCCTGCAATGAAGGGTCCCTCCCCAGCAACCCCTGGGCCCAGAGTGATGACTTGTGTGGGAAGACTAAGGCAGAAGTTAATGAAATCCTTAAGTATAAAGATATACTTAAGTGCTCTGGTGCATAAAGCTGAAAACACCTTTTCCTTGTCACTGGGGGTGAGTCCAGTGTGAATTATTTAAGCACTCGGGTGACCAAAGCCAGACAATGGGTTTGGTACATGAAAGAAACTGGATGCTGCAAGTGTTGAGTAGCCTGGGCTGTGGTTGAACAGGTCCACCCTGAAGGGGCTGGGGGTTGTTCATCACAATGCTGGTTTGGTTACCATGTGCCAGGAAACTTGGGAAATGCAAGGAAAATCCCCAAAAGCAGGTCACTGTGGAGTCCATACAAGGATGTTCTGAGGAGGAGAAAACATGAGCTACAAGAAAAAGCTAGAAAACCTGGGGTTGTTCAGTCTGGTGAGGCCTTAGGGAAGGAGACCCAAACTGTTATGAAATATGTAGGAGAGGAAAGGCTTAAGCTGTTCTTTCTATCCACCAGGAACAGGACATGAAGTAATGGGCTTAGACCGTGCCACAGGAGACCAGGCATTGGGAAAAAATCCTTAATATTAAAGCTGATTAGGACTGGATTAGCCTGTCTTGGGAGCTGGTGGGATCTCCATCACTGGCAGTTTTTATGAGGGGTGGAGTAACACCTGGATTTAACCTGACGTGCTGCTGGAACCAGGCAGATGGAGCAAACAGTGTTTTGAGGGCTCTGTTATCTCTGTTTTCCTGTCACATCCTGTGTGCTCATAGGTAAATATTGATGTGTGAGCCTCGTGTCCACACCAGGAATGTGAGTAACCAACCTCATGGCCCTCTGCCAGCACAACTGGTGGGTTCTGGCCCAGTGTTTGAATCCCTGCTGCTGAAGAAGAAGGGCTGGGCAGGAATGGCTGCTGTGGTTTGGTGACAGGGCTGCAGGGATCCCTCCTGGGTGGTAACAAATGCTGCAACTCCACGGCACAGGGTTCAAAATGTATTCAAAAGATGTGGCTGGGCTCATTTGGTAATTGCTGGGTTTCTGCCAGGCTGCTGGAGGCAGCAGGATCAGTTGTCACCTGCACCTCTCCCAGGTGGCAAAACGTCTGCACCCCCCGTCTGTCCTCCTGGTAATTCAAGAGCAGGATCATCATCTTGCCACATGAGACTGGCATCAATTTTTTATGATGGGGTGACCTGCTGGTGCCCAGATCTGATACTGCTGAGCTTCTAGGGGTGGTTTGACCCCACCATACCCTGTGGCTGTCCTGGAGCAGCAGACACATCTGTCTCGGGAAAGCCTTCAGGGAATGGCAAACTTGGCCATTGCTCAACTAATAATGGTCCAGACTGAACCCCCTTTTGCTTCATTTCCATCCTCTCTCCTTGCACTCCAGCTGCCAATAGGCTGGAACATTTCAGAAGGGCACCAGGGATGTGTCATCTCAGTTTTAACTTGCATCTTATATCTCTGTTTCATTTGAGCTTTCTGCAAACTGATCAGGTGGTTTTGTTTGTTTTGGGTTTTTTTTTGGGAAGTGTCAATTTTCAAGGATTTATCCACAGATTTCTGCAAAGACACACTGGGCTCTGAGTTATTTGCAGACAATTTATGTGTGTGTTTCTTCCATGTGAATAGTGCAGCAAATTTTTCATACTTTTAAAAAAAACTACTGTTATTGCATCAAATAAATCAGGGAAATTGGAGTCCTGAGCTGGGATTTTGGAGCAAACATGCTTGGATTTAAACATGGTTGGTGGGGACTCAAGGACATTATGGCACCTTTTAATGCAACAGAAACATCTCTGGCTGTCTCTGGGCTCTACAGAAGTGCTTGGGGATGGTGATTCTTCTTATGCCCACATAAAACTTTGGGGTTTTTCCTAATTTTTTTTTCCTGTAGTCTTGGTAGTGCCCTGCTGGGTGAACTGCTCTTGGTTGGCACAACCCTCTGTGCTATTTGCTGTTAACTACATCAGCTGCAATTAGCCACCAAGTTCTTTGTTTTCTAAAATCTTGATTACAAAGAGACCTCCCACGTGTGCATTTTTACAGCTACTCTTCCTAGTAAAAAATTCTGTCAAATCAAGCTATCTCATTCAAGAAATGTGTTGGGTTTTTTTTAAGGGATCAGTCTCTGCAATGCTGTAGTTTTTTCCAGGATAAGAGAGGTTTACCTGGAGAGTTTTAGTCCCTTTCCTACAGGAACTAATTAAACTTCAGGTTGCTGACAGGTCACAGTGATGCTGAACTCATTCCCATGGCTAAGATTGAGCTCAGGTTCATGTGACATAATTCAAATTGGCCAGATTGGACAACACTTTGAGCAACCTGGTCTAGTGGGAGGTGTCCCTGCCCATGCAGGGAGGTTGGAACTGGATTATTTTTAAGGTCCCTTCCAACCCAAACCATGATTCCATGATTCTATGATAATTTGGGCATCTGCATGGAGTGTTTAAATTAGTCTTTAATTTCCCACAGCTCCCTGTATAGTCAAAAAGGAGGCAGAGGTCCCCTCAGAGGTGATTCAGAGCATCTAAGTCACAACCAGGAGCATCACTGATTGCTGAGGGGACTTGCAGACACCGTGATTTTCTGTTAGACATCTCACTTGGGTATATAAAATGAGGTGGGGTGTCCTCAGCAGCCTCTCCTGCTGGATGCAGCATCCCCTGGAGAAACCTTAGCTCTATGTAACCCTTGTGGTTTTGTTTCAGGAGGAAGATGAGATAAAGCCCCTCAGATGGAGGGCAGTTCTACCAGCCTCAAGAGGCTGAAATTTGGGAAGCTGAAGGTGGTACGTCGGCGCTTGCTGCAGAGATATGAGCACCAGCCCTTCATCTCCTGCCTGGCTGGTTTCTACAGCTGCCGGTGGAAGCGGTACCAGCGCGAGAGGATCGAGCCTGGGAAGTGCTGCTGCAAGACGGTAACTGGGCTCTGAACCAGCACGGGCAGGGATGTCTGTGAAGGGACAAGGCAGTTGGAGCTGGCAAGTGGTCGATGTCACGGGACAAAGGCATCTCAGCCCAACGTTGTTTGGATCCCACTGGGCTGCTGGATTTTGCTTTGTTTTTGTGTTTTAGAATCACAGACTGGTTTGGGTTGGAAGAGACCTTAAAGATCCTCTAGCTCCAACCCCCTGCATGGGCAGGGACACCTCCCAGCAGCCCAGGCTGCTCCAAGCCCCATCCAACCTGCCCTTCAACACTGCCAGGGATGGGGCAGCCACAGCTTCTCTGGGCAGCCTGGGCCAGGGTCTCATCACCCTTACAGGAAAGAATTTCTTCCTAATATGTAACCTAAATCTCCCCTCCTCCTGTTTGAAACCTTTCTCCCTCTTTCTGTTACTCCAAGCCTTTGTAAAAAGTCCCTCCCCAGCTTTTCTGTAACCCCTTCAGCTGCTGTTAAGTGCTCTAGGGTCTCCCTGGAGCCTTCTCTTCTCCAGGCTGAACACCCCAACTCTCCCAGCCTGGCTCCAGAGCTGCTCCAGCCCTCCCAGCATCTCCAGGGCCTCCTCTGGACTCTCTCCAACAGCTCCATGTCCTTCTTGTGCTGGGGACTCCAGAACTGGGCCCAGCCCTGCAAGGGGGTCTCACCAGGGCAGAGCAGAGGGGGAGAGCTGTGCTTGCTGTTTTGTGGTGTTTCCATAGCAGGCTCAGTTTGTCTGCACCATCGTGCAGCTGACAAACATGGGGTGGCAGGAAAGGACCCTTGCAACCAAACCCTCCTGGCCAGTGAAACATCTCAAAGCCATAGGATCAAATTGAAAGAAGTAAAATTTGGGATGGGTGTGCAGTAAGAGTTGCAAAGAGGGTTGATGCACAGTGCAACTTCCTCTCATGAGTTGGTTAAAATCCTGTCCTTTGTGAAGTCATGGGATCTGTTTTCCCTGCAAATAAATACTGCAGAGTACTGAGAACATCCCCCTGGTCCCTGGGGACAGGCAGGGAAGGCCTCCCCATATGTGCTTCAGGAGGGTCAGCAGCAAGCCATGTGTTTTAGGGACAGCCTAAAAATACCTGCCATTTGCTTTGGTTGCTTTGGAGTAGACAAGGCTCTGACCACTTGTCCTTCCTCCCCCTCTCCAGCGGGAATGCATGTTTTTCCCATTGCTAGTTGGAGCTTTCTGCCTTTCTCTGGTCTTTCTGTACATGAGCTCTGAAGCGAAAAATGACTACAATAACTTTGACTGGTAAGTACCACCTTTTCCTTCTCTCCTGCTCCTCGGGCAGGTCCCCAGGGCTGCTGGGAAGAGATGAGCACCCTCCCCAGCAGGACACTTTAGCCAGGAGCCAGAGATCTGGCTCCATAAATTCTTGGAGTTCATCCAAATTGAATGCCCAGTGACTTCAGAGGTGCTGAGGCTCTGCCCTTTGCTTGGCTACAACTTTTTAGGTGTAAGAATGAATTTGGGAGAAAAAGGAGGCATAATCACACAACCTGTGAGTGAAGGGGACTAGATAGCTCTTCCCTTTTCTTCTCTGTGTCCTTCTTCCTCCCCTGTTCCCCCTGCAGAAATGCAGTGATTGGCATCAGAGGCATTGCACCAGCTGCCTCACAGGCTGAGAACTGCATGTTCCTGGGCTCAAGAGTAAGAAATAACCAGCAGGGATTTATGCAGAACCTTTCCTTCTGCAGTACCTAGACAACAGTTATGCAAATCTGGCCCCTAAACTTAAATTAAAATGTAATATTCTGGGGAGGAAAGGTGTAATAGCATTACTCATCTTATTGAGCTTTTGGGTAAAAAGTTAAACTCTCCCTCTCTCTCTCTCCTGGGGCAAACCCTCTGCAGCTTCTCCATCTTTCTAGTGTTTTCTCCATCAAAACCTGACTCCCATCCCCTTCTTGCTGCAGATTGCCAGGGTGAACTGTTGGCCTGAGTCATGTTGTCTCACTGTTTGCCCAGGTTGCCTCGTCTGCAACGAGCTGCTTGTGCCTCCCAGGCAGCCTGGGAGCTCCCTGGAGCAAGGCCATCAGGGTGGTCCTGTGTTTTACCACCCCAGCACACTGGGCTGCTGGTCTGATGCAATCGTGGGGCTGGGGAAGGGTGCTCTGAACCACTTTTGCATGTGGATTGTCTCTCCCTCCCTTGGTTTTAGTGCTTTGAAAAATGCAAAATCTCAAGGAATGGGTTTGTTGTTCCCCTCCAGTCCCTGTGTGAAACAGAAACAGTATTACAATATTCTGTTGCTTTTTAGGTATACCTATATAAACCTGGGCTTCTGGTTTCTCTGGTCTATTGTTGTCCTCACTATGGCTCTAATCTCGTTCATGTACATCGCGCTGTTATTGGTAAGTAACTTTCCTTGTGAGCTGATCATCATTGATGGCTCTAGAAAGTAAACATAGGAATGGCTTTAGTGGGTCAGACCAAAGCTCACCCTATCCCTGTGGATGATCCCTAGACAGTGGGCACCTGGGGAAGATGGGGAACAGGAGTATTGATGGTTCTTTCTCCTCATGTCCACCTGCCAATGACCGATTTCATGTGGGGGGTCTCTGAGCCAAATGTAGTTTCTGTGATTTCTTTTGATGATTTCCATTCAATGGATTTGTCCAATGTCTCCTTGAAACCAGGTAAAGATGTGTCAGCAGTGGCTGCATCTAGATTTAGGGGAAGCTAAAACTTACCTGTGCAGGTCTGAGTCATGTGCTGGTGGTGAGATGTCATCAAAGCTGAGTTATTCCTCTAATCCTGAATAAAACTGCTCATTAGAAAAATGGGAACATTATCACTGAAGCTGTCTTGACTCATGTAGCTTTGCTGGAGGGTTTTTATTCAGGTAGAGCCTACAAATGGGATCACAAAATGCTGCTGAAGTTTATACCCAAAGAGACAATGTTGAAATCCTCCTTTTCCCAAATCTTTGGAAATTTTCTCTAGAATTCTGATCTACTGGCTTCTTTGGTTATTGGACTCATACCAAAAGCAAGAGTTCCTTACATTTCTACCCAGTCCTCTTTCTTCTGCTGTCCTTCCCCTCATAGGGAACCCCCAGATAAAGACGTTGCTGTCTCATGCTCATCCTCCTGCCCACCAGGACCCCCAGGTCCCTTTCTCCTACCCTGCTCTCCAGCAGCTCAGCCCTCAACCTGGACTGGTCCGTGGGCTTGTTCTTCCCCAGATGCAAGACTCTACACTTGCCCTTGTTGGATTTCATCAAGCTTCTCCCGGCCCAACTCTCCAGCCTGTCCAGGTCTCACTGAATGGCAGCACAGCCTTCTGGTGTGTCAGCCACTCCTCCCAGTTCAGTGTCACCAGCAAACTTGCTGAGGGCACACTCTGTTCCCTCATCCAGGTTGTTGATGAAGATGTTGAACAACACCGGTCCCAGTACCAACCCCTGAGGGACTCCACTAGTCACACACCTCCAACTAGATTCTGTCCCATTGACCACAGCTCTCTGACTTCTTCCTTTCAACCAGTTCCTGATCCACCTCACTACCTGATCATCAAGACCCCATTTCCCCAGTTTATCTACAAGGATGCTGTGGGAGACAGTGTCAAATGTTTTACTGAAATAAAAATAAATCACATCTACTGCCCTACCAACATCTATCCACCTAGTTACTTCCTCGTAGAAGGCTATAAGATTAGTCAAACATGACTTCCCCTTGGTAAAACCATGTTGACTGCTCTTAATGACCCCCTCATCCTTGATATACTTAGAGATAGTGCCAAGAACAAGTTGTTCCATCACCTTTCCAGGGATGGAGGTGAGGCTGACTGGTCTGTAGTTACCCAGTGCCTCCTTCTTGCCCTTCTTGTAGACTAGAATGACATTTGCTGTCCTCCAGTCCTCTCCTGTTACCCACAACTTACCAAAGATGATGGAGAGTGGCCCAGCAATGACCTCCACCAGCTCCCTCAGCTCCCACGGGTGCATTCCACCTGGACCCGTTGATTTATGGATGTCCAGGTTGCTCAACTCCTGGACTCGTTGATTTATGGATGTCCAGGTTGCTCAACTGATCCCTAACCCAATCCTCATCTACCAAAGCAAACTCCTACATCCTCTGACAAGGGTCCTATGTTCCTCCCAAGTGGCCAGCCCCTCCTTCCATGATCCCTAGATTCTCTTTTTCCACATGGGTTTGCCCAGCAGTTCCTTGTTCAGCCATACAGGTCTCCTGGCTCCCTTCCTTGATTTCCTACCCACTGGGATGCTCTGATCCAGAGCTTGCAAGAAGTGGTCCTTGAACCAACTATCTTGAGCCCCTTTGCCATCCAGTACCCTGTCCCATGGGACTTCTCTTAATAGTTGATTGAAGAGGCCAAAGTTGGGTTGGTCTCTTCTCCCAAGTAACAAGTGACAGGACAAGAGGAATTGGCCTTGAGTTATGCCAGGAAAGGCTTAGATTGGATGTTAGGAGAAACTTCTTCACTGAAATACTAATTAAACACTGGAACAGGCTGCCCAGAGCAGTGCTTGATTCATCATCCCTAGAGGTGTTTAAAAGCCATGTAGATGTGGTGCTGAGGAACATGGTTTAGCACTGGGTTTGGCAGGTTAGGTTAATGGTTGGCCTTGATGATCTTAAAGGCCTTTTCCAACCAGAATGATTCTGTGATTCTGGGATGCTGTGACTGGAGTCCATGCTCAGTCTCAGGCCTGTCCCAACTTTCATTTTGAAGTGCCAGGTGCTGAGGGTGAGGTTCTGGCATTCACTCACCTCTGTGACCAAGACAAGTGGCTTTTATCATCAGTTCCTGTTGTTCTTACCCATTTCCTGATGTATCATCATATACATCATATCATCAGTCAGTCTGTGAGCTGCTCATGGCAGGAAATCTCTGTTTGCTTTGTTCATGCAGTGCCTGACACGATTGGTTTCTGGGGTCCTTTGTCCCTGCTGAAGTACAAATAAATTGTGGTTTTATTCTGCTGGGAGCAATAAAATAATCATAAATAGAAGAGCTACTTGGCCATGCCCAGAGTGATCAATAGCATCAGAAATCCTGTGGAGTATCTGAGCTCTGAGTAGGACAAATAACAAGATTTAATGACAAGGATTTTGTGACACCCTGGTGGCTCTAGGCCCCCACCTGGATTATTCAGCAGAGCCTACCTGGTTTTCCCAGTGGCCAAGGGCCAGTGCAGGTGGTTGCAATGCTACTTTTGGCAGCTCAGAGCTTTGCCAGAGATGGCCATGGGACATGGATACCTCTGAGATTGTGCCTCAGGAGGCTGTGGATCTGGAGTCAACCTCACAATCAGACTAACCCATCATAGCACATGCTAGAGTTGGATTTTACATGATTTTCTGGTCTCGAGGAGCATGAAGACCACTGGGGCTGATGTGTCAGATTGACCATGCTCTGTCTGGATGCAAACATCAGCCAGTGTCCAGTGGACTTTCTGAAAGGAGTTTCATAACTTTGGCAGCACTGATGGGATGGCTGCAAACTGCTGGGGCAGGTGGTGGGCAAAGTGGAGCCAGAAAGGAAGATGGAAAAAAAGGAAGTGAAATTGGTGTCCTACATGGTTCAATTCAGTCTTGGTCCCACTCTGTGTTGTGTAGACACATCCTCTTCTTCTCAGCATCTCAGTTCTAGCTATTGAGGCTAACAGCACTTGCCTTCCTCTGGAGGTTGAAACATAGATAAACCTGAAAGAACACAGGTAATCTGGATGCTATCAGACAAGTCCCACCAGAGAAACACTTCAGAGGTTCCTCTGCTCTGGGAAGAGCCCCCTATAATGAGGGTCCACTTGCTCCTTACCTTTGTGGAGCTGTTAAGTGACCCACCCAAAGCTACTGGAAATTTCTAAAGGCACTTGCCCTGCTTGATTGCAT
Source organism: Chaetura pelagica (assembly GCF_000747805.2). Taxonomy (NCBI): domain Eukaryota; kingdom Metazoa; phylum Chordata; class Aves; order Apodiformes; family Apodidae; genus Chaetura; species Chaetura pelagica. Next base: position 342,268 of record NW_009953792.1, read on the forward strand.
CACCATGTCACTATGTCATTTGGCAAGACTGCTGCATTCATCTGTGTTGAGCAGTGGGAGGCACGAGGGACCATGAGCTGCTACCTAAATAAGATGAGGTCTTGAAGGAAAGAGGAGTGAGGAAAGTATTCACCACCACCACTCATGCTCCCACTATCTCAAAGCACCCAGGGGTGTATGACAGTCCCACTCCTGCATGCTGGGTCTCGTGACAACAGCTGTGGCTTGGCCATGCTGATCCCAGCAGGGTGCTTGTCAGAGAAGGACCCTGCCAGGAGAAGAGATCCACCCCTCCATGGCTGTGTGCAGAGTTTCCCCTTCATTCTGCCTGGCCTTTCACTGGAACCTTTGAGGAACCACCCAGCAAAACATGGGACAGCCTCACAGGACACCAAGTGCAACCCAGTCCTTCCATATCTGACTACATCTGCCATTGTGGGGACAGTAGCTGGATCACTCAAACACATTTCAGGTCACTGGTGGCCAAATAGGTTGCCCCAAAAACGCATCAAATCCCATGTTGTGGTTGAACAATGTTGGATGAAGACTTATCCCTGTGGTATTGCAGGAAAGACTAGAGACCTTCAGCCAGGCAACGTTTCCTTGGGATGTTTTACATCAGCAGCCCATGGCACCAGAAAACTGAGCACACTGATGCCCCTCTGGAGATCTGATAGCAACCAGTGGCTGGTTTGGTTTTGTCTGTGAGCACCAGACCCTCCTCCTTAATGATGGGACCCAACTGGTGCCCACAAGCCTGCTGCCATGACCTTATTGAGCACCACTGAAGCAAACACTCTTCTGCCCACTGGCCACCAGTGGCTGAACAAAAACCTGCCCAACAAAGCACTTCTTTGCTGAGTAAAGACACTCTCCATCTGCAGGCATTGTTGCCTTTTTTTTTTTTCTTTCCAGACAGTCAATTTCAATTAATTCAATTGTTACCACTCCACAGGAGAGTTTTCTCATCCCTTTAAGATCATCCAGTCCAACTGTTTACCCAGCCTTGCCAAGGCCACCACTAAACCATGTCCCTCAGAACCACATCTACACAGATTTTAAATCCCTCCAGGGATGATGAATCCACCGCTGCCCTGGACAACCTGTTCCAGGGCCTGACATCACTGCCAGCAAAGAATTTTTTTTCCAAATATCCAATCTAAACCTCTGCTGGGACAACTTGAGGTCATTTCATCTTGTTCTGCAGTTTGAAGACACCAACAGAGAGGAAGAGACCAACACCCACCTTGCTACAACCTCGTTTCAGGTAGTCATAGACAGTTATAAGGTCTCCCTTCAGGCCCTTTTTTTTCCAGAATTATTGGTCACCTAAAATCTACACGTCCATATACTTGTATTAGACAATCCCAGGATAAGTGAGGAAGCAGTTTGGAAGAGCCAGAGTTGCTGGTACTGGTTGCTCTAGTGCAAACCTCTGGGACATCATTGCTAATGGCAGCTGCTCTCCAAAGAAGAACATATCGGACAGGTCAGAAAACAGCCTTTGAGGAGCAGGGGGAAGCCAGGTGATTGTGGCTTGAGATGTTGGAAAGCAAAGAAAACTCAAGCTGACTGTGCCAGAACACACAGATAGAGCTTGTCCACATCATGTCAGCTCTCTGGTCCATCAAGATATGTTGTCCCACAGTGATCAGTGCTGTGACTGCAAGAGTTCCTTCTTCACCCTCCGAGGATGAAACCTGGTTATTACTCTTCTTGTAAGCTGATAATGAGATGCTGTTTCCATCCATAAAGATGAGCTCACCCTCTGATGGCATTCCCAGGTGGGATGTATCATTCATGCCAAAGTTGTGCTGCAGCATCAGGGGAGGGTCTGGCTGAGCATGGCCTGTGAAAGAAGTGCTTGGCTGCAGGACAGGTCAGAAAACAGCCTTTGAGGAGCAGGGGGAAGCCAGGTGATTGTGGCTTGAGATGTTGGAAAGCAAAGAAAACTCAAGCTGACTGTGCCAGAACACACAGATAGAGCTTGTCCACATCATGTCAGCTCTCTGGTCCATCAAGATATGTTGTCCCACAGTGATCAGTGCTGTGACTGCAAGAGTTCCTTCTTCACCCTCCGAGGATGAAACCTGGTTATTACTCTTCTTGTAAGCTGATAATGAGATGCTGTTTCCATCCATAAAGATGAGCTCACCCTCTGATGGCATTCCCAGGTGGGATGTATCATTCATGCCAAAGTTGTGCTGCAGCATCAGGGGAGGGTCTGGCTGAGCATGGCCTGTGAAAGAAGTGCTTGGCTGCACCCTGGGCAAGGACCAGATCTTTGTGTAACGTTGCTTGCAGAAAAGGAGCAAAAATGTCTTTTTTTCATCCATTTTCTGAAATAGCTTATTGAAAAGGGACTGACTTTAGATCTTCAGCAGTAATTCAGTTCTTTCTGAACTGCTCTCGTGGTTGCTCATCAGGTACTGGGTGTAGGATTCAATGAAAGGAGGGTGACATGTCAAGAAGCACTTAAAAGCTGATCTGTATTCTCTGCTGAACTTATATCTCACTTCCAATCAGCATGGTCCTGGAAAGAGAGGTGTTTGTGGCTGGGTGGGAAACTGGCTACATTCCTGCAGTTGTGTTTCATGAGAGCAGAGCCCCTTCCCTACATCTGTATGTCCTGCTTCACACAATGCTCCTGTGTTCCACTCTGGAGGAACCTGGATCATAAATGATCCTTCTCAGTAGAGCACTGATGGCTACTAACAGATACTTTTCTTTAAACCATCATATCTGGTGATAGTTGTCCACAAACTGTCCCTTACAGTGGTTGGGAAGTTTGTTTCAGGCACTCAGATTCCTGAGCACAGACCTGTGCATTGTCACAGCACCAAGGTGCTTCTGGTGCTTCATCACCAGGTGCCTTGCACCCTCAGCAAGTTTGCTGGTGACACCAAGCTGTGTGGTGTGCTCAGTATGCTGGAAGGAAGGGACACCATCCAGAGGGACCTTGACAGGCTGGAGAGATGGGCCCATGCCAACCTCATGGAGTTCAATAAGGCCAAGTACAGGGTCCTGCACCTGGGTCAGGGCACAAATACAGGTTGTGTGGAGAATGGATTGTGTCCAGAGGAGAGCACAAAGATGATCAGAGGACTGGAGCACCTCCCCAGTGAAGACAGGCTGAGGAAGCTGGGGTTCAGCCTAGAGAAGAGGAGGCTCCATGGTGACCTTACAGCAACTTTGCAGTATCTGAAGGGGCCTACAAAAAAGCTGGGGTAGGGCTTTTTACACAGGTGTGTAGTGAGACAACAAGGGACAATGGTTTGAAGCTTAAAGAGGGGAGATTCAGGTTGGACATTAGGAAAAAGTTCTTTCCTGTGACAGTGGTGAAACACTGGCCCAGGTTGCCCAGGGAAGCTGTGGCTGCCCCATCCCTGGCAGTGTTGAAGGGCAGGTTGGATGGGGCTTGGAGCAGCCTGGGCTGGTGGGAGGTGTCCCTGCCCATGCAGGGGGTTGGAACTAGATGATCTTTCCATCCCAAACCATTTTGTAATTCTATGATTGGTTGCTTAAGTTTGGGTCAATTTTAAGAAACTCTGGATCAGATAAATGAAATGGTTTTATTCATCCTTTGCTTTGTGGTGTCCAAGGCCTCTCAGGTTGTCCCTTACTCTGGCTGGGGTTTGCTCTGTGCTTCACAGAAACCTTCTCCAAGGGCCCAAACTTGCCATAGGAAGGAAGGAATGTGACAACCATTGAAAACTATAGAGTTTTTTAAATCTTCAGGGTAGTTTTTCCTGTTCTGAGATGTTCCTGTCTCTTGCAGTTCCTGTGATACTGTGGAAACATTGTCTCCTTTGCTGTCTGCTCTGTATTTTTGTGGTGCTTTGGAGGCATTTTTTAGTCCCTGACCTCTCTCTTATGGTTGAGATGCCTCTAATCTCAACAAATGCACAAAAAATAGGCAAAGTTAGTTGTGTGTGGGCTCTTACCATAGCATTTGACCCTGGCCAGCATTTCTTTTTCAGATTCTGTACTCACAAAGAAAAGTAATTAAAATGTGTACCCCAAAGTGCCCAATTATCTGTCACCCATGAAAGAGTTTTGATACTGCAGGGCAGCCTTGCTATTTGCTCAGTCACTTCCAAAGCATTTGTACTGTAGCAAGAAACTCTTCATACACCTGCCTTGCTAACAGCCTTGAGATTGTGCAGGAAGACCCAGAGTAAAGTGACTTCCCAATGCAAAAACAATTCCAGAAGTACCTCACTGAACACAACTCATCATCTTCTACCAGGATGCCAACAATCTCTTCTTGTTTTCCCAGGTCCTAGCGATGTGTTTGATTGCAGAAGGTCAGCAGCTCTACCTGCACTGGAGTCACAAGGTGGGGAGGGTCAGGGCTTTCTGGTAACTTGAATTCATGCTTAAACCTACTGAGTCTGTGGTGTTTTCTCTGCATTAAAAATCAGATTATGGGAAAAAGGAGGAGAGGGAAAAGGTTGACCTTAGGAGACTTGAGATGCCCATAAGAATGGTGTCTCCACCTGAGCTGATCACCTAAATACCTTCTGAAGTCAGCAAAGGGAAATGAGTCCTGTGACATCTAAATTAAGATTAATCACACTTAATGTACCTTTCACCCCATGCCTTATAAAGAAGCCTGCAGTGACTCATTCAGGTGAAGATGTTTGACATGTCTACATGGGGAAACATGAAGACAAACTCAAAGTTTTCAGGAGAAGCACAGCCTAGTTTTCTGTAGCAGACTTTTCCAGCAGTGAAAAAAGTGCCTGCTGTCTCTGCAGAAGAGAAAGTTGGTTTGTCCAGGGCATCCTGGTGCCTTTAGTTTAGCTTTTGGGTCTTTGGATGGTTTGGGAAAAGCCACCTGAAGCTATAGAAGTGCACAAACAAATCCTCAGAGAGTTATTGCTGCAAAATGATGCATTAGAATCACCTTCCTTAAGGAATACTTGAGGGTATGTAAGGCATTTAAAAACCAGCCTCTAGCCATGCAGTTCAGGGCAGAATGTAATATGATCCCAAATCTTGCAGTGAAGGGAATAACTGAATGTGCAGATACTTGATCCTGTGTTTCTTCATTTAACTGATGGAAACACTGTCATCTTTACTATTGAAAATTGGCTTCCAGAAGAACCAGAACAATGTAGAACAATTTGTTAAAAAAACCCAATAGTGAGACTGCATCCTTGGGTGGAAGAGATTTGGGATGGATTATTAAGGTGTTGATCCATAGGATCCCCCTAAAGAATGGTTATGGTCCAATTTCTACTTGGTTCTCAGCAGATAGATGATATACCCAGAAGAACCTGCCATGGGAGTGTTTCCATTGCTGAGGCCTGTTGCAAAGCAGCTCATGGCATAAGGAAGCTGTGTTGCTGTCTCTTTTGGGGGGAATTCCTCACTGCTGAATTTAGCCATCTGCAGATTAGGGATTTAGGAAGAAATTCTTCACTGTGAGGGTGGTGAGACACTGGAACAGGTTGCTCAGGGAGGTTGTCATTGCCTCATCCTTGGACATGTTCAAAGGCAGGTTGGATGGAGCTTTGAGCAACCTGGTCTGGTGGGAGGTGTCCCTGCTCAGGCAGGGGGGTTGGAACTAGATGACCTTTAAGGTCCCTTCCAATCCAAAGCATTCTGTGATTCAATGATTTAATGTAAGCTAATCATCTAAGATCCATCTACAACAGAAGAGAGAAAGAGAGAGGCATCTTCCACCAGAAGGTTCACCTCTAGAAATTCCTCTCTTTCTCCAGTGGTTACAGAGGGAGCCCTGAGGGCTGAGCTGGGTACCCAACTCTTCAGTCCTGCCACACAAAAAAAGCTTTGTCTGCTTTTAGTCCCATTGAATCTCTCTGAACTGACAGACTCAAGCTCACGTCTCCTAAACTTACCAAGTCTGAGCTGCTTAAATAAGCCTGAGAGTAAAATGGGTGGCACAGCCCGGGCAGAAATACTGCAGCTGATTGATGTCTTCTTTGTCTCCCCAGATGGGGACTTTACTTGTCTTGGGCTTCTCCATCGGAGCCCTCTTTGTGATTTCAGTTCTCTGGGGACAAATCTGGCAAACTGTCCGTCTGTCCTTCCAGGTAAGAGGGGCTGGGGTCGGTTTGAAAGAGCAGCTTGTCTGTAGAAGTATTTTGTGGTGGTTGGCAGGAAGTGTTCTTTCTGGTGGGTGGTTTGCAGGTGGGTTTTCCTGGCAAGGTATGTGGTTTTGAGTAAAATTTTATTGTGACTTCACGTTGGTTGTCAACCAGTTGAAGATGAGCCAGCAGTGTGGCCAGGAAGGCCAATGTCATCCTGGCTTGTATCAGGAATGGTGTGGCCAGCAGGAGCAGGGATGTGATTCTCCTCCTGTGCTCAGCACTGGGGAGGCATCACCTCCAGTTCTGGGTGCAGCTCTGGGCCCCTCATTGCAAGAAGGACCTTGAGATGCTGAAGCAGGTCCAGAGGAAACAACGAGGCTGGGGAAGGGACTGGAGGTAAAGTCTGGTGAGGAGAGGCTGAGGGAGCTGGGCTTGTTCAGCCTGGAGAAGAGGAGACTCAGGGGGGACCTTCTCACTCTCTACAGCCACCTGAAGGGAGGTTGGAGGCAGGTGGGGTCGGGCTCTTCTCCCAGGCAACCAGTGACAGGATGAGAAGGTCTGGCCTGAAGCTGCTCCAGGGGAGGTTTAGGTGGGATATCAGGAAGCACTTCCTCATGGAAAGGGTGCTCAGACCTTGGGATGGACTGCCCAGGGAAGTGGTGGAGTCCCCATCCCTGGAGGTGTTCAAGGACCGGCTGGATGTGGCACTTGGTGCCCTGGTCTGGCTGATGTGGTGGTGTTGGTCATGGGTTGGACTTGATGATCTTAAAGGTCTTTTCCAGCCTTGGTGATTCTGTGATTTCTCCTTGGGAGAAATAAGCCAAGACCTGAGGTTGAGTTTCAAGCTATCAGATGTGAACATGTCTGCTTGGGAAATCATATCCTTTTTATTATTTTTTTTATTATTTTTTTTGCAAAATGATTTAGTTGTGCTGTTAATTTGCAAGTGTCCAGGATGGTTAAATCACACCTCTTTTGCTGGTTGTATTGCTGAAGCAAGAACTTTCTCCCTGATCAGCTCCTACCAGTTCAGCAGCTTTAACATGAACATGATTTTGGTCTTCTGTGACTTGGAAGAGCTTCACCCCCTGAGGGCAGGACAGCACAGTTTTTGGGGAGCTGGTGGGAAATGCTGGTGCCAGGTGGGAGAACATGCTGGATTCAAGAGGTCAGAGTGGATGGTCTGTTGGCCTCCTCAGCTCTCGTTGTTTAGTGTTCGACCATCCAGGTCCCCACATGTCTTGGGAAAGAAAAAGTGTGTAGACTTTGACTGCACAGGTGCTATTTGGGCCTAGCAGCTCTCCTCGTTGTGGCTTACTGCTGGAGAACATTCCATATGGAAGAGGAGTCACAGGTGTGACTGTGGGTGTTTGGGTGTTCAAGCACTTTGAGATCATAGAATCATCAAATCGTGAAGGTTGGAAGGGACCTTAAAAATCATCAGGTTCCAACCCCTCTGCCATGAGCAGGGACACCTCCCACCAGCCCAGGCTGCACAAGCCCCATCCAACCTGCCCTTCAACACTGCCAGGGATGGGGCAGCCACAGCTTCCCTAGGCAACCTGTTCCAGTGCCTTCCTGCCCTCATGGGGAAGAATTTCTTCCTAATATCTAACCTACATCTCCCCTCTTTCAGTTTAAAATGATAAAAAAGTACTTCAGTTGGCACCCTGCTGCTGTTCCCAAAGTACATAAACCTTTTGTAGTCCCTGTGTCATGTCCATTAGCCCTGCAAAGCTATCTCAGATAGCCTGGACATCTCAGATGGCACCTCTGTTTATGCAGCTGCTTCTGATGGAAAGATGCTGATATCGAGTGTCTGGGGCAGACAGCATCACATGCAGGAGCATCTCTCAGTGACTGTTGCCTCCTTCAACCCTTCCAGCTTAGAGGATCAGGACTAGGCAATAGGAAAGATCTACATCTGGGTGGCCTCCTAGCACATACTTAATGTGTCTGTATCCAATTCTGGAGTCCCCAGCATAAGAAGGACACAGAATTCCTTGAGCATGTCCAGAGGAGGCCACAAAGATGATCAGGGCTGGAGCAGCTCCCCTATGAAGACAGGCTGAGGAAGTGGGGCTTGTTCAGCCTGGAGAAGAGGAGGTTCTGTGGGGAACTTATAGCAACTTTCCAGTATCTGAAGGGGTCTACAGGAAAGCTGGGGTAGGGCTTTTTACATGGGTGGGTAGTGAGAGGACAAGGGGCAATGGTTTGAAGGGGTGATTCAGGTTGGACATTAGGAAAAAGTTCTTTCCTGTGAGGGTGGTGAGAGCCTGGCCCAGGTTGCCCAGAGAAGCTGTGGCTGCCCCATCCCTGGCAGTGTTGAAGTGCAGGTTGGATGGGGCTTGGAGCAGCCTGGGCTGGTGGGAGGTGTCCCTGCCCATGCAGGGGGGTTGGAATGAGATGATCTCTAAGGTCTCTTCTATCCCAAACCAGTCTATGATTCTGTGATATGATAATAACTCTCAGTTCTGGCTGAAACAGAAGCCTTGGGGCTCTGATGAGAGTGAGAAAATGATGCACTGGTGTCATTGACAGCTTGGCCTTGTTTTATGAAAATTGTATCATGCCAACATCCATTTAGTGTCTGTACCAGTGACAAACTATTTCTGTGTGGTTTCCAGCTTTGCTCATGCATTAATGATAAACCCAGAAGTGATTTTTAGCTTCTGATCTTCTCTTTTACTCTTCAGGATGAAAGTCTAATTACCATATCTCTCCAGCAATAGGTATTATCTAATAGATCATAAGCATTAAATGAATATATTGTTTTGTGTTACTAAATACAGAGAAATATTTACACATTGAGTTAAAAGTGATTTAAAAAAAATATTTAAAAAAATGCAATTAGGCCCAATGGAAGTGAATTAAATGCTTTTTAATAGAGGAAAATGAATTGGTTTTCTGCAGTATATAGATAATACATGAAGCTGGTACTGCAGGGGGTGTGTGAGTCTAATAAAGTCCATGATCAGACATGGACCAGGTGAACTATTTCTCTTATACCACAATAATTAATTCCATAGAGGTGTCAATACCACATTTTATCACTCAGGTTGGTAGAGATTAATGATTTAGCTGCAGTGTGCTCTGGAGATGAGTGTTAGCTGGGTGGGATTGGATTGGGTTAGGTTGGATTCAACTGGGTGCTGCTCACAGGTTGTGGCAAAGCAGCAATGGCACTGGTGGCCTGGTGGACAAGGACAGCCAGGTCCTGCCCTCTGCCCTTTAATGGTTTTAACTAGAAGAGGGGAGATTTAGACTAGATATGAGGAAGACATTTTTTACAGTGAGGGTGGTGAGACACTGGCCCAGGTTGCCCAGAGAGGTGGTAGGTGTCCCATCCCTGGAAACATTCAAGGTTAGGTTGGAGAGGGTTCTGAGCAAGTTGATCTGGTTGAAGCTGCCCCTGCTCACTGCAGGGGGGTTGGAACTAGATCAGCTTTAAAGGTCCCTTTCAACCCAAACCATTCTATGATTCTAAATTGTGTGTCCCCTTCAGCTGACTTAGGAGAAAGGAGAGCTTTGTGGTGCAGTGGGGACCACTCCTCAGCCTGGGCAGCTGGCCTGGCTGGGGACACATATTTCTCCTCCAAGTCCAGAGGTGTTGGGGAGATCCAACACAGCTGGTCCCAGAGGCTGAGCTGCTTGGTAACCTGCAGCAGGAGCCTGTACAGGTGAAAGGCTGTAGCTGTGTTTGGGTTGGTTTCCATCTGTTTCTGTACTTCATCCTTTGAGTAAAGTCCTTTTCTCTCCTTGCCAGATCACAGCTCCCTATCTCCACGTAGGGGCAATAGCCCTCATGGTCCTCCTGTCCTGGCCCGTGGCTCTTCATGCTGTCAGAGCAGATAAGAAAGGTAGAGTAGCTCTGCTTCCTGCTCCCTGTATGACAAAAGATGGACATGAGTGTGAGAAAAGAGGCGTGCAGGAGCCCTTTCCTTCCACATCTGCATTCCAGCTGGAGGAGACTCTCCTGTGTATCCCGGAGATACCAGTGGGGCTGGGGCTTGGGCTGTGCAGTCCTGTGGCTCTCCAGGTGCCTCACTGGTTTGCATGCTCCCTTGGCCTGTACCAAGACAGTGACTTGCCTTAAAATGGAGGAGATCAGCAGAAGGACCCATGTTCTGAGTCATGCATGGAGGTTTCTTCAGCCTTTTGAGGGAGGAAGCAGCCAAAGCAGCTCTCTTGGCTGACCTTTGCTTGCTGTACTCAGCTTCCCTGTCTCAGAAGGGATCTCCATTCCAGTCAATCCACTTTGGACTAGTCCATCTCAGTGAAAGCCAGCTGACATAGGAGAAAGAGCTTTTTGCTATGGGCAGTTCCTGATCATGTCTGAGAAAATGGACCAAATAGTCTAAGGACAAGGCCAGGAACCATTGCAGAAGAACCTGGCTCTGGGACTGGCTGTTTTTGTCTGACCTAGTTCCTCCATAAAGCTGAAATTACCTACATGACACCCATCTAAAGATGTTGATTAGCAATAAAAATGACAGGCAGAATGGGGCTAGTGAAGGCATTTTTTCCCCTGCCCAGGATTTTTCTTATTGAACTACTGCTGGGGAGTTTGGGGGGAAAATACACTGTGACCCCAGACATTACAGTCCACCACACCTAGTGAACTCTCTACTCAATACATCAGCTTGGTGTAAACTCTAGATCCTCCAGATCCACTGGCACAATGTGCAGAGGGACAGGGGTGGTGATATCCATTCAGAAAGGTGCGTAGGTAGGTAGGTAGGTAGGTAGGTAGGTAGGTAGGTAGGTAGGTAGGTAGGTAGGTAGGTACGTAGGTAGATAGGTGCATAGGTGCTCATTTCTCAGAGGACGTTTTTCTGATTGCTGAGGTGAAGCTCAGTGGGGCTCTTGGGCAATGTGTCAACAGACTCCAGACTATAGGTAATGAGCTGAGAAACCTTCCAGTACCTGAAGGGCCTGCAGGAAAGCTGGAGAGGAACTTTTTACACTTGGCATGGAATGATAGGAAGAAGGGGAATGGTTTTGTACTGGAAGAGAGGAGATTTTGATTAGACATTGGGAAGAAATTATTTCCTGTGAGGGTGGTGAGACCTTGGCCCAGGTTGCCCAGAGAAGCTGTGGCTGCCCCATCCCTGGCAGTGTTGAAGGGCAGGTTGGATGGGGCTTGGAGCAGCCTGGGCTGGTGGGAGGTGTCCCTGCCCATGCAGGGGGGTTGGAATTAAATGATCTTTAAGGTCTCTTCCAACCCAAACCAATCTGTGATTCTGAGATGCAGTCAGAGTCTGTAGGATTCTGTAGGCCACAAACTGGAGGTCACTGACAGCAATCTGAATGAACCAGGGAAGTGTTCACCCTGAAGAGGATGTAACACAGTTGAAGGAGAAAGGTTCCTCCTCTTCACTGTGAATGAAACTGAAAAATGTTGCTTGTTCTTACCTGTTTAAGAAAAAAAATCAGCATCCTTCTGTTTTTATACAGATGGGGGGAATTTCATTGCACCACCTGTAAAGAAAGAATCATAGAATCATAGACTCACAGAATGGTTTGGGTTGGAAAGGACCTTAAGGATCACCTAGTTCCAACCCCCAGTCGTGGGCAGGGACACCTCCCACTAGACCATGTTGCTCCAAGCCCCATCCAACCTGCCCTTAGAATTAAGGCCATGTCCCTCTGTGGTGCACAGCAAGATGTAATTAAAGCACAAACCCCTGAAGCCCTGACTTAGACAGTCCTCGTCCTTGCTTTGACCAGTTTGCTTTCCTGGGTTGCATTTTTTTGGAGAGAAAATGAAAATAAAGGGCAAAAAAAGGGATGGAAAAAAGGATGGGACAAAGCCCAGCAGCTACTTAGCTGGAGGGCTGCATTAAGATCAATCAAGCTGCATTAAAAACAAGGCAAACTCATCTATTACCATATGGATTAACTCTAGCCTTCCTCCTTCAAATTCTTTCAGTTGTTCAGGTGATAATTGTTGGTCCATACCTGGCTATCCTTCTCTTTCTTTTCTTGATACCTCTGGGGATGTACTCTCCTTGCATCAGAGAGATGGGGACACTTGGACCAAAGCCAGCCCTCATTGGCCACCGTGGAGCACCAATGGTAGGTTTGGAGAAGTTATTTCACAGTCTTTCTTCATCCTGTGTCTTGTTACCTCCATCATCATCATCTGTTTGAGTTTTTTTTTTCCCATGAAATCTGTGGAGGGTGGGAGGGGAGGTTTTTCCATTTGGAACTGCATGCCAAAGGCATCACTGCATGGACAGGGATAACACAGTTCCTGAGGCAGAAGATAGGTTTGGTGGCTAAAGGGGAAGACAACAAACAGGATACTTGAACAAGATAAAGTTTCTCCCTTGAATAAAATCAGAGGTGTTACAAAGAGTACTTACCAAGTTAGTCACAAAGAAAGTACTTACAGGCTCCTCCAGAGTGTGTTTGAAAATGATCTGCTCATGTGCTTTTTTTCGTCACCAGTTGGCACCAGAAAACACTGAGATGTCATTTCAGAAGACAATTGAACACGGTGGGGATGGTCTTGAGACAGACGTCACCATCAGGTAAGGAGAAAACGTTGCATCTCACAGAATATTTGCTGCTGCTTCCAAGAGTTGCCTTTGGGAGGTGCAGCTCCAGGGAATGAGGTTTTGCTGCTGGCTGGGACAGGGTCCCTCAGTTGGCCTGTGGTGACAGAGTCTGCAGGGCATGGCTGTTCCCAGGCAAGTCAATAAGCAGTAACAATCATTAATTCTACAGTGCATTTCAAATATTTTGCAGGGTATAAAGACAAGTCCCTACCCCTGGCCTGACTTGCAGGCCACAGTGAGGGTTGTATGAGGCCAACAGAAAATTGTGTCCAGGCTTGTGACAGCATTGTCCTAATTGCTAGATCTTTTATTGCCTTTGTTTGGGGAACCCATTGCCATGAGTTGCTAACACACTGTGCAGGATGAGCAGTGAATGAGAAAAATACTAATGCTTATATGTTCTACTAATGTGGACCTTTCTGAGAGAGAACATTTTGCCTTTCCATCACTGTCCCTTTAGGCCTCAGTCCTCTGAAACCCATCAAAACACTTCAGTGTCAGCAAAATGAGATTTCAACCATAAAGTTACTATCCATTTTTGGAGGGGCTGGCAGACATAAATGCCACCATCTCCATTTTCTCCATGACTTCTCTGAGGCCACCCAGCAGTATTTAAGTTGGAAATAACCTGTTGTCTTGAGCCTCAGTCTTCCCCCTTATCCCACCCTCTGCACAGAGGGAGGTCCTGCTGCTGCAGTCAGGGTGGCCCATGTGAGTCTGCTCAGGCCATGAATGAACCTGCACCCCAGGTGACCTGAACTCTCGTTCTCCAACAGCTATGATGGGATTCCTTTCCTCATGCATGACAACAGCCTAAAGAGGACAACTAACATCCAGGAAGTCTACCCCAATTACACTGATAAACATGCTGCTTTTTTCTCCTGGGATACCCTGAAGGAGTTGAATGCTGGAATGTGGTTCATTAAGGTAAGCACCATCAAGGACTATCAGGGAATCATAAAATGTGTGGGATTGGAAGGGACTTTTAAAGGTCATCTAGTCCAGCTCCCCTGCAGTGCACAGGGACCTTTTTAACTAGATCTGGCTGCTCAGAGCTTGGTCAAGCCTCACCTTGAATGTCTCCAGGGATAGGGCCTCTACCACCTCTTTGGGCAACATGTTCCAGAGCTTCACCACCCTCAGAGTAAAGAACTTCTTCCTAATTTCTAATCCAAATCCACCCTTCTCTAGTTTAAGGCCATCACCCCTCATCCTATTGCTACACACCCTTGTAAACAGCCCCTCCCCAGCTTTCCTGGAGCCCCTCCAGGCACTGGAAGGGGCTCTAAGGTCGCACTGGAGCTTTCTCTTTTCCCGGCTGAACACCCCAACTCTCCCAGCCTGTCTTCATAGCAGAGCTGCTCCAGCCCTCTGGCCATCATCACTGGGGTAGAGACACCAAGTGGGCACTACTTAAGAGTCAGTAGAAATACTTCAGCTGGAGTCTCCTGGGTTTGTCCAGTTGGCCTTTGGGCTTAGGAGACCTGAAGCAATTGGCTGGTGGGTGTTCTTGTGGCTCCTTGTCATGGCAGCAGGAGAACAGATGGAAGGAGAGCTACTTGTGCCAGGTGTGTGTCTCACAGTCACTGCTGACACAGTGGGACAGAAGCAGAGAGCAGAGTTAGCTCTGAGCTACACAATTTAGGGCCCAGGAGCAGTGTCCTCACAGCCCAGCTTCATTTCCCTTGTTTCTCAGGTAGAAAAGCTAAACAACATAAAGTATCCTCATCTCATACTGAGGGTTGATGACCAACTTTTTCCCTCTTGGAGATGGGTGCAGCTGACTCCCAGAGGCGACTGCTGGATTGATTTCCTTTTTTCTATCTGTTTATTTCTAGAACAAACCATTTGCATGCATGGGCTCACTGTCAAGGGCAGATAAAGAGCAGGCAATGAATCAGTCAATTTACACCCTGAGCAGTTTCTTACGCCTCGCAGACAATCATAACAAACTTGTGATATTTGATCTCTACCGTCCTCCATTGACACATCCTTACAGGAATTTATGGATCAACAGAACTATGGAAGTCATCCTCAAAGAAGTGAAAATGAAACCCCATCTGGTAGGTTTGTCCCAGTCCTCTGTAGCCCTTTACTTGCTCTCCAAACTGGGATGTTGGAGTCATAGCCTGTATGATTTGACTTGCATGAAGTCCAGCCCCTTCTTTAAAGAGGCATAATTTGGATTCTCTGGATACAAAATGATGTAACCCTACAGCAGCACAGGGAAAATGAGCCTCTGGATACACCAGCTGGTGGTTTAGCCCCCAAACTGCACCTTTTCATCACGACAATAATTGGTAGCCTAACCCTTGCTGCCCATACATATTTTATATATTGCACAGAATTAAATTAAATTGCCCTGGCTTAAATTAAAATACATGGAGTTGGAGCCTTCATTGCCTTTCTCCTTCCCCAGGCAATTCCCTGCTTGGGTTGGATACTAAATCCATGTGGATCAGGTTATGTATCCACAGATGTCTGGGGGGTTAGGCTGATCTGTATCTGCTGAAGGTCCCTTCTCCCCTGCTGGGAGAATGGGAGAAGAGAATCTCTTTCTGTTGCCTTTCCCATAAATCAAATCTGTCTTCTCATCCATGTCAAACACCACAGCTTTTGTTAGGCTGTGTGAAATGTGGTCACTGATGTCAAGATGATAAGGAAGAAACACTGAATACTTAATTCTTGATGAAAGTGCCTTGCAAGTGTGAACCCTTCATCCAAATGTTCTTTGATCATTGAAAGAAATACTTCATTTCAGGCTGGGTTTGTGTGAAGGGCAGAGGATATCACTAAGTCTGCTGTGGATTCATTGGGTTCTGTTGTTGCCTGCAGGTCTTATGGCTGGACAACAACTTCAGGTCCTTAGTTCATGCTGCTGTTCCTGAGTTTCAGCAGACAAGGGGCACTAAGGCCCCAGTTGAAGACCTATTGAAGAACAAGATTGTCAAACTCAATCTGGAGTACACTGAAATGTCCAGTGAAGATATCCGGTAGGTGGCAGTTGCAGCCCCAAGTGGACTGCATCTGGACTTGGTTTGCCTCATGTGTGTGGCAATGTCTCCCTCCAGTGACCAACTCCAGGATCTATAACATTTTGGGAAGAGTTCCTTAAAGTCAAGGGGCCATTCCTATCACAGTTTGGGAGTGAAGGGCTGCACTTCACTCCTACCGTTGACCCTGTGTGTGACCAAGAGGTGCCCTCTGTAATTACACCCCCTCTGCCCTCAGGTCTCTATTTACTTGACCAGGATTTCAGGATCTTCTGGGTACAATAACACAGAACTCCTGATTTATTGTCTTTCTACTCATGCCATGCTCAGTCCCACCAACACAATCATGGAGAATGAACAACTGTGTGTGTAACCTCCCATGGCTCTTCCACAAATATCAGTGTGAGTGCATAATGCTGTGATGAGAGACCATCACCCACTTGTAGGTGATGCTTTGGGGACTTGATTTCTTGTCTCTGTTACTCCCAGTTGCTTGTGACACACTGAGAATGTCATCTCTCCAATGAAAGGCTCCACATTTCACTGCAGGAGTTTCCAATATGGTTCTCTCATGTGAAAAGAAAAAAGAAAGTGCAGTTTAACTGTCCAGCTCTGCTTTTGTAAATAGTTCCAGTGCACAAAAACATTGAAATCTGATGAAAAAAAAATAATAGATCCTTTGGATGAGAGTAATGTTCATGTTTTCTCAATTATCATTTTTACAGGATGTAAAATCCTAACTAGATCCACTTGGGTAAACCCTGGATAGATCCTGTAGATCCTAGATAGAGTTACAAAGGCTGAAAATGATGATCCTTTCCTTGACCATTCTACAGAGGATGATCTTACTTCATCTTCAGTTTCAATACCTTTTAAGAAATTAAAAAAAAAAAGGAGTTGCTGCAGCAAACATAACAAACCTGAGCAGCCAACTCCGAGCTGGTTTTCAACACACTGCTGAGAGGTTGCAAACACATCCTTACATTGGTTCATATGGTAGAAGAGTAAGGGAAGATGTCACCTTTTGGACATTTTAACTGCATTTGCTTCCCAGTCAGCTATTCTGTATTGACCAATTGTGAATGATTAACTATTGGCTGGTTGGCTTTCCTTTCTATTCCTTATCTAAGTCCCAAAACAAACCTCTCCTACAGAACAATTGATATCTCCTCTTGTTTCAGTCCAAAAGAAGTACTGACCTCCTTTCTTAATGAAGGCAATTGCCTTTTGGTCTTTTAAAGGAAATATGCTGAAGTAAACATCACCACCAACTTCTACGTGATCAACGAGCCATGGCTCTACTCCCTGGCGTGGTGCTCTGGGGCACACTCTGTGACCACCAATTCTGTCCACATGCTGAAGAATCTCAGCCAGCCACTCTTCCTCATGGTAAGTGAAAATCCTCCCCCTCCCAGGGGTAGGAGGTAGGGTTGGGATGTTCATGGTTACCTATGGAGACCATGGATAATGGACCCTTTGCATGAAGAGGAGTTGAGTTGAAACTGGGCTCACCTGGAACCTCTGAGTTACTCCAGGTATCTCCAGGCACTTCTCCTCCTTTCTCTTGGCCCAGGTGGAAGCACCCTCCTTGTTGGGAGTTGCAACTTAGGCATTGAGATGGGTGAAAAGACATATTGAGACTTGTGTGGGGAGAAAGGAAAACCTCTGAGGGTGCAAGTGGCTGATATCAGAAAGTCCTCATTTCCTAGGGCTTTCGACTGCCCTTCTCAAACTTGGTCTTATTTCACAAGCCCAAGGGAAACAACCATAGCCATGACCCTTCCCTGCTCAGAGGAATTTTATTCAAGTATCTTGTCTGTTCCCTAAATCTGGACAACCTGTAGGGCTAAGAAGCACCTGGGGCACTGATCCCACCAGAGTCCTTACAGCCTAAAGGTTACTACTTTAACTGGCTTCACCTTCTTAAAGTAGGTTTTTAATGCTCCCATCCATGCACAACAGAGTTTCAGTCCATTCTGAGGGTGGGTGGAGGTTCAGTCTAAGGATGAGTCTTCAGATGCTCTTAGACTTAGAGCAGGGGCCACCCCAGACTCTCTGTGGTGTTCACTAGAAGACTGTTTTGCCAGAGAAAATGAGATTCCACCAGTTGATGTGAAAGTTGGAGGGAAGCAGAGAGGACTTACAGGGCCTGCCTGTACCCACAGGAGGTCCCTGTTATGTTCACTGTGATGTGGTACAGTCATCCTGGCCACATAACAGACCTGTTTTTAAGAAGGACGATTTGGCACCAACACCCACGGGTGAGCAGTCACTTTGAGATGCCACCAAATGCTTGAACCAACCTGAGGCATGTTGCTGCACATACAAACCAGGCAGCTGAACAGCCATATTTGAGCAACAAGGAAGAGTTTGAGCTACTTTTTTTGCTTATCTTGTGCTCCTTGGTGGTGGACACTTCCTCTTTTGCTGTCTTCCAGACGCCGCAGCAGTACAACATCATGTGGATCCTGACAGATCTGACCTCTGTGCTCCTCATTTCACTCATCTTCACTCTGCACTGGTAACTACCAAGTTGCTAATGGCCATTCTAATCTGATATTTTGTGCCAGGTAGAGGGAAGGAGGGATGCTTCCAGGTGGTCTGAAGGGTTAGAACTACTCTTGAGAACATTACCTTTGCCTTCAGGAACTAGAGGAAAGCCCTGAAAGTCTCCCAAAAGCTCTCTGCTTCTCTTGCTTGCTCTCATTTTCCCTTTCTATTTTGGCAGCTCAGGCATCGTCTACCCTCAGGATTCAGTGGAGACCTGGTGGATTTACAGTAGCAACATAAACCAGTTATCAAAGCTGATGGGCTGAGAAAGGAACTGATTTTTCTCTTATTACTGTTTAGACACTGTTGCCTTGGACTGACTTAGAGGAAAGCTCAAGGTTAATCTTGGAGCATCCCCTGCCTCTCTGTCTGCACCTGCCAGAGCCCCTGAGGAAATCCATCCTCACAGCTGAAAATGTCTGAGAGTGTCACAGGCACCACATTTTTGTTTCCTCCCACGCTGTCAAAGACATTGGTTCTGGTTCATAATTGGGCACTCTGGGGTTCCTGGGACAGGGTCACTGCAGCGGGTCGGGCGCCGGACGCTCTGCTCTGCCACGGTTGGATGAGGAACTTCCCTGCGCTCCTATCCCACTGGTGCCCAAGGAAAGCAAGAGATGCTGGGCTCAGCTCTTCAGCTGGCCAGCTGTGGATGGGTGGAAGGACCAGCCCAGGCCAGCCCAGGGGTTTTCTGCAGGGGTGCTGGCAGCACAACTGTGCTGCAGGTGACAGCAAGGGGAAACTTCGGGAAGCTCCTGGGTGAGCAGTCTGGCTTGCTGGTAACTGTGACTTGCTTTGGCAGAGGAAAGGGTGGCAGCTTTAGTTTTGCTGTGGGATGGTGGAGGAATGAATTAGTAGCAGTCTGGCCAGGTGAAGAACTAGCAGCTCTATAGCCATGTTTGCTGGGCATCCAGGCTTTTCCCTTCCCAAGGCAAAAGGCTCCTTCCCTTCCTTTCCCTTTCACCCTGCCCTGCTCTCCTCAGGACCTGCTTTAGTGGCTGTCACCTTGCTTTCCAGAGTGGTTCACAATCACCCCTGCAATCCATCACCACCACCACCAGACCTTCCCATGCCTGTCTCCTCCAGGCTGGTGTTCATGTGGTGTGTGCATTTCCCAGGGCCCTGCAGATGCTTCTGATCCAGCCAAATAACCACCTCTTCTGGGCTGGCATTGCAGGAAGGGCATTCCCAGCCCTGCCAGCAGTGCTCTGCATGGTCTTGTTTGCCAGATTTATCAAAGCACCAAAAATTTCTTCTAAATTTCCCTGGCTGCTTAGGAGCCACCAGCTGCAAACATTTCTGGGGCTTTTGAGCACAAAGTTGCCTTCAAAATGCAGTTGCACATGTGAAGTGTAGACTTGCAGACATCAGTCATACACTAGAGTCCCTTCTTGGTAAGGACCTGGAGCAAATCCCAAGATATCAGGGGAGTTTCTGCCCTGACAAAGTAGAAAAAAGGTGACCAAGGTATGAGGGACCTGAAAGGGGAACACAGTGAGTGGTGCCCTGACCCAGGTGCTTTGCCCCATGCAGGTGGCGAGAACGGACCGTCTCCTGCTGTCCCCAGGAAGGTGGCTCCATGCTGGAGGGTGGAACCTACAACAAGTTCAGGACAGGCGAGCAGGGTAAGAGGATGCAGAAGCTCCATCCTGCTCAGGGCCATCTCTGTGGGGGCACCAGGTTGGTGATGGGTTCCCATGCTATGCTGAAGGATGGTTGCATCCTGGGGTGTCTCAATCTCAGGTGCAGGTGGCAATGATTTCTCCCTCTGTTCAAGCATTGGTGAGGCCATGTCTAGGCACTGGGTCCAGTTCAGGGTCCCCAGGACCAAACAAGTGGGAGGAAGCTCAGTGAGGCCCCTAAGCTGGAGGATGGAGCATTTGAGATCTGGTTTTGCATAATGGGAGAGAAGATCAAAAGGCATCTTCTCACTGCAACCATCTAATGGGAAGGTGTGAGGAAGATGAAGCCAAATGTTTCTTGGATGTGCAGTGACAACAACACAAGCTGCAACCTTGGAAATTTTTACTAGATAGAAAGAAAGAGATCTTCCAGGTGGTCAGATACTGGAATAGGGGCCCAGACAGGTGGGGGATCTCCATTCTCAGAATGTCCAGAGCCCAGAGCAGCCTGACCTACTTGGTCCTGCTTCAAGCTGAGGTTGGGCCAGAGCCCTCTAGGCATCCCCTCCAACATTCATTCCTCTGCCATGCTGTGCAAAGACAGCCCAGAAGCACCAAGCTCCCTTGGGTCAGCAAGGCAGGGTGGGATTGGCTGGGGACCCTCCCATGCGCAGCTTTTTTGCACCCATGGAGCTATGATCCAGAAAAAAATGACCTAACCTGGGCTGCACTCATTGTCAGCCAGGTTCTGATTGCTCATGAGGGCTGGGAAAACAACTGCAGATCTTTTGGTAGCTGATGTGTGTCCCCTTCTCCAGAGCTCAGTGACATACCTACCGTCGTGGCCTGAAACAGGCAAGGAGGGGACATGGACCTGCCACCTCGAGGACTGGAGAGCAGAACCCCCCCTGCTGCCCCTTCCTGCAATGCAAACACCAACCTGCCACGGGGGCCAGCTGGGGGGCCTCAGACCTGCTGGGTGAGGAGGAGGAGCCATTTGCCTCCATGACCCTGCCAGAGATGAGCACCGAGCTTCCTCTCCTATGGCTTTCTTCACCATCCCATGACTGACAGGGATCCCTGGGGTGAGGGGGAGCACAGATGGAGTTGAAGCCATGAAGAAGCTGTGCACCATGCTGAGGTGCAGCAACCACAGGGGAGCCATCCTTTTTCCCTCCAAGACCCTTGCCATCCCACAGGGCAATCATCCTGTAATTCCTCCTGCCGTGCTTAAACCCTCTGTTCCCACAGCTGGGTTCTACACGTGCTGCAAACATCTGAGCATCCTCCAGCCCCCCCTTCTTCTGAGTTGCCCTCCTTTTCCCCATCAGACCAGCTTCTTCTCCACACAGTCCTCCCTCCTTGCAGGTCTTCTCCATCCCCAAGAACACTCTAGCCCCACCATGATGGCCAGGTGCTGCTGGCTGGGTCACTAGAGTCCCTACCTTTCTATAAGGCAGGAAGGGACAGCTTAGGTTTTCCTTTGTCCCACTCTTGCCCTGCCATAGGCCCTAGCAGGACCGTGTCTTCTCCTTGACTGTGGGTAAGGGCATATCTTCCCACAGGTGATGGACTTGGTGCCTTGTCCATACAGCTTCTGGGACTACGACCAGGAGCACATCATATTTCTCCAAAAGGACTGAGCTGCATGTGAATCGCTCCCACCAAGTGTCCTGTTTGCTTTTCCCTTGGGAAGGTCTCTAGACCTTTGTTGCACCCTGGGATTTACTCGTTGATACACAAGGGGGTGGATCTGTGCCCTGCTCTGTGAGGGGGATGTGAGCATCTCCCAGGTTTAAGCCATAAATTTCTACTTGAACAATTAATAACATATTTTTTTTGGTAAATTGAAAGTTCTGTTTTAAATATATTTTAGCTCTCCTACCCTGTTTTGGTTTTATTCTGTCAGAATGGGAAAGGGGAAGAACAAAGTTCTTTACCTGAACCAGGCTCTAGACCTTTTCTTGTAGATGAGCCTCACACAGTTGGGTGTTTCTGATAAATAAAGCCTGTCGCAAGTGGCTTGGGACAGGGAAGCATTAGGTATCAGAGTTTTAGCTCTGCTATGAAGCTGAAACCTTTCCAAGTTACAATTCTGGAGTATTTGGGAGGCTTGAAATTCAAAAAGGCAGTATCCTCCTTTGGGAAAGGGCTAAAGGGCTGGTGGAAAGGTGCAGAGCAGCTCCAGATCTCTGAAACATGAGGAGAAGATCCTACTGATGGTGTTAAACCTCCTCCCTATGCCCAGCATCCCCCCTTGGGTAGGGGCACAGTGAGCAACGGAGCCTCCCTGGGCTCCTGTGGGGTTTTTTTGACCCCCAAAAGAAAAAAATCACTGCTGGGCACACCGATGATTTACTCCCCATTGCTGGATACACCCACCAGGAGTCTGACTCTGCAAGGACAAGCTCTGAGGATGAGGGCCTGGGTGATCCGAGCCCACCCTTCCCAAGGAGACACCACCACAACCACCCAGTGCAGAACAGCCTCCCACAGACTGGGTTTGGTTGTCGTTTTGTTCTTGTTTTTGTTTTTTTTTAATGAGAGTAATTTGCTTGGACACAGGTTTTCCAGTGTTACATGGGTGTGACCACGAAGAGGCCAGCAGATGCTAACACACATGACACACAGGCACACGCACACGGAGCCCCAGCACCCCCCAAAACAATGGTGGGGTGCATGGGAGGCTGACAGAGCTGGGAGGGGAGGGATGAGGGTGGTGGCAGGGCTGGCCCAGGACAGCACTGGAGAACATTTGCTATGCTGCATCATCTGCTGAGCCTGCTGAGGGAGGCAGGGATGGCTGGAGACTCAGGAAAGCGGTGGTGGTGGGAGCAGTGATGGGCATGTGTCTCAGGATGGGTGGGATCCCTGGGACAGCTGGGTCAGCTAAGGAGGGGAGAGAAACATCAGAGACATGAGAAGGCAGCTTGGCTTCCCTGTGTGGCCTTGGCTGGTGTAACCATGCACCTGTCACTGTGCTGCCCTGGGCTGGGGGACAATGGAGGAAGGGGGATGTCCCAGCAGCCTTGTCTGGCTGGGCGATGTCTCTGATGTCTCTGTGCAACATCACATTCACTTTGGTGGAGCAAGTGAGTTCCAGAACCACTGCTGCATCCCAGTTGGATGTCACGGTCCTTGAGGTCAGGTAGTCACTGTTGCCACCTCCTCCCTGGTGTTGGAGGAGCTGAGCTTAACAGAACATCACACGACATCCCCACAAGATGAGCTTTTATGAAAGCAGCCAGACACAGCCCAAGCATGGGACCAGGAGAGGTCTGCCCCATCTACTGAGGCCCACTCAGTGTTAGTGATGCCAGCACCTGGTCTGGTTGGACAATTCTCACCTCCTGATGCCCCACACCCAGGCACCTGCTCCTTTGAAGCCTGGATTTTGGAAAGGCACCCCAGGCTCCTTCCCCTGCATCTCCCCAGATATAACCTGGCTTCAGCCTCCTCTCTGCTGGCAGGTCCCACCTCTGCTCCAAAGCAGGCTGGTCCACACTGTGTGGTGTCAAGTGGAAGACCAGACAACCAGCCAGCAGATTTGTACAGCCAACCAAAGATGGAGAGCAGCCCACTGAAATCAAGGGCCTGCCCTCACTGTGAGTGGTTCAGGTCCAGCTGGGACTTGCAAAGAGCCATTTTATACAGCAACACACACACAAAAGCACAGTAAAATCCTCAGCTGTTTCCAACCCTGATGGCCAAGTCCATGTTTGCATCACAGCTCAGCACGGGCTTGGCCTCAGTCTTCCAAGCATGGGGATTTCAAAACCCCATCATCCATATTTGTAGTTTGCAGTAGGGATCCTCACAGGGCTAATTTGCCTGGACACACAGAGCAAAAGGAGATCATTTGTCTTCCAAGCTTGACTTCCAGCTGAGCCCATAAGTAGTTGGGAAAGATGTGCCTTGCTCAGCCTCTGGCAACCATGGCTCTGGGGGAATCCCTGGGTGAAGGAATGTCCTGTAGATCACCCTCAGCCCCAGGCCAGGGTCCAAATCCCAGCACAAATAGTAGGATTTGATTTTCTTTTTTCTTTTTTTTTTTTTTTTTTTCTTTTTTTTTTTTTTTTCTTCTTTTTTTTTTTTTTTTTTTTCCTTTTTAATATTTTAAAAAATAAATAGAAGAAGAAACAAAAATTTAAAATCTGTTCTTTAAATATTTCCAGCATTGCACGGGCAGCACTTGAGTAGCCTGGCCTGTTCAATCAGCAGCTTGTTTATTCTGGTTCCTAGTGAAAATGTGCTCCTCCCAGTCTGCTTTTTTTCTTTTCTTTTCCTTTCTGTCCTTAAAACCACAACGTGTTCTTTTGTTATGTCAAAAAACAAGCCCTTCAGTGTTCATTGGAAAGCTTTTCAGCATAGGTTGGGGCCTCTTCACACCTGAAATGCCCCCAGCCTCACCACAAGCTGTTAGCATCCCAAGAGCTTGCTCTTACTGAAGAGAAAACCCAAAGCAAACCAAACTGAGACAAACACACACACACACACACAAACAAATCCCCTTCCAAGAGCCTTTTCTGATGCCAACCATTGGGTTCAGGCAAACCTCCTTTGCTCAGTCACTGTCTGAGAGCAGTGGTGTCCCCTGGGGAGTCTTCGTGGTGGAAGATGGAGCTGGGGTGGGGAAGGAGAACAGGAGGTCAGAGATAGTCATCTTCACTGGAGGGGGAGGTGGGATTTGAGCCCTCAAGGTCAGAGTCCAGAGAACTCCCTGACGGTGTTCGGCTCATCTTCCACATCTGGGAGGCAAAGGTTCTCCCCCAGCTGCACGGGTATCCCACAGACCTCAGCTGGTGAACCAGCCCCAGGGCCACCTGCCAGTGGCTTCTTGCAGTTCACTTGCTACTTTTTGCACTCCTCTGCTTGCTCATGGCCGTGAGCATCTGGCTGATGTACGAGGTCAAAAGATCATCCATCTTGTACCCCTGAGGAAGAAAGAGAAGATGTTACCTGCCCTTAGTTTAGATTCTCTGGCTTGTGCCTCCTGAACACACTTGATTTTCAAGCTTTTTTGGTTGACTTTCAAGGTTTTTTGTGTTGACTTTCAAGAGTTTTTTTTTGTTGACCTTCAAGGTTTTTTTGTTGACTTTCAAGGTTGGTTTTTTTTTTACTTTCAGGGTTTTTTTTGGGTTGACCTTCAAGGTTTTAGGCACATTTTGCCCTGTTCCACCATCCTCCTTGGGTGAAATGACACCACCACAAGGAACACAGTCCAAACATGATTTGCAGTGTTGAGATGGAAGAACTCCCTGTCCCAGGATGCTGTTGAGGCTAAGGACCTAGGGAGCTTTGGATGGGACCTAGATTTTCAAATGGCCAACAAAATGCTGCATGCCTCGAATCAGTAACAATTAAGCCAGCAGAAAGTTTTATCCTTCATGCTTCGGGTTTAAGATAGTCTGGGAGAAGGTTTGTTGCTGAGACTATTAGGGACAAGCTGGGCAAAGGAGCTTGGTAAGATGGCTCAGGAGTAACCCTTGAGCCCACATTGGCTTTAATGTGCTTTTCAGTCCAATGACAGGGACAGTGTCCCATGCTCCTGAGATGGCAACATCCCAGGCACCTCAGACTTGCTTATAAGCTCAGTGATGGACCAAGTGAGAGCCTTGATCCATTGAGCAGAGCCAAAGTCAGGATTTGGTCTATCTGTGCCCAACAATCTTTAAAGCTCCTTACCAGGGAGGTCTCACAGAGCAGCTTGCTTCCTCTCACCAGGTTGCCAATGGTTATATGGAAGTAGGTGTTGCCACTGCTCCAGTTGGAGATCTTGGTGAAGGGGTGAGTGATGAGAATATCCTGGTGGGAAAACAAGACTGACACTCAGCACTCAAGACCCTTGAGAACCTCTCATGTCCTTTTTCATCTTCCATGTAAGAAGACAAAGGATGTCCACTGCTATGGCCTCATGGGAATGACAGTGAAACACAGGACTCTGGATTCTCCAGAGCTTCTGGAGGACTGCTGTACTAGAATGACCATGGGACTGGTGGAAGTAACTAATAGGAGTTCATTTACTCAGGCTCCTGTCCTAATGTCTGTGAGAGGATTAAGGAAGGAGAGTGTGTATCCTCCAGTAACAGGGTTGATGCTCCCGTTCCATCTCCTGTTGAAGAAGCCTGGCCTGGCTTTGTGGAACAGAGAATTCCTGCCTCCAGAAAATTTTCTGGCCATCCAGCCCTTCCAGCTGGGCTTGGTGAGGGCTCCTGAAGTTCTGAACAACACACTCTTTGGGACGACCTCTGTGAGGGGCTGTGGGGTGGGATCAGGATCATCTGGTGAAGACCTCAGCTTTGCTTACCTTAGTTTTGGGGTCGATGAGGCTTACTCCATGCTTATTGATGGCAATTAGAAGGATTTCTGGATAATTTGGCTCCGTAGTTTGCTGTTGGAGAGAAGAAGAACTGGCATGGGGAAGTGTCATGCAAAATCAGATCCCTTCCTCTTTCCTGTCTGCCTCACTGCTTCTGCCAACATTTGGTGGCCCCACTAACTGCTATTTAAAGATCAATGTAGTGTCCATGAAGGTATCAGCATTAGTCAGGGCTGTCTAGTGAATTATGGAGCTCCTAAATGCATGATCACTGGTAGGTGAGTTGCTGACAGCATCATGTTCCTTGTCCCTGGCAAACCCCTGACATCTTTCCCCTCCAGTCCTTCTTCTCCTACACCTGTTGCTATGGACCTCCAGACCAAGACTACACCATTCTGTCCCCTTCTGATCTCTAAACCCTCCTCCCAGCCCCGTGCCATGAGGACCTTCAATTTGTTCTGTTTTGATGAGGTAGGACACAGTGGATGGGGGCTCAGCTCCTGGCCCTCCCATAGAATTCTTGGCTATGGGTAACTTTTGGTGGAAAATTACAGGAGATAATCAGATCTCTCATGCCATCTAAGATGGACATGACAGAAAATGGGGTGTCCAAGTTCAAGGAACTGATGAGTAATTTCAACAACTTGTTTGCACCCCAGGCTCACTGTGTGGTCCCTGAGAAGAAGGAGTTGCAATGAGGTGTCCAGAGTACTTGGACAGACTTAATGACTATTGGCCTCTGCTGTCTTTGATAGGGTCTGGTGCCAGGCTGGGTGGTCTGGAGTTGGTTTGTGGTGGGTGCAGACACATCCCTTGGAAACCACACACTCCCTTTTGCCTTTTCAAAACAGACAATGGCTCTTGGCTTGTCAGCAGCAGAGCTCCAAGTGTGGACCCAAGGCCTGAGATGTGCTGAAGCCCTACAATGCCTCTTCCTGTGCAAAGAGGCAGGGCAGCAATAAATAAAAGTCTTTACTGATAAAGAGCCTCACATTCTTTGCCTGCTTTATCAGGGTTGGCCCAGTCTGGTCCAGACATTGGAATGACCTTGGAACCCCTCTGTGATACAGGGCTCCTGATCTTGGCTCAAAGTGTCAGAGAACCCCCAAGCAGGGCAGGTACCTTCACTTCAAAGAATGCTGATCCAAATGTAGGCCACTTGAAGATAATCTTTAGGAAGGCAAGCTTGGCTTCTTCTCTTGTTTTGCCTGCATGCTTGTTGTAGTATGCCACAATGGACTGCAAGAGAGGACACAACAGAGCTGCAGTTTGCAATACCCAGTGCCAGGGGGGCTTGCAGGGAAGGAGCATCAGTCCTACTAAGACAGTTGGTTGTAGGCTCTTCTCTAGTGAACACATCACAGAAGTGCTGGCTGGTCACTGGAGCAGGGCCTGGAATCAAGGCAGGTCCTTCTTTCTTAGATGAGCTCAGGGTTGGATGGGGTGTGGAACAACCTGGTCTGGTGGGAGGTGTCCCTGCCCATACCAGGAAGGCTGGAACTAGATGATCTTTAAGGTCCCTTCCAACCCAAACCATTCTGTGATTCTATGAGCTGTGCTGACCTGATCTGTTCTATGAGCAAAACATAAATTGATCCTCCAATTTATGCAGCAGAGGAGACTGAGAGACCTTGAACCCAGAGAAGCTGAGCACTTGCTGGTCAGGCACAGGCTGAGTTCCAGAAAACAGGAAGGACTTACAAAACTATTTCTTGGCATTGAGACACTGATGCTATTTTATGGCTCCAGACCTGTGTAAAGCAGGGAGAATTACTCCTCTACTCAGCAATCTGCCCCAAACATCAGCCCTTCTCAAGAGGCCACCTCCCATCGTGTCAGGTGCTGCGTCCACCCCTCCAGCCACGTGCAGCACAAACAAAACCCACTGCAAGGTGTGCACATATGGTGTGCAATTCCTCCTCGTGGTGATGTTGGGGAGGCTCAAGAGGGACCATGGGCCACTCATTCTGGCAGCCTCTCTTCAACATCAAACGTTGGACAGGTGACCTAAGGGACTGGGCTTCCCCCAGCCAGGCCTGGCATAGGACTCAAGCTGCTGTTTTACCCTTTTCCAGTCATCTGGAGAGATCTGCCGGACAAGGTCCTGAGGCACCAGCTCCTTCAGGAGCTTGGGAATGCTGGGGAAGTAGGACTTGTCATCCTCAAACTTCACCCTGTAGATGAGAGCTGCCAGCTGCAGGACCTCCTCCCGTGAGCACTTGTGGTAGCCACGCAGGTACTTGGGTAACTCCTACGTGGAGGAAAGAACAATTCAGGGATTGAGGAAATGACCATGGACCTTCCTCCTCAAGTGTTAAATGGAGTTTGTGGAGGCCTCCAGCCCTTGGTTAAGACCTGGTTAACACTTGTAGCAGTTGTGCTAAGTGTGGTGGAGAGGCAGCTGCTCAGCTGAGACCTCACTAGATGTTTAAAGACCTTCACTGGTCAACAACAGTGTGTGCACCTACTGTCTTGTTCACCCTCCCTGAGCCCAGGAAATCCACCCCTACTAATGGTCACCTCCAATTCAATGGGTTTTCTGCTTCTTTTTTTTTTTTTAATTTTTAAAAATCTATTCCCTCATTACCAAAAAGTATCTGAAAATGTGTCAGGTGACTAAGTCCAGCATTAAGGGATACAGTCATACTGGGACATAGTCATCTTGGGGTAACCACTTTATCCAGGGAAGGACACAGAGTGTATGTGTATGGGGGAGAGAGCTTTGGGACATGAAAGTGTCTCTTTCACCCCAGAAGAAACAAGAGCAGAAGAACTCAAACATCTTACCTGGCTGCCGGGACCATCACAGCTCATCTCCATGAATGGAGGTGGCTGAAGACCCTCAGAATGCTTCTGAATTCAGCCTTTCCCTTGTCTTACTGCTCATTCAAGAGCACCTGGCCCAAATCCCAGCTGAGCTGGTTACTCTAAAGTGCATGAAAGCAGCTCCTTCCCATGCAACCCAACAGTGTTCTTTGTGGTGCTCTATTTAAGCAGGACTTCTTGTAATTTGATGCAAAAATTCATCCATCTGCAGCTGGACAAAGCCTTTGTAACCCATTCCTAACTCCTCCCAAGTCTCCACAGCTACTGGAAGGTCCCAGAGTACCTGGTAATAGTGGAAGATGGAGTCTGCCATCGAGTCCTTTCCAGGGGTCGTGTTGGTCCACAGCTTCTTCATGAAGAACACTTGGTAGGTGAGGGAAGGCACTATTCCTGAGCAAGAGAAGTAGGGAGGACATATGGGAAAGCAATGCTGTGAACACCAGCTGGCAACTGGTGGCCCCACCATCACCACCTGCAGGGACACTCATAAGGCCAAACGGGGCTCTGACCTTGCAGAGAAAACCACATCTTCCACTTGCAAAGCTTTAATCAAATGGAAGGAGTGTCTGGATTCATTTGCACAACTGCACGTTGGTGCCAGTGCTCAAACTTCAGGCAGGGCAGGAGCTGCACCCATGTCTTGCAGTCACTGAGACACTCAGCAGAGCTGCAGCCAACTCTACTGTGGATGTGGGCAGCAAGGTGGGATGAACCCCACCACTGAAACCTTCCCACAGGCAGGCCCTAGAGAGCTGCCCACCAGCAGGTGCTCCTTTTAGGGGCCAAGTCTACCCTGGCTGCTCTTGGACAGATCACCCCCAAGGTGATGTCCCCAGGGCTGCAGCAGCCAGCACACAGCAGGGTGGTCCAACAGATGTGATAGACTGTCTGGTCAACCTTGTTTGAAAGGGCTGGAAAGCTCTAGGAGGGCTCTGTGTGACCCACAATGGAGAAAAGTCACTGTTACCATCTTTTGCTGGTCTTGCTTTCTTTATCCAGTCTGTCAGGTGCCTCACAAAGTCAAAGAAGAAATCTCCCTCGGGCACACTGATGACCTGGGGGACACAGCACATGGTTACAAAGGCTGAGCAAGAGGCCACAGGCAGGGTTGGTCATTGCCCCATCTCCTGTAGTTGCTGCTCACTTCTTTGTCCAGGTTACACTGATGTGTTGCAAACTGCTGAGGTGAGAAAGCTGCTGCCAGCACCTTGCTGCAGGTTCTGCCTCTGATTTCACCCCTTCCTCCTTATCAAACCTTCCTGTTTCACTGGAGCAGTTCATTTCCCTTGGTGATGACTTTCTCCATAGAGCTCTCCCAGTTGCCTGAGGCAGCTCCAAGCTGCACCTTTTTCTTACTTAGTCCTTTCATAAAATCATAGAACAGTTTGGCTTGGAGGGGACCTTAAAGATCACGTAGTTCCAACTCCCTGCCATGGGCAGGGACACCTCCCACCAGACCAGATTGCTCTAAGACTCATTCAGCCTGACCTTGAACACTTCCCTTCTCTGGGTAACCTGTTCCAGTGTCCCACCACCTTCACAGTGAAGAATTTCTCCCTCAGATCACATGTCAATCTCCCCTCTTTCAGCTTGAAACCATTGCCCCTCATCCTGTGACTCCATGTCCTTGTAAAATGTCCTTCCCCAGCTTTCCTGGAGCCCCTTCAGGCACTGGAAGCTGCTCTCAGGTCTCCCTGGAGCCTTCTCTTCTCCAGGCTGAACATCTCAACTCTCTCATCCTGTCTCCAGAGCAGAGCTGCTTCAGCCTCTGATCATATTTGTGGCCTCTGGACTCTCTTCAGCAGCTCCAGGTCCTTCTTGTGTTGGAGCCCCCAGAGCTGGACCCAGCCCTGCAGGAGGGTCTCACCAGCTTGGGGCAGAGAGGGACAATCTCCTCCCTGGCCCTGCTGGCCATGCTGCTGGTGATGCAGCCCAGGACATGGTTGGTTTCTGGGCTACAAGCACACACTGATGGCTCATGTTGAGCTTCTCATCAACCATTTTATAAACCCATCTCAGCAACAGGCTAGGAGAGCTCTGTCTGTCTGTCTGTCTGTCTGTCTGTCTGTCTGTCTGTGTTTCAAGCCCTCTAAGCCAGGGCTGCTGGACTGCAAATGTCAACCTGTAGCAGGCTGGATCAGACTTAGGAATGCCACAGGGCTTGCAGAGAAATAGCTCTGCCTCCACCAACGTGTACCCACAGGCAGGTGGGTCACCCCAAAAGCCTCGGAGCTACCCCAGCATCTGGGTGGGCCACTCACCTTGTCAGAGATTTTGACAAAGAGGCTGAAGCCCTCGGAGGACTTTAGGAGCAGCCTGTTGGAGATGTTCTGGCAGAAGTCCTTGGCTTTTGTGCTGGACTCCACCTCAAATGCCTATAAAGAGAGGAATCACAGAATCAGAGAATAGTCATGGTTGGAAGAGACCTCTGGTATCACTGAGTCCAACCATAAAAACAGACAAACAAACAAAATCCCCAAACACCACACTCCAAAAAAAACCCAGAGTGATGAGAAGTCCCAACAGCTCTCACTTTCCATACAAACAACCAAGGGCATGCACAGCTGCTGGAGAAGAATCATCCTTTTCTTTCCATGGGTGTGCTCTGATTTACACATAAAACAACTTGGAAATAAAAGAATCTATTTGTGCCCAGGGTCATGAGGGGAGAAGGAGCTGAGAGCCTCCCAGGAAGACTGATCAGTATCTGCAAGGACATGCATATCTGCTCTGGCAGCAATACAACCAGCTGCCTTATTAGCCAAATGAGAGGTTCTGGAGTGCAGGTATGACCTCTGTGTTATCTCAGGTCAGAAAGTCTTGTTTCAGTCACCTACTTGCAAGTGCTACCATAGTCTGCCCAGTCCCACGGGAGCCCCATCATGGTATCCCACTGGTTGGGTGGACAATATCTGTTGGTCTAGGCTGGAAAGAACTGACATCCAAGGCTTGTGAACCCTTGTGAGTGAATGGAGATGAACCCACCAGTTTTAATTCTTTCTGGGGTCATATTAGAAAGCCTCCTGTGAACACCAGCACAGCACCCACTTCTTGAAAATGTGAATTGCAGTAAATCAACCCCCTGAGCTGGTCAGGGTAGATGAGGATGAGTTTTCCTTACACTGTTCTGGTCTAGAGTCTTCTGGAAAGACTGAGGGTTTCTGAAGCAGAACTGAAATTACCCTGTTCTGAGATTTGAATACAAAAATCAACAGCCACCCTGACAGAAAAGAACAATTTCCTTCTCCCCCATTTACCTCGTCAGTGTCATCAGGGAAGTAAACCTTGTGGAAAATTTGAGTGGTTTTGTGTTGAATGGCTTCCACTTCCACCAGATGGGGTGGGTACTTCCTGGATCCATTCCTGCAAAACAGGAGGTGGCAAATGCCACAGCATCAAAGCACAAGAAACCTTTATTTCCACCTTCCATTTCAAGACATTTTTTTTGTTGTTGTTTAGTAACTTTGGCTAATTTCTTGATGTTAGGGGGTTTTCCCTCCCACAGAAGAGAAAGAAAAATTGGAATGTGTATTTGCTTAGGTTGTAGGTGGCCTAAAGGGAGCTGGCATGATGAAGTTGACTTTCTTAATCTCTATTTTTCCCCAGTTTACCATCAACATCTTCTATCCAATGTCCCTTTCATTCAGCTTGGCCAAAGACAGAGACTATGAACTTTCACTGTCCCCCCAGACACCAAAATATCTCCTACTTGTTTTTTCTCCCACATACTTCGATGTGGTGTCATGATCAGGGTTAGGATGTCTCTTGGTGCCATACCTCAGGGCTTTCTGGAGTCTCTGGATGCAGTCTGAGGCCAAGGGGTGATGTTTCCTGGACTGCAGGAACCTCTGGACATGGGGCAGAAGGATATTACTTGGAGGGAAAAGCCCTGTACACAACCACAACAGCTCCCAGCCTTTCTCTTCACTGTACCTACACGAGGAGAGACCCAGGAGGAAAAAGAAATAATCACTCCCACCACAGACACTCCATGTCTGCTTTGCCCAAGGCAGGATAGTGTATTTGGGCCAAGGGGTAGGAGTTAAGTCTTACTTGATGTGGTTGTCTGTGAGCTGCTTGAGGGTCTGGCAGTAGATTTCATCCTTCAAGGGTTCAGCTTTCAAGGCACCTTCAAAGATTTGGTCTGTCAGCTCATTCACTGAGCGGGTTCTTTTGGATGGGTAGTCACCCATGTACTTCAGCACTGGTGGGAGGCCTGAGTCAAGGACCAGCTAACCAGGATGTTTGGGGAAGCCCTTCTGTTGATGATGGGATTAAAAGCATCTTAAACATGGCTACAGAAGTGGCTGCGGCTTGGTGGAGGGGGCAGAGTGTATGATAAAGCCTTTCAATTGCCTTAGAAGATGTCCAGCAAGCTCTCTCCCTTTCTCCTGCATCATCCCAGCTTGAAAGAATTATTTTGGGGTCAGGATTAGGTCAGATTCAGGGGTCTAGATCCAATTTGGGGAACAACTACCTTCCTGGGAGGGTGGTGAGACACTGGCCCAGGTTGCCAAGAGGAGTTGTGGATGCCTCATCCCTGGCAGTGTTCAAGGACACTGGATGGGGCTTGGAGCAGCCTGGTCTGGTGGGAGGTGTCCCTGCCCATGCAGGAGGGAGGGAACTACATGATCTTTATGGTCCTTTCCAACCCCAACCTTCTGTGATTCTGTGGCATGTAGACCTAAGAAAGCTGCATGTGATGTGTTACCCGATCACACATACAATTACCACTGTAAAAGATCAGATTTTGAGCTGGTGTCAGACACCAGTGGACCTACAGCAATATGAACCACACCATGACCTTCACTATCATGCCAAATTGCAACTATTCTGCATGAGAACAGGCTGCAGTTTTCTGAATCAACATCTGTGACACAGCAAGAAGAAAAGGGTAAAATTGCAAATGTCCTCTTTTTTTTTTTTGCCAGTTATTTTAATTCCTCCTCCTCTTATTAGTAAGAAGAAACCAATAGTAGTATCAATTGTGTAATATTAATTGGTAAGAGGCTTATAGGAACAGAACTGTTCAAATGATGAAATTTGGATCCTAAAGGAAAGCCCCACCAGAAAATTAAGGGTTAATTCAGCAGGTTGGGTTTATGTCTGCTCCTCTCTCCTGTGCTGTGTGCATTCTGCCAGGTAAGGGTTATTCAGGCATCAAACCCTGTCCCCAAGGCCATGTGGACTGGTTTGCACCCACACTGATCAGGCTACAGCCTTCCACAGCAGATGCATCTTGGAGAGACATCTGAAGCAAGGCAGAAGGGAGCTGGTGAGTTAACCACTAAGCAGTGTGGACCAGCAGAACTCAATGACTTGTTCCCTTGCTCTCCTGTATTAAGTAGATGTCTCTCAGATCTCAAGGACGCTTGAGTATGGATTTCAGGATCAGGCTCATCTCTGAGCCTGTGACTTGCTCCCAAAGCCCTTCAGAGTGATCACAAACCTTTCCATGGGCTTTTCCTGGGGCCATGAAAGTGTCTGCTCAGCCCTTTGCCCCTCAGACCTATTCCCCAAGAGTTCCCCAGGCAGTGGAAGGATATCAATGAAGGCCATGCAGGCTTCCTGGGACAGCTCCTCACTGCCCAGGATCTTCTTCAGCAGCGGCTGTTTGATGGGCTCACGTGTGTAACACCACAGCTTGTCTTTCCCACGGCTCTTGGTGATCATGACCCGGCTCAGGGTGTGCTTGGGAGGTGGTCTGGTGGCAAAGGCAAAGCAAGAGAAAAAGAGGAGAGGTTACAAGGATAAAAGGGACAACTTGAGGCCAATGTTTCAGCTGGGGAGGTTGCTCACAGCACCTGGCTAATGAACTCCTACACCAAATGCAACTTCACAGCCCAAGAAGTATCCAGCTCTGAAGATAATATTTTGTACTTTCCCAGGGCTCAGAAAAGTCCCTTAAGGAGCTTATCCAAATACTAACATAAAAATAACCTTCCCTACAACAAAAGAAGTTATGGACACCCTATCCCTGGAAGTGTTGAAGGGCAGGTTGGATGGGGCTTGGAGCAGCCTGGGCTGCTGGGAGGTGTCCCTGCCCATGGCAAGGGGGTTGGAACTAGATGATCATTCAGGTCCCTTCCAACCCAAACCATTCTGGGATTCCATAATTCTATACCTGGA
The DNA here is from genome assembly GCF_000747805.2 of Chaetura pelagica. NCBI lineage: Eukaryota > Metazoa > Chordata > Aves > Apodiformes > Apodidae > Chaetura > Chaetura pelagica. The sequence continues at coordinate 377,329 of NW_009953792.1, forward strand.
GATCACAGAATCACAGAATACTTCTGGTTGGAAAAGACCTTATAGATCAAGTCTAAGCATAACCTAACTCTACCAACCATTAACCTAACTTTACCAAGTCCAGTGCTTAAACCATGTCCCTCAGCACCACATCTAAATGGCTTTTAAACACTTCCAGGGATGGTGACTCAATCACCTCCCTGGGCAGCCTGTTCCAGTGTTTAATTACCCTTTCAGTGAATAAGTTTCTTTTAATATCTAATCGAAACCTCCCTTTGTGCCACTTGAGCCTATTTCCTTTCAATCACATTCCTGTAATCTTTGAGGGTGGTTTAAAAAATCACCTAAAATAATCATAGGAAAATTCCTCCAAGGTGTATGGCTTTACTCTCTCTTCACTGTCTGAATTTGCCAGCTGAGAGGTTCTGATGACATCTTGTCGTTGGTCAGGGGTCATCGTGACCAGTGCCTGTGGGATGAAAACACTTCTGTCATGTGGTGAATTTGTTCTAAAATATATCTGATGTATTCAGAGAGAGGAAGCAGACACAAAATGAAAAGAAGAGCAGTGAATGAATAAGAAAACTCCACTAATTCCAGTCAATCATCAGCAAGAATGGTGCAATTGTAATTTCTTTGTGCCGTTCTCAGTCACTAATGCAAAGAATAACAAGTATTTCCGTAGTGTGAATAATTTCCTGATGAAGATAATGTGTTTTGGATCCTACAGCTCCATACATGAATGTAGTGGTTGCTTACAAACCCAAATGCACCAGGAAGCAATCAGCCCAGCTGGAGGGATGTAGCAGGATTCATGGATGTTTGAAGTCACAAGGGTTTGACTTGAGCATTGAAAGTGACAAGATCAGAAGAAAAGCTTGGACAACTTCTGCCTTGGACAACTTGTCACCCATCTTGGCTACTTTGGTTTTCACTTTATTGTTAGGGAGACTCTGGCCAGATCTAAGCCCTTCAGGAGGGCTTTGACCTCCTTGGGCTCTGTATCAAGTGGTGCCACCTGTAAGCCAGCTTACCACGATCTCCAGGGGAGGCATGGTGACTGTTGGCAAGACATAGACAGAATCAGTTGGGAAGTCCCCTCTCTGCTTGGTCCGTTCATTGAACCCATTAGCCCACCCTGAGTTCATCACATGTTCTCCTGTGTCCTGGTCCAGAACTATAAGATCTCCTTTGAGGAAGCTGAGGAACCCAGATTCTTCTCCCACTGCAAGAAAAAACAACCGTTATTAACTGGTTTGGTTTTTTTTCCCCAAAAAAATCCCTTGGGAATAATTAATCTATCTATACATCCACAACTGGGCTGGGCCACTAACTTACCAGGGTTTGGGTTGTCTTGGAGAGTGACCACATACTTAGATCTTTTCCTTAGTCCTTCAAGGAAGGTCACCACCAGGTCCCGGATATCCTCTGCATTGTTGGAGGTGAAAGTGTATTCATCACCTTTAATGGTGGCCAAGGTGAAACTCTGCCCTTGGAGCTTTCCCCCTCTGGGATATATTTTTATAGGAGACATAAACAGGAAAGATATTGGCATCAAGAGGCAAAGCCTGGAAAAAGCCTGGTTGAGGGTGACATCACCAGCTAGGTCTATTCCTCCTCACCTGCTGCTTGACACAGCTGTGATCTCTGGGAAAGAGAGCTCTAAGAGAACCTGCTCCTGTTCATCCACAAAGTACACCCCTGTCCAGTTGACAGCTACAATCACATCATTTTTAGGCAGGCTTGGCCCTGGGTTGAAGACAAAACATTGAATCAGTTCATGAAAGGTCTCAGGATATAAAAAAAATTAAAAGGACAATGCAATGATGCAGTGTGTCTGGCAGGAAAGGACCTGGGGGTTCTCATTGACCAGTGGCTGCTCATGAGCCAGTGGGTGCCCAGGTGCCCAAGAAAGCCAATGGCATCCTGGCCTGTCTGAGAAATGGTGTGACCAGCAGAAGCCCAGAGGGGACTGTCCCCCTGTGCTCAGCACTGGGGAGGCCACACCTGGAGTGTTGGGTCCAGTTTTGGGCACCTCAATTCCAGAGAGATCTCGAGGGGCTGGAGCGAGGACAGAGGAGGCAACGGAGCTGGGGAAGGGCCTGGAGAATCAATCTGATAGAGAACCCTTGAAGGAGCTGGGAATGTTTAGTCTGAGGAAGAGGAGGCTGAGGGGAGACCTCATCAGTCTCTACAACTGCCTGAAAGGTCATTGTAGAGAGGTTGGTGCTGGTCTCTTCTCACAGGTCATTAGTGACAGAACAAGAGGGAAGGGCTTCAAGCTGCACCAGGGCAGGGTCAGACTTTGTAGAGTAGGGATGATGGTTGAACTGGGTGATCCCAAGGGGCTTTTTCAACCTGAATGGTTCTATGAGTCTACGTTTCTACGATTAAAAAAAATCACTTTTATTTTTAGTTAGAGAAATAGAGGCAGGGGGGGGGGTTTCTGCATGGATACTATGGAGGCACCAAAACCCAACATATCTAAAAAAGACCAGCAAATGGTCCATGAAATCTCCTTCCTTTTGCTTTGGAGCATCCTGTGCTCCAGGAATGTGCTCTACTGACTCACCTGAGAATTTGAAGGCTTCATAAAACCGAGAAAACAGCAAAGGCCACTTGAAACGTGCAAAATCCACTACCTCTTCCTTGACCTTTTTGGGGTCTGTCCTCTTCTGAGTATAAATTCCCTACAGACAAAGGAAATTACAACCAACATGAAGCACAAACCCAGTTATAGCCAGGAAGACAGCAAGTAAAACCAATTAATGTCAGCCGAGGATCTTGGAACTAAATCCTAGTTTAGGTCTCAATGAGGTAAGGGTCAAAGTCCTGCAGGAACACGTGAAAGTCCTTGTGAAATTTTGGTTCCCACTTCAGGGAATAATTTAACAAGAAAGTTGTGCAAGCATCTAGAGTCAGGGTAGGATTCATCTCAGCTAACTTTGGGTTTCCTTGATCATCACAAAATCACAGGTTGGAAGGGACCTCAAGGGTCATCTCATCCAACCTTGCTTGGCAAAAGCACAGCCTAGACAAGACAGCCCAGCACCCTGTCCAACTGAATCTTGGAAGTGTCCAGTGGAGAGATTAATCCAATGACCCATCACTCTCATTGTGAAAAACTTTCCCCTTGTGTCCAATCAGAATCTCCCCAGGAGTAACTTGTAACCTCTGCAGGTTGTCTTCTTCTGTCAGATCTTGCCTCAAAACTAGTAAAGGTGAACATTACCTGCCCTTTCTCTCTGATTTAGCTTCAGGCCATGGTAAGAACTGAGCTATGATATCTCTTTAAAAGGCAGATGAAGGTACTAAAGCATTCCTTGGTCTTTGCCAGATGATCTTTTTTCCCCACCTTTTTATGTGCAGCTATAATCAGCTGAGCCCATTTTTCCACTGTTTTTGAAGCTGTGATCTCTCTGTCTGGGATGTAGGATGGAATGAGATTTAGCAGCCTTTCCAGGACCATCTCTGACCCGTAGTCCACATAGTACTGCTGGGAAGCCAGTTCTGCCAGGTCTTCCTCCTGTGGGAGACAAACAAGTCAAGTCAATGCTGTTATCAGGCCAGCACCTCACCATCTATCCCCCATCACTCAAGGAGCTCTTTCTGGAGGCTGGATGTATTGCTGCTTCAGATCAGTGTGGAGATGCTTTCTTTCAGCAGAACTTCACTAGTGATTTTTGCACATCTAAAGTTCAGGAGAATGACCACAAAAGACTATGGCTAAGTCTTAACATGTTCAGTGCCCAGCACCATGCAACCTTGTACTGTGTGTGAACACAGACACAGGAAAAGGCCTTTAAGATCTTTGAGTCCAACCATAAAAACCATTTGTCCCAGTCTTTCCTTGCAGTTCAGTCTTCTTCTAATGTCTGCAGCCAGAAGTGGATGATTCTGCTGTGTACTCCTGATCTGGTGATCTGGTTAAAGACTGCGTGTGGCCTTCCAAACAGAGGCTCCTCCCTCCCTGGAAGTGTTCAAGGCCAGGTTGGATGAGGTTTTGAGCAACCTGGTGTGGTGGAAGGAAGGTGCACCTGCCCATGGCAGGGGGTTGGAACTAGATGATCTTAAAGGCCCTTTCCAGTCAAGCCATGCCATGATTCTATGACCAATGAAGCAGCCGTTCACCCTCCCCTCCAAAATTCACCAGGACAGATTGCTCATGAAGCACAAGGGAGTGTCCAGTCTCTCCTCAGCCAAGAGGATCTGAGTCTTGCAGCTACTATTTCCCAAGTGAACACCGTAATCCCCAGGCTAGCAGGTGTTCAAGGAGGAACATTTCTCATCTCCTTTGGTGAAACCCATTCCACCACGCCAAGCACGCACGTCGGACCAGACCACTCCCTGCTGAGTTCCCGTACCTTGTCACACCGGTACTCCCCAAACTTCACCCCCCGCACGATCTGCTGGTAGATGAGGTTGGTGGCCACGTTGTCCTCGCTGGGGTTGTGCCAAGGAGTGAAGATCTCCTTCCTGAAGAAGAGCCTCCAGGGCGCGTTGCGCTCCTGCGCGCCCTGCTCCTTGGCGTACTGCTCGCACTGGGACACCGCGTCCATCACGTGGTCGTTGCCACTTCCCAGCGAGGAGACCTAGGCAGGGCAGAGGGGAAACGTGCCACTCACCCCGCCTTAAATCCTGACCTTCCCAGGTGGAGATAATCATCTCTGAGCCCTGCATCCAGACTGCCTTTAAGTCAAAATAAATCCAAGGATCTACTTCTGCTGGACAGACCAAACGGGGTGGGTCTACAACAGGAATAGGGAGGTGATCACAGGGGAATAGCATGTTCAGTTCTGGGCTCCTCACTATAAGAAGCACCTAGAAGTGCTGAAGTGTGTCCAACAGAAGAGCAACGAGGCTTGTGAAGGGCCTAGAGCACAAGGCCTGTGCTTGGGAGTTGGGGTTGTTTAGTCTGGAGAAGAGGAGGCTGAGGGGAGACCTTATCACTCACTACAACTTCCTGAGAGGAGGTTGCAGCTGGTGCCATTTTAAGATAGCTCCTGAAACGCAGAGGCTACATTTAGGAAGGAGACATTACGTATTACGTTACGTATTGCAGGCCTGGTGGTATGTGATAGGACCAGAGGGAAGGGATGCAAGCTGTGCCAGGGGAGGTTTAGGTGAGATATTAGGAAGAATTTCTTCACTGAAAGGGTTGTCAGACATTGGAATAGGTTGCCCAGGGTGGTGGTGGAGTCACCATCTCTGGAGGCATTTAAACAGCACATGGACCTGGTATTTAGGGACATGGTTTAGTGGTGAGTTTAAGGCTGGACTGGATGATCTTGGAGGTCTCTTCCAGCCAGGGACATTCTGTGATGCTGTGATATCTGGGTGAGCCATTTTGTTTAGAGTCACAATTTCCCATCTAAAACTAGAGGAGAATTAGCAAAACGTGACTCAGCAAACCAGCAGCTCCGTTATAAAGTCTTGATAATCCACACTGTGCTTTGAAACACCCTGTTTCAAACTGATGGACTTGAATCCCAGCATGTGAATCATCAGTTCCATGCAGAGTAAAAAGCCTGTTCTATTAGAGAAGATTGAGCACCTCTGTCTTCTCACTATGGTCTGGCATGAAGCCCTAAAGGACTCCTCAGAGTGAACACCCCTGGATGAATGTGTCCTCAAAAAAGACTACAAAGAGGAGATATAAAGCATTTTCTCCACCCAGAGGTAGAGGTGGCCACAGCTGTAGATAAGACTATACTTTATCCTCTTACATAGCAGCTGTAGGAATAATTCTGCTTCATTGCCTTGCAGCTATTGCCTCACCTGATGAAGTCTTACTCTAGGTCTGTTTTCCATTCTCATTTATGCTCACCTTTATTTTTACATAAATTCTGAATAAGGTGTGTTGCCAGGTTAAATAAATTAGGTTAAATGCCAGCATGGGTATGGCCATTGGGAATTTAGCTCATTTTGGAAGCTTAATTTCAACAATTAGCTTTCCAGTTAAATGTAGTTGCTCCCTTGTATAAAAATCCAGGCTGTTTGGTTTACTGGAATTCCTCCTCAAAGTTGTTTGCCTGAGAGTAAGAGCATCACAGAGTAATGCAGGTGGAAATGCATCTCTGGGGGTTTCTGGTGCAGCCCACTGGTCAGAGCAGGTCCATCTTTGATCAAGTTGCTACACACCTCATGTTAAACTCTGAATATCTCCAAGGAGGGAGACTTCATAGTGTCTCCACAACCCTGCTCTGGTTTTGATTACTCTTATTGTGAAAATAGTGCTGGCACTTGCACTGTAGAAATGTTCCTTCCTGACCTCAAGGCTGGCCATTTGCTCAGAGCACAGGGTCCTTCTGCCCTCTGGAAGATAAGTGATGGCATGGAGAACCTTAATTTTCTTTCATTGAGCTACTTAGGAACATAAGGTAAGAAGAAATACCTTGTCAAAAAGTGCAATGTAAAGTGAAAAGCCAAATCTGTCCTTCAGGCTGATCTTGTCTGCCAAAGAATTACAGAGCTCTTTAGCTGTGGTTGCAGAGTCGGTCAACAGTGTTTTCGTTGTCCCATCCATGAAGGTGACAGGCAGCATGATTGGCTTCTTGGATTTGGTTGCCTAAAGGATGAAAGTAAAACTTCATAAAGGTATGTGTGTTTCAATCCCATCAAGGCTGTTTTATCTACAAGCTCTCCCAGCCAACTGTGGTAACCATTTCCTAATTCCTCATCCCACTGACTGGCTGCTTTTCAATGCTACCACTACCTGCTTCTCAACTGGATCATGTACCATCAGCCACTGGAAGCATTTGGAAGCCCCAGATTCTTTATTTTATGCATCCACTCACCAAAGTGCCTAATCCCATAATTCCAAGTATGCTTGGGAATGTTCCTGGGCACTGGAGCACAGCTGGCCATGTTAGTAAACCAGCATAGAAAATGAGCAATTCTTGCACAAACTGTGCCTGTTCCAGCTCATCTATCCCCAGACAAATCCCAGCATTTTGCCTGCAACCACCTTCATCTGGAAGGCATTTCCTAGCATTGCTTGCTCTGTGCCAGCTGGCCTCAATGCCCAAGAGCACTCTCGAGAACATTTCATTTACAAGAATTGATGTAGCCAAAGGGATTGATCTTCAACATACTCTGGAGCAAAGCCAGGATGCACAGGGAATGCAATATCTGGGAAACAGTTGAACATTCTGGAGAGTAATAAGTGTTCTGTCACTCTCCTTTCTGTCCAGCCAGAGATGTGGTTCCCACGATAGAGAAAAGCTCAAATTCTGAGACCCAGCTGCGTGGGGAGGGGATGGAGGGGCTCATACCTGCAGCTCCAGCCAGCTGGGGGGCTGTGTCCTTGTCCCATTGGCAAATGTCCTCCTCAGCCTCTCTTCACAATACGGAGCATAACCTGGTGGCCCTCCATTGATGAAATTCCTTAAATACTGGGAACACATTGGTTAGACCATTGGCTCCAGAGGCCAAGCATTTACAAAGGTTAAAACCCAGTAGAAGAAAAGCCCTCTGGGGCTGCCAAGAGCAGTGACCCTGCCCAGGCTCAGGATGTTCCTACACCACGTTGCTGGAAGCTGAGGCACATTAGGACAGTCTGCACCCTTGCCTTGTTTATATACTGTGCATTTCTGGCCTCAGTGGAGATAAGATACCAACCCAGACAGACCTTTGATCGAAGCCAGTGGAACAGCTTTTCTGTTCCTGCTATTGCTGTCACTGATTTCTGTCTCTGTATTTTCAAGATGTATTGTAAAACATTACGGAATGTTGGCCAAAAAAGATGGAAGCAAATAAAAAAGACCTATAAATAATGATCCATGGGAACTGTAAGCAAATGCCACTCAGAACAGTGAGCTGCCAGTACAAGAAGATCTTTCACAATTACATTAAACAGAGGCTTCTTTAGTCAGATTTAAAATTGCCTTTTAGAAGTTCCTAAAGCAGAATTTGAAGCACTTCACCATGTTAAAAATACAACCATGTTATTGTAGAGAAATTTAAAGTCAGTGAATTCCATGGTGTGAAAGATGAAACTTTAAAAAATATTATTTAAATATATTGGCCAAAAAGGTAGCTGAGACTAATATGATCTGTAGAGCATATTTTTCAGAAAGACTTTATAGCCAGAGAAAGAGTTTTCTGGATGATGACACAAGGCTGTTCCTTCAGTATCACAGGCTGCTTGATGACACTGTCAGTCCATAAATAACGTGGCAGAGGCAAATATTTCTGGCAATCACAACTTACACAGGTCCTCTGAAATAACTAAGTAAAACAGCCAGGTTATAAGGATAGGAGGTGTTGCAAATGATTGCAAGCAGCTGATGCTGTGTAAAAGTGTAGTTTTAATTATGCTGTTTATAATGAACTATGTCATTACATAGTTTTTATATTTCTCCTTTCTTGTGACTGAACATTCCCATTAAAGTCCATTATTAGTTGAAATAAATGCACAAAGAACAGAAGTACTAAAGTGTCTTGACCCCTGTTTAACACAGGATGTGACAGAAGTGTCTAATGGCATCTAAGGTGTGACTTTCATATTTGGGAGCAGGAAACCACATGACAGAATCATAGCATTGTGGAATGCTTTGGCTTGGAAGGAACCCTGAAGATCATCTAGTTCCCACCCCCTGCATGGGCAGGGACACCTCCCACCAGCCCAGGCTGCTCCAAGCCCCATCCAACCTGCCCTTCAACACTGCCAGGGATGGGGCAACCACAGCTTCTCTGGGCAACCTGGGCCAGGGTCTCACCAGCCTCATAGTGAAGAATTTCTTCCTAATGTCTAATCTAAGTCTCCCTTCTTCCAGTTTAAAGCCATTACCTCTTGCCCTGTTACTTCACACCCTTGTCAAAAGTCATTCCCACCTTTCCTGTAGCCCCTTCAAGTACTGGAAGGATGCTCTAAGGCTCCCTAGAGCCTTATTCAGGATACCTTTGGGCAGAGCTACTTTGAAACGCTGGCACATGTTTCTCAGAGGGGTGGTAGATGCCCCATTCCTGGAAACATGGAAGGTCAAGTTGGATGGGGCTCTGAGCAACTGATCTAGTTAAAGATGTCCCTGCTCATTGCAGGGGGTTGGACTAGATGAGCTGTAAAGGTCCCTTCCAACCTAAACCATCCTGTGATTCTGAGTCTCCAGAGCTACCCAGAAATTATTTCTGAGAAGTGTTTCACTCACCTAAAATAATCTTCTGCTGTTAAAGATTTAAACCCACCCAGCCTCCTATGGGACACTTCCTCAGATCTCATTTCCAGATATAATTTAATTCTCTGCCAATTTGCCAGTGATTTATCTGCCTTATTAGATTTCATTCTGGCAAGGCCTGGGAATGAAGGAGTAATTTCTCTTCTTGGCTTCAGCTCTTTCAGTGTTGATGATCCAGTACCTAATCTGATATCTATGAAAACTAATGGGGCACCTTTATTTCCAGTAGGCTTGGGAGCAGGTCAAAGCTCCAACATTCCAAGATCTGAGATGGACAAAGGAGACCTTATGTCATGACAAAGCAAAGACACAGTGCTGAGCCCTTCACTCTGAACCAGCTAGACTCTCAGGCATGGGATCAACCTGAGCAGCCCAGTGGGTGTTTATCAGATTCTAGGTGTGGAACTCAGGAGGCAGACTGTTCAAATCTAGAGAGCAGAACTTTGCCCAGAAAAAAAACCCCAAAACCCTCAAGACCAACCTGGTTTTCAACAGTGTCAGCCACTTGGCATCTCCCACTGATTTCCATCCTGTTGATCCACAGTGCTTCTGAGGATATGTGTTATATATTATGTGTTATCTCTCATGTGGCTGTTTATAGTTTATAGTGTTCAGTACAACTCATGGTGGGGCAAGTTGTAGCATGCAGAGAGCAACTCTACAAACATACTTCCACTTAAATTAAACCCTTCCTTTTCTAGGTGCAATTTTTTTTATATGAACTTACAGTTAGCTGTGTAGTAATATCCCCTGCCTATTTTGTTAAGAGTTCATGCCTGGAGTCTGCCAAAGCCAGCAGCTGCTCGCATGAGTGCAAAGATCTTTGCAAGTGAGGAATAGGGGAGAAATGTGGGCTATCCTGGGCATGCAAATTGCACTTGCAGCCTCTCATAGTCAACTTCACAGCCAGAAGTTACTCAATCACATCCTCACACACCTACAGGGCAGGAAGCATCATCTGAACTGGTTGTCTGCACTCCCTTTGGAGTCATAGAATCAGAGAATCGTCAAGGTTGGAAAAGACCTTCAAGATCATCAAGTCCAACCATCCACCCTACAACCCCTAACCACTAACCCATCTCATGAAACACCATGTCTACCCCTTTTTTTAACATCTCCAGGGATGGTGCCTCCACCACCTCCCTGGGCAGCCTGTTCCAGTCACAGTCATGGACTGTGTCACAGCCACAGGAAAGAGAGTCACGTCTCAGGAGTGATTCTTCTGATTCACTTTAGACATTGAAGTTGGGATCACACACACTTTTCTTAGGAACTTTATGCCATTTTCATTCTTGGCAAAGATAAAGATCAAGATTCACCCTACTGTGAAACTCAACAGAGAAGTTGGATCCCATGGATGGAAAAGAAAATGTATTAGTAGATAATTAATGAGACAAAGACCATCTACAATTTACCTTCACAAACTTCTCAGATGGAGCAAAACATCCCACACAGAGGGACATCAGGATCCAACCCCTGGCATGGCTGCTTTTGGATGGGTTCTGGGTCAGCTGCTTGCAGATTTGACAATAGATTTCATCCCTGCAACAGGAATTTAAAAAAACTATTAGAGGTAACGAGGTGGTGTTTTTCAACCTGAGCAGACATAGAACCAGACCCCAGCTGTATGTGATTGAGGTAAAAATTCATTTTGGATTTGAAAGGCTATTAATTTAACTGCCCTAATGCTCATCACCCTGAATGTTGGAGTGTCTCTGAAATGCTGCCCATCACCAGTCCTGTAACACCTCTGTGCTTCAGCCGAGGTTTCCCAGAGCTGACTGACATGGCTTAGAGGTAGAGGGAAATAAAAGGGAGTCTCAAGGTTCAAGGAAAACCAGTGTCACCTCTGGATGTTGGAGTCTACTCTGTTTTTTCACAAATACTTCCCAGTGATACCAAGAGACTTCCCAGTGATTCCCAAGTGTCACCTAAACTATCATAGAGGGCCATCAGCTGGGAGTCTTCACTTGCTGGCTGTTCCTCTTGAGACACCTGAACTTGCTTTCTGTAAGAGCTGGGAACTATCACCTCCAGTGTAGGTCGAGGTTTATCCAGCTCTTATGTCCAAACATATCTCAGTTTGAGATTTTGACTTTAAACTTATTTCTCTACATGCAAAGTGAGAGATAATGGTGCTTCTCCATTCCTTTGGGCACTTCCAATTTCTGCAAGTTTAATTTAGCAACTGAAGTGAGTTTGAGTTTTCATTAGTATAACATTAAAAATACTCACACAAGCAAAAGAAATCTAAATGGGCAAATAGAAAACAAAGGGGAGTGAACAACAACAGTGAGGGTCAAAAAACCCAATCCAGTAGCCATGAGCACTTTCAGAAGTGTTTGAGCCCTTCTGCATGGTCTTTCCATCAGGCCTGATAAGGACAGTAAGGAATATGACCCCATCCTAGCCAATGTGACCAGAAAAATTAATAGAATGAGAGCTTTGTAAATCTGCACACAGTAAAAAAAAACACAATAAAAATAAGAATTTTAATAGCTCAGGAATAGCTGAAGGAAGAAGGAATGAGAAGAATGGCATGTTCATGCTTTTGTCTTGGTTTCTAACCTTAAGGCTGGCCTGAGGATGCCATTACCAATAATGAAATGGAGCTTCTCCAGGTTGGAGGTGGGTCGGTCCTCCAGCATGCTATTACCCTGCAGTGTGGACTCACCATCGTGAAGTCTCTTTGTCACCTGCCAACCAGACACACAGTTCTCTTTCAGTACAGCCAGTTACCACGTCCCCCGCCACCCTCCCTCCCAAATGGGTGGTGCTCCCCCAGAAGGACTCCTCCACCAGCTCAGAGGGGGCTCAAAAGTTCTTCAACCTAGCACTGAGCAATGGGAGGGTTTGACTTTGTTGGCTTCGATCACATAGGGGGGAAGCTCAAAATGGTCCTGTCTAGTCACACTGCCACCTGCTTGGTCTTTACCCAGGTCTTCTAAGATGGCATCCCAGCTCTGAGCTGGACCTGCAGCTGGGGGAGGGCCACCAAAGATCATTGGAATAACCCCAGCTTATTGCCAAGGAGGACCTGTCTTTTTAACTCAGTTATTAGAAAAAAATCATTAAGACACTGACCAAATGGACCCACTCCTCATGCTAATGATGCAGCCAAAAGCACATAAGGATGGTGTTGCTTATGAAGACATGGACAGCATTGGTCCACCTGCCAACTCTCTGTCTCAGCTAGTCAACCAAGCCTCCACTTAAGAGTCACTGGAGAAGGATGGTCATGTCTAGAGTGCTTTCAGAGCCACATTAGAGTAAGCTATATGGGGTCCTTCTTCTCCTCATTGACCCTAAAGGGAAGGAGGGTGACTATCTAAGAGAGCAACCTTCACACTCTGAAGCAGCTACAGCCAGGTGAGATGGTGCCTGCTCTTGAAGCAGACAAGGCAGTGTGTAAATGAAGACCGAATCCGTGTCTTTGCTTTGCTTTCATCCCCCCACCCAAAAGATTTATTGCTCCTCACTCTTTTGGGATGGGATTTTCACAAGGTCTCAGCTTGGGCTCATTGCTCCCACAGGGAGTTTTGCCCCTGGCACTGGAGAGGAGCAGAGGTCTTTTGGAGACCCCACCTCTGCTACCTACACCACAGTGGGGGGCAGGAAACTAAAAGCAGGGTTAACATTTAGACCATCACAGAGTGGTGGGAGGTATCAGCAGCTGGATGGAGGGCTGTGAAAGAGGAGAGGGAAGGTGCTGGATGGATGGAGAACAGGAGCCAAGGGGAGGCCGGCGCGAGGTGCAGAATGACTCAAGGAGACATGGGAAGCCAACCTTTCCCCTTAAACACTCCTTAAATCTTTCAGGCAGAGAGACAGGTAGCGCCAAACCCAGAGGAGGGCTGGTTCTATGTTGTCTAGGGAAAAGCAGAAGAGAGTCAGAGAGGGCTGCAGACAATCCAAGGGCACTTGTGCTGCCGGGCGGCAAAGCGTCTCCTCTCACCTCCTCCGTCAGTTTGGATTTCTTCTTGAGTGTTAAGGAGACCAGTTTGTGTCGCACACTGTTCTTCTTGAGCCCATCAATGTGAGTACTCTGCAAAGCAAGAGGCTTTGAATGCAATGGGGTGAGACACAGAGCAAGTACATCCTCTCCCTGCCTCCCCCGGCCTCCTGCAAAAGACCATTCAGCCCGGCCACAGAGTGAGATACTTCAGAGGCTGGTGGGAACCAGAAGTGTGCACCCATATTCTCATGCCTCCCCATAACCCAGGTCTGGCTCTGGATTTTGTAGGTGCTCTTTAATCAAGGAGCTTCCCCTAGAACAAAACTACATATTGGGGACATCTGAAAAAAGTCATGTTGACTAACAAACTTAATAATTTGCTTTAATTTTTGGTCAGCCCTGAATTGGTCAGGCAGTTTGACCAGATGATTGTTGTAAGTCCCTTCCAACTGAAATTATTCTATTCTATTCTGTTCTGTTCTGTTCTGTTCTATTCTATTCCACTCCACTCCATTCCATTCCATTCCATTCCATTCCATTCCATTCCATCTCTACTATACTCCACTCATGCTACTCCACTCTACTCCATTCCTAGAACATGAATATTCCTAGAATACTCCTTCCATAATTCCTTATGTTCATCCAATTCTGCTGTATCCCATTCAAGCTTGTTCCTACATAGAAAAGAGTTAAGCAAGACCACTCTCTGAGATGAACCATTTGCACAGCAGGTTTGTGACCTGGAAGTCATCTAGCTGGGGATTCACAGACAGGGAGTTACCCATAGTGGTTTCATCACTGCTAACCAACTCTGGGCTCTATCAGGTTTCCCAGAAGGATAAATATGGTGTGGGACAGACCCAGGCACTGACTACAGATCATCAAACTACTGTTGGTTTTCTACTTCTATACCTGCTTAATGTCAGCTGTGGGATTAAAATGGATTGGGTAATCACTTCATTTTTTTACCCAGTTAACCTCTCCTCATTTAAACAGCTTTGAAAAGACTGATTTGACACTCAATCAACACATTCAGTCCTGCAGCTATGAGGGTTTGTATCCATTACAAGGCCAAGCTGGTTCTGAAAACCTGGATTTGCATATCATCCTGCTCAGGGTCAGCTCACTGACGTGCACTCTGCAGAGCAGATGTAAGCACAGACAAAAATGATAGCTCAAGTTTTCCTTCTTTTCTGTTCTTGCTGATGTCTCAATTGGCCAAAATATGCCTCTTTTTTTTTTTTTTGGTCATAAACAAACAAGAAATGGTATCACCATCTCCAGAAGCTAGGAGATTTGTTAATTTACACTTGCATATGCCACAGGTCCAGATGATACTATAGAAAAGTGCTTGAAAATGCAACAGTGCCATCTAGAAGATCCCAATACCAGGTAATACCTGGTCCTTTCAAATAAAAGCAATTGCCAAAGATGAAAACGTATCAGTGCCATGGACAGTGATTGATCAGAGTGATGTCTCATCTGGGAGGGGTCCTGAGATTAAAGTCCTCCAGTGACATCTGGATTTTGGGGGGATTTCCACAGCTTAATCCCCTGGTAACTCTTTACTTTCTGCTCCAAGATTAAGGGCACATTTTTAATTCAGTTTCTTCTGACCCAGGGCAGATCCAAAAGAAATCCCCAAATGAGAGACTGATGACACAGGACGTTGTACTCCCCCGTGTATTTCTGCCCTACAAGGAGAAGGAGAGAGATCAAAGCCCCACAAGAGATATCAGGGCACTTCATTGCATTGCTCAGGGACATTTTATCCCTGTGAAGAAAAAGGGACAGGCTGAACACCTGACACATGGGCAAGTCTCCCTTCATAGCATAATTGCAAATAAAATTGACAAACTGCAGCAAACCCCACAAGTCTTTTCCTCCAACACATTTCAATACCCAGCCCTTAATCAGCAGTTACCTCTCCTTCTCCCTGCAGAGCCTGCAGTTCCTTCTTATAGGTCTTCTTTCCCAGAGTCTCATAGATTTTTGTCATCACTGGTATCTTCTCACCACCATCACTCATGGCTGTGTGATATTTTGGCTCTGGGAGGTCTCCCATGAAGCGGAGGATAGTGATCCATACAGCAAGTGCTGCCTGTTTGAAAGGAAAGTTAAACTCCATCAGCTCACACCAGGGTGGTGGAGGGGGTGGTGAAGCCATGCTGAATCCATAAGGATCACTGTTGTGATCTCCCTGTGAACCTGAGGGAGGTAAAGACCTTCCCTGTTTCCCATGTAACAGGTTTCCCTGCAGCACACAGCATGTCTGAACGAGCTGGGCAGGCTGGTGGATGGGATCACAAATCCAGGCCCTGTGTTCATGCCACCATGAGGGTGTCTGGGTGTCCTACAAGGGGTTTGCTGCTTGGCTGGGAGATGCCAGACTCACAGAGAGACAGTGACTGGCAGCTCCTAACCCACTGAAGAGGGGAAGGAGAAGCACAGTGGAGGCAAGGTAAGTTAATGGTTGGACTTGATGATCTTAAAGGTCTTTTCCAACCTGAATGATTCTGTGATTCTGTGAAGTTCATGGCCAAAAATGTCCATTACAGGCATGCAGGTTCAGTATGATTCTGCTCTTGTACTGATGGGTACAGGACAAGCATTTCCTCTCTGCTGGCTCTGCACTGGTGCATATGACAAGGTAAGAAGCAACTTCACCAGCTGCTGAGTGGCAGCTTTGCAAGTGGAATTTGCTCAACAATTTTCACCATCCATACCCTGAGCCCACAGCATTTCATTAATTGCCCTAAAAAAATATTAAGGTACAGAGAAAGACTCAGCACTACATCCTGCTAATGCTGTCTGTCTTGTCAGTGCTCAAAGCATGCTGGTGGGACAGTGTCTACTGACAGGCATGCAGCAGATATGGGCTGTGCTCTCCACCAAGCCATAAGTACACCAGTGCATCCCAAAAGGAAACTGCTGGTGCCCTTTGGCTGAAGGATTCCCCTGGTTTGCACCACAACCCACCCTGCCCTTCTCCAGGGTTTTCATCCCCTGCCTCACCAACTGGTCTCCTTCATCTTCATGGTACAAGAGAGGTTGCTTGAGAGGTCGACGGATGTAGGTGTGTGTTGTCGTGCCCTGGAAATATGTGGCTGCAAACTTGGCAAACTTGTACTCTGAGAGGTCTTCCTCCTCTTCCTCAGGTAAAGGCAATGCTGCATCAAGGTCCTCTTCCTCCAACTCCTTCTGAGCTCGCTCAAGATCCTGGTGGGGAAGGACACGTCAAGCATTCAGTGTGGCTTTGGATACTGAGCTACCCTTTCCCCTTGGGCCTGACTTTTCTGCCTATCCCAGTGAAAAAAGCCAGATGGAAGAAGAACCATGACATATGACTCTGGAGACTGTGCAAAGTTCTGAAGGACATGTCTGTGCTCTGGAGTGTGTCCAGAGTAATAGGAGAAGCACTGAGCATGGCCACACTCCTAGCACAGGGAAAGGATGTTCAGGAGCTAAATGTCATGAGCTGTAATGAACCACAAGACAGAGGATCTCAAAGTCCACAAGTCCCCAGAGATACTACAGCAATACTGCTCCCCTCTGTGTTGTTGCTCCCAAGAAAGCCTGCAGACTGCTTGACTATCCCCAGCCACAACATGGAAACCCCCTGGAGGCCATGAAAAAGAGCCTAGTCTTGAAGGAAGCCTTCAGAGACCCCCTTTTGGATTGCCTCTCTCTCCCCTGATTTATTACTGCGTTGCTAAAGCCTTTGGTGTCATAGCCAGGCTCACGTGTGTCTCCAGTACCTCGAAGCCATTGGGTGCCTGCCCTTCCTGGCCAGGCAGGGAGGAGGTGGTCCCCAGGAATCCAAACATTTTGTCCACCATTTCCGAGTCGTTCACTGGCTCGTTGCGAGCTCTCTCCATCTTTTCTAAGAGCTCTTTCTTCCGACGTGCTTCCTCCTTCTCCTTTACTTCCCTCTCTGCGTCTTCCCGCGCCAGCTGGGCCAGGCGGACCTGCCAGAGGACAAACACCATGATTGAACTGCCCCCTCCAAAAAGCTGGCACAAAATCCTGCAGGGCTTGGCTTTAGAAAGGCAGCCCCAGTGCTTGGGGCTGTTTAGTCTTGAGAAAAAAAAGACTAAAAGGGGACCTTATTAATGTCTCTATACATCTGCAGGGTGGGTGTCAAGAAGGGGCCAGTCTCTTTTCAGTGGTGCCTGTGACAGGATGAGGGGAAGTGGCACCATGTGACAACACAGGAAGATCCACCTCAACATGAGGAGAAACTTCTTTCCTGTGAGGGTGACAGAGCCCTGGGACAGGCTGCCCAGAGAGGCTGTGGAGTCTCCTTCTCTGGAGACTTTCAAGACCCATCTGGACACCTTCCTGTGTGGTCTTCCCTGGATGTTTCTGCTGCAACAGAGGGGTTGCATTTGATGATCTTCAGAGGTCCCTTCCAACTCCTATGATTCTTTGATACCAGCATCATGAGCAGATCAGCACCATGTCCATACCTCAGCTTCCTAACTGCAGAAGGACAAAGCAATAGCATTTTCTCCTTCCTAAGAGCCTTTTTAGGGGGTTTACTCCATGCCCAGAGACTCTCACTGACCTTGTTTTTTCCTTTCTACAACAACCCCGTCTGTGCACACAGTGTCCCAGTTCCCCCTTCGGCCTTTATACAACAGCAAAAGCAAGTGAATAATAATTTTAATCTCTGGC
>NW_009953792.1:395235-407790 GCF_000747805.2 Chaetura pelagica
CAGATCAGAAATTCTGGAGCAGCTTCAAACTCGTTAGACCACAGAGTACTTTAGTGAATTAAACACAAACTGCTCAGGCAGGGCAGAAATCCTTTAGATACTTTTGGCATTCCCCTTCGCAGGAGAAAAAACTAGAAAACAGGGACAGAGCCCCAGGAAGAACTCAGCCCCCACGTACTTGGTGCTTCTTTTCTGCTTCCTCTTTGGCTTTCTTGGCACTCATCTCCTTTCGGAGTCGCTCCTCTTCCGCCAGACGGAGTTTCTCTGCTTCCAGGCGTCGATGGTACTGCGGGAATAAGAATCTGAATCGCCGTTCTGCTTACCCCTGAATTGATCCTTTTGCCCTCGAAACACCGATCCCACGAGGCAGGAGGGCATGTAATCCCCTTCTCCCCACCTTGGTTTCCCACCACTGAGCTCTCCTCCCTGGTACTCACCTCCCCCCGGAGGCGTTTATAAAGCCTCCGGGCGATCATGCCCCGGGCGTAGGCTTGGATGGTGAGCACAGCCCAGAGGCGGTGCCGAAAAGCCCGACGGACCAGGTAGCCCCGGCATCGCGCCTGGAACTCGATGATCCTCCGCCGTGCCATGTGGTACTGCTTGTGGAGCTTGCGGGATCGGTACAGGGCCTGCAGCCTCAGGAAGCCGATCCGCATCTGCAAGAGGGAGCGGGATGAAGCCACCCCACCACCCTTGGGGGGGTTTCACCCGGCCATAAGCAGATTGCTGACGCTAATCTTCTTGCACGGGTGGAAATAAGAGCTGCTGGAATCAGCTCCCCTGAGGACAAGCCTTCGGGAGGGAGGTTCTCCAAGAGGGTGGGGGAATTAAGCTCTCCGGCTGCTGCACTGAGTCAAAGACCAGGCAGGACAAAAGGTAGTTTCTTCCCCCTGGAATCTGACTCAGGAGGCCTAGTTGGTCATCTCAAGGTAGCCACAAGACATAAGTGTTGCTCCCATGGAGGTCCAGCACCTGCAGACCTCCTGCCTGGCAGCCAAGGTGCTGTTTCATGGGCAGGAGGCAGCATCCTGACCAACCTGGAAGCGGCTATTCCTATCAAGCTGCAGGGTTGGAGGATGATATTAGGACACTTTAGACTCCAACACACTTCTCAAACGACCTGCTGTTGGGTCAGAGTCAGCTGGGACAGGGAGAAGAGGGTCAGGGACTGGATTGGGAAGAAACCCAAAGACAGTTCCCTGGAGATGAAGCCTGTTTTTCAGGCTTGAGTTTTAAGTCACTTGGAAACTAGGGGAAGACCTTTAAAACCCCAAGTGACCTGGTGCTGCAATGGACATCTAACTCACAGGGAAAAGGACAACTGGAAAGTGGTCAGGTGCTTTCTTCAATGAGAAGACAAAGCAGCAAGAGCAAACCTTCACTCATCACTTTAACTGATAAAAGACAACCCCACCCTATCCTGCACTCAGTGGGACATTTTGAGCCAGGAAACTCTTAGAAATGTCCCAGCTGAAAGAGGCGGGAAGGCAGAGGTGTGAGGAAGCACCCCCATACTCACAGCACCATAGTTCTTCCTGCAGTTATGTCCACGCCAGTATCTCTGAATCATCAGGACTGAATTTCTCACTTTCAGGAAATTGGACCTGCAAGGGCATTTCAATCACTTGCCTCTGAAGTTTGGCCGCCAGGTACCATCACCTCCTGGGCCTCATTCTTTGGAGATTTGAAGCTGAGCAGCCAGACAGAGTAAACACTGCAACATTGGCCTGAAAATGTCTCTTTCCCCAGCTCTTCTTGCTTTCATAAAAAGATCTGCCAGGCCTCTCTCTGGCAGGTCTCTGCAGGCAGATTCTGCCAGGTTCTGGGAAGGGGCAGAGCAGGAGGTGCTGAGGATGGTCTGGTCTTTCCCCCTACCCCATAACTCCCTCTTGCATCTGGAATCTCTTCCCTGCCACTCTCCCCACTTCAATCCCAGCACCTGAGAACAGATTCAGTCTCTCCCAGATGATGAAGAGCAAACTTCAGCAACACCACCCTGGTACCCCAATCTTCTCCCACCCTTCTTAGCCTGGCCTGACTCTACCTGTAGACACCTTGGAGACAACTGTGTAGAAAGGGCTTGGGGGTCTTCCCAGGATTACTGTGGGAAGAACTATGGAGTTATTTAGCATGTTCCCTTTCACAGAATCATAGAATCACTTAGGTTGGAAAAGACCTTCAAGTTCAACCATTATGCCTACTCTGCCAAGTCCAGCACTGAGCCATGTCCCCACATCTAGATGACTTTTAAACACATCCAGGGACAGTGACTCAGCCACCTCCCTGGGCAGCCTGTTCCAATGCCTGACAACCTTTTCAGTGAAAAAGTTCTTCCCAAAGTCTTCTTGTGATCCCACTGCAGTCTTGTGGAGATCCCCATAGTCTGGAGGCTTCTTGTTGCCTTCAGCAGGCTCAGAGTCCCACTGCTGCATTGTCATAGGAAACATCAGCTCCCCTGAAGACAGCACAGGGACAGAAGATCCTATTCTGTCCATGTTTGAGGCAGATAACATAGTTTTCCTCTGGTTTCCTCCACTATTTTCCTCCAATTCTTGCTGCACCTGAGTGCAAAGACATCAGGGCTCCCCTCTCCCTGGCTGCAGGCAGGGCAGGTGAGCACTGAGAGACACACCCCCCCAGGAGCCATTTGCTGGCTGAAACATCCCACCTAGCCCACCTCACACCTACCTGTCTTTAAACCCACGGACGACCTTCTGGATGAGGATGACTTTGTCTGTGATTGCCTTGTCTCTCTCAATCTCCAGCAGCATGTCATGGTGGTCCTGTGGGAGGAAAGGACACAGCACCCATGCCTCGAGATCTCCATCTGCCTGATGTGTGGCAGGTGGTATGAGGCTTTTTCCCAGAGGAGATGTTTAAAATAAACTCTTGCAACACTTTACATCCCAAGTATCATCCCCAATTCCTCACTGGAGAAGTCCTAACATAAACGATAGTGATCCACTGCCTTCATTCCCAAAAGAACCAGAGCACCCAGAACCTCTGTATGCAACACTCACAGTCTGAAAGCAACCGAATGACATTGCCTCTCCATGCAGTTCCCTGCTAGTGCTGTTGGCCCTGAGAGCAGTTCCTAGGAGAAGTTTGGGTACAAATTCTAGGCTGTCTGGGTCCCATTGTTCCTACTAGTCAAGGCTTCAATGCCTCCTCACTCTTAAGGACAAAACAGCTCCCCAAAACGCTGAACTGCCTTGCCCTGGGGCTTGCAGATGTACCACTCTGAGCTTCCCATGGATTCCTCCCATGCCATTTGTAACTGCTCCTTCTCTCCCAGTGCCAGCACCAGAGCCCCACCACCCTGGGTGCAGCAGAGGCAGCTCCACACGTTTCCTGCTTTGCTTGACCTCACACAGCCCCTCAGGGCCTCCCAATTTCTCCATTTCCTGCCCTGACAGCTGTGGGATCTTGATAAAAGGCTCTGGAAAGATTTGCTGGTGGGAACAGCTTCTAGGGAAGAGATGGGGGTGTTCATGCTACTAATGGGGTTGGGAGTGAATTTAGGTATGAGCAAACAGGGTTTATTGCTGGGATTTTTGCTCAAGAGAAGCTTTTGCTTCCAGCCTGGTACTTGGCCAGCTCAGCCTCACCCTCCTGTAGAAAGATGGGAATGGATTTGTAAGGAGACATGAGTGCAGGGGACCTGCAGAGTTGGGCTGTAGGAATGTCTTGGGTGATGCAAGCCAAGTGAGCCTGCTGTGCTCTTGACCCCTCTCTCTGCAGGTCTCCACAGGGACGCCCTTCCAGCTGCTGTGCCTTTTGGGTGAAGGCAGAAGATGAGGTTGAGAGGCTCAGCCCTGGCCATGGGCTGTGGGTGAGTATTTCTATATCCACATGGGTATGTGCACACCCCAGTGCAGGGAGACAGCAGGACTTCTTCCTGCCCAGTGCTGCCTAAACCAGCCCCAAACATCGTGCCCTGGCTCAGGTTCTACCCTCTGCCACTCCAGCCCAGAGACCATGGGAAAGGCTCATGTCTGGCAATGAAAAAGACATGGTGGGAGACCCCTTCACAGACAAGTGTCCCAGATGGCAGGGGGACAAGGAGAGCTGCTTACCTTCAGGAATATCTTTGTTTTGCCAATCTGCCAGTCGTCATCCTTCCCCAGCACTGCTTCAGCAATGCGCTGGCACGTCCCGCGCAGGTCACCCTGGTGGGACAGGGGGTGGGATTTATTGAACCTCAGAACGGATTGGGTTGGAAGGGGCCTTAAAAATCACCTAGTTCCAACCCCCCTGCATGGACAGGGACACCTCCCACCAGCCCAGGCTGCTCCAAGCCCCATCCAACCTGCCCTTCAACACTGCCAGGGATGGGGCAGCCACAGCTTCTCTGGGCAACCTGGGCCAGGGTCTCACCACCCTCACAGCACAGAATTTACTCCTAGTATCTCATCTGTATCTCCTCTCTTTCAGTTTGAAACCATTTCCCCTTGTCATGTCACTCTCTGCCTTTGTCAAAAGTCCCTCCCCAGCTTTCCTGGATCCCCTTCAGGCACTGGAAGCTGCTCTCAGGTCTCCCTGGAGCCTTCTCTTCTCCAGGCTGAACACCCCAACTCTCTCAGCCTGTCTCCAGAGCAGAGCTGCTCCAGCCCTCAGAACATCTTCATGGCCTTCTCTGGACTTGCTCAAACAGCTCCATGCCCTTCTTCTGTTGGAGGTTCCAGACTAGACAGAGCACTGCAGGGGGGTCTCACCAGAGTGGAGCAAAGGGGGACAATCCCCTTCCTGGCCCTGTCACCCTGCTGGTGACTCTGCCCAGGACACGGTTGGTTTCTGGGCTGCCAGTATATATTGCCAGCTCTTGTTGAGCTTCTCATCAACCAACACACCCAAGTCCTTCTCCTCATAACTTGACTTCACCAGGACTAGCCCCCCCAGTCACTCCTCTGAGGTCCAGCAGGAACCCTTTCTTCCAACTCCAGCAATTTTCTGCCAATGAGAAAAGTCACCACATGAGGTGACTTTACTGTCACCACATTGAAGGTGAGTGAGAGGAACAGGATAAATTTGTCTCCCAGTCCCTGCCAGCCCCATCATGACTTTTCCCTTGCTTGGAAAGCCCAGAGCACCAGTGTCACATCTGGAAACCAAACACTGCCTGATTGCTTTTGGAGAGGCTGCACACCCTGCGGATGCCTCAGCAGAGAGCAATTATTACCCGTGGAAAAAAGAGGCTCACCTGCTTGTATGCTGGCTTCACCCCGGGCATCAGCACCCTGTACCTGTCCACGAACTCCACAAAGGTGTAGCGGATGGGGTAGCCAGCCCGGCGGATCCGGATGGTCTCCATCATCCCCGAGTACCGCAGCTGACGGACGCACAGCTCCCGGTCAAACAGCTGGGGAGGTTACAGGACATGCTGGTTTGATGGCACATCTTGGCCTGGGTTGGCCATAAGAGAGTGGTGACTCTGAAGGTGCGTGGGGCCACCAGGTCAGGTGTCCACCCCAAGACCTTCACTTGGTGGACCCAAGGCTGGAGAAGTGCAGGCTGTCGTGGGCTTGACCCTATGAACTGCTGAGTGTGTTTGACCCTTCTTCTTGAATTTCCACTTGCAAAACTGGATGTGTCCTACTCATTACACAAAGGACTGAGAGGAGAACTGGAGAGCATGATCCAATGGTGAATGTCATGGGCAGTGATGTTACATCTACAAGGGCCAAACTGTGCAACCACCCTCACAATGACCACTCATGGTCATGATGTTCTGACTGCTGCTCTGAGCTTTATTGGCAGGGTCACAGCACTCCTGTACAGGCAGGGCAGAACTGTTTTGTAGGGAGAGGAAGCAATGAACCATATGAAAAGATCTTATGGTGCCTGCACCAGTTGACCTTAGGGTAGACAACCCCCTGGAGCCACACACAGGAAAAGTGCAGCCTTGGAGATGTCGAGGTCCTGAGATAAGCCTGTTATCATCAGAGTACCCTGTGCTCAGGAGGACAACTTAATTGCTTAAAATGAACAGGTCAGAACTAAGACCAGTTGAGAATTTTAGGGAAGGGACAAATCTCAGACCAGCATCCACAGCTGGTCCTGACAAGCCATGGAAAATTTAAAGGCCAAACAGCAGACATAAGCAACCCAGTCTTTGCAGATGTTTTCTAATAAATCTGGCTGTTCTCCCTTGCTTTGTGCACCTCTGGGTGGCCAACAAGTTGTGCTGCTAGGTGGACAGACCTGCTGAAATGAGAGAGGGCTCAGGAAAATCCCTGCCATCAGCTTGGTGGTGCTTTTGTGGATTGAGGAGGATCCTGGAGCCCTTGAGAACACCCTCTTGCAGCCTGATGTTGTCTGCTGGGAGCATCCAAGAAGTGTTCAGCACAAGTTTAAAATGAAGGCAAGAGGTGGTGTGGTGTTGGCACAGAACAGAAGGTCAGGACAGTAAATCCCAGCCTGGGCCAGAGAGTTACTGCCAGGGTGTTATTAATCTGCTCTTCCTTCAGCTGCTTAAAATGTGACATTTGTGCATGTGCAGATGTGAACATCTAAAATGTGAGTCACCTGGGCTCTCCCTGAGGTGAGGTAGGAGAGATAGACATGTATCTGCATCTCAGATGCCTTTCCTGGGGTAGGAGGATCTACTCTATAGATGCATCCATCTCTCCATCCCTGGAAGGAGCTTTTTGACCAGTTTGTAGCAGCCACCTAACCATGAATGGGCTGGAGTGAAGTGAGACAGATCATGATCCCAGGAGAAAACACTAGGCAGAAAGATGTGGTCTCAAGCTGTCCCTCTCTCAAGAAGATATAGGGGACTGAGGACAAGAAAGGTGCAGAATAAGGATCAGAAGGTGCAGAAGTTCCTCTGTCTCCTACACCATGAAGCAGAAGGGAACATGAGAGGTTATGGGCTGCAAATAACCCTCCAGAGTTTGTAGGCCTGGTTCATTGCATATATGGGCAACTGTCAGCTTCCTGGCACCAGGGCCTGGTGAAGCACCCGTGGTACACAGGTATCTGGAGACATTTTGACTTTCTCTGTGTGGTTTGTTCCCTACTTTACCCCATGCACTTCTCTTGGACCAACCAGAACACCAGAGCAGTGCTCAGAAACAGCAGCGTGGGACGATGGGCAGACCCAGGGAGCTCCAGCCAGCATCCCCATGCAAACTATGCTTTTTTTCCCCCCCCCACAAAGCACGTTTGAGAAGGAAGCAAAAGTTTGAAAATAACACAAAGTAACAAACAGTCAGGACTTTCCACTGACCTTTCACTTCCCACTACCCCATTTCCTATCACTATCAGTGCTCTTTCCTTCAAAGCCAGGGACAGAAAATGAACTCCCAGAGAATGTTCCCTTTGCACAACTCTGTCTCCCCTTAGCTGGGATATTTTTTTTTCCCCTTTGCACTATTAAACCAAGGCCAAAATTGAGCAAGAAATCACATTTCATATCTTATAGCACTACAGCCCCTGATTCAGTGGTAGCTCATCCACTCATTACTTCAACAGAGAGACTATTTTCTCTTTGTCTCATTCTTTCAAACTTCTAGATGTTTTCATGTCCTGCCAAAAGTTTTCTAGGTAAATAAGGTGGACAGAGACATTTGGCTTAGAGCTTGCAAAAGCTGATTAAATACAGACTTGCTAGGCAGGGGACAAAATGCCAGACTGAATCCCAGACATCCAGGTGTAAAAGCAGCTCAAAGTCAGGACATTGGGAATAATTTGTTAATGTCAGTTCAGGACGTACACCTATTTTTCAACATCAACCAAGGTCTTCCAGAAGGTCTTGGTTTCATCTCAGCTCAGATAATACACTCTGATCAGGCATACTGCTAAATATTAACCCAGATTATTCCATTATTAGGTGCCTTTTTACGCCCACCAAAACCAGGATAAGGGCACAGGATTTTACTGCTCTGAAATCCACCTAATCTTCACCCCACGTCAAATTAGGTTCACTGAGCAGCAAAAATAGGCTCCAAAAAACCACTGCTTGTACATAACAGCTCTGAAATTCAGTATTTTGTGCTTTTTTAGCACTCAGTTGAGCTTTGCTCACAGACACTGCCTTTAGATAAAGTTCCAGCTGGATTAACTGCTGCTGAAGTGCAAAGGCACAAGCAACATGACTCAAAGAAACAAATGGCTGAAATTGTTATTAAATAAAGCTCTTCCTCCCCAAGCAGTATCAAGATCAAGAGTGATGAGCAACGATTGCTCACAGCATCAGGATCCAATCCTGCAAGGTGCTGACAGTGGGATCAGGGTGTTGAACACCCACCTTATCATCAGCCATTTGCTGCAAAACTCAGAGCCAGCCCTGCGAGCAGTTTGTGGTCAGGGGGATTTCCAGCCATCTCCATCCCTTCCATTTGCTCCTCAAAGTTTGTCACTGGGGTGTTTGTTGCTTTTTAAGTAATCTCTGGGAATCAGAGCAAAATAATGGCTCCCACAATGTATTTATTATTTTTACACTGCTTTTAGAATTCAGCTTTCACAGGAGGTGTTGACAAAGAAGCTGAAAGGATCTAATGGGAGTGCAAGGGAGTGAGATTCCTCAGAAGCAAGGACTGGGTAGGAATGGTTCCCACCCATAGGAAGGGGATCACTTTTAGGAAACCTTGAACCCTGCAGTAGGACTGAACACAAGATCCTACAGCTCAGTCTAAGGCTCTGGCAGGGTGTCACCTCCCCCCTATGGAAATTCAGAGGCATTTCCTATAGGAGAAAGGGCTGCAGGGTGAATTCCTCGAGGTTGGCCTTGGGAAGAAAGGGAAGGGCAGGATCTCCCCTCTGCAAAAAGCATTGGGGTGCTGTTGAATCATAAAGAAAGCAGGAGATTTTTCTAACCCTTTGGTGACTCCTTTGCTTGGAGAACAGGCTCTGGGTTGGCTGTTCTGAGCTCTCAGGATCAATCCTAGCTCCATCAACTCCGAGCTTTGCCTTTGGCTCCGAAGCAGAGTGACCCTGTGGGCTTTCCAGTACAAAAAAGCAACGAGGAGAGAAAAAGCAGGACTTACCATGGGCTTTTTGTACTCATTGGGCTTGATGCAGCGGACAAAGAAGGGCTGGCACACGCTGAGAGTCCTCATCAACAGCTCCAGGGACCGCTTGAACTGGCTGCTGAGTGTCGGTGAGCGCTTCCTCGTCTCCGCTCCCTACAAAACCACAGCAGAGCAGGCTCAGGAAATGAAAGGATAACAGTGCCTTTCCCCTCCAGCCCTGTCCCTGGGAACCTCCCGTGACAGGCAGGGCTGGAGGGGGAAGCAAGGCCACGAGGTGGTGGAGTGTTGAGGCAGGAGAGGGGCAGGGCAGAGCTGGCAACTGCCCCGCTCCGGCAACCTGCTCCCTACGTCTCTGCCCAGGGAGGGAAAATGTACCACCATTTCATTTCTCCTGCTAAAACCTCCCTGTGTGACTTAGCAATCCCAACTGCCCTGTGCAGAGCCGTGAGGAAGATCTGCCTGTGAGAGCAAACAGCCCCTTCCAGACCAGCAGAAAAAAATCTCTGCAGCTTGGGGCTATGCATTTGCCCAGGGAGGTTCCTCAGGAGCAGCTTGGGGTCCTCTGTCCCCACACTTCACATCATGGTCATGCCAACCCTACTGACATGGCTCCTCATGCCAGGCTGAGCCTCTTCTCCTCCCTGGGTCCCATGTAGGGTGGAAAACTTTCAGTCTGAAACATCTCCAGAAACTGCTGCTCTATATTCTTCAGCCTGCA
Organism: Chaetura pelagica; assembly: GCF_000747805.2. Classification (NCBI taxonomy): domain Eukaryota; kingdom Metazoa; phylum Chordata; class Aves; order Apodiformes; family Apodidae; genus Chaetura; species Chaetura pelagica. The sequence goes on from NW_009953792.1 coordinate 404,929, forward strand.
CTACAGGGAAGATTGGAGTTATGCTTGGAAAAGAATACTCACTTCATACCCTAAATTGGGTATTTAGGGTGAATCAGCATGATTTTTGAGTGTTTAGCTTGTTTTAATTCCCTTGGTTAAATTAACAACCCAGTCTCCAGTTTAAGGCAAGTGTTTCTAAAGCAGAATGGAGAGGTTTCCCTTAATAACCCCTTCCCCCTGCCCTGGGAGAACCTTATTAAACCAGCTTCAAAGTAAATGAAGCTCCTTTTAGGCTTCAGTCCCTGCTACCTGAGCTCCAGACACACCAGCCACAGCAGTGCTGGGTGTCTCCCAGTTTCTGGTGCTCAGGGAACCTTTGTGGGGCAGCCACAAAGTGTTGTTCCTTGGTGAGTTGGTGGAGTTGTTTGGCATCAGGGTACAACCCCTTCCAAATCAAAACCAGGGCAAACTGTGGAATGACCTGTGACATGACCTAATGACCAGGGATTTCCCAAAGGGAGGATTCCAGCAGGGTTTTAACACACGTTTCCTCCAAACATCCTCTTCTTTTGCAGGTGGCCAAGCCATGCATAGAGTCCCAACATCCCCATTTGCACTGGCCTCTCTGTGTTGGGCAAGGTGGTGAGTTTTACTTCTGCTTTTGATAAAATCTTCACACGTTCTTCATCACACAGAACTGATAACCTGTCAGATAACATCCCCACCCCCCCCAAACCTGCGGAATTTCATAGAATCCCGGAATGGTTTGGGTTGGAAGGGACTTTAAAGATCATCTAGTCCAACCCCCCTGGCACAGGAAGGGAATTGGCACAGCTCATGTTGGATGTGATGATGAGACAAACCCAATCAACACAAACAGAAAGTCATCATGGAATTCCAACAAGAGAAAACCCAGCTCATGGACAAACCAGAAAAACCTGGCCTGCTTGTCAAGGAGACCTTGGTAGGGAGCTATCAGGGATTTCTCCCAGAAAAATCCTCCCCAAAGGACAAACTGTAAAATCTAGAGTAATTAATGGATGGAGCTGCTACCTGCAGAGCACTGTAGAGTCTGGTGCTCACATTCTGTCACAGATTTGGTGAGAAATAGGCTGTTTCAGCAAGAATCCTGGGCTTTGATAGCTTTGATGAATGTTTTCTTATCACTTTGCTAATTATATGCAAGGGGTCACCTCTGTGCAGTGGGAAAGAACAGCCAGAGAGGGTAGAAGCAGCAACAGATGCAGAAGCAGGGGTGAAAGTTGGAAGCAACTGCATGCTAGCCAGGTTTGGCAGTTTGGGCTTGGCTAGGAAAGGTCATTTTTCAGCCATGGTGGTAGGAAGGTGCAAGGCTTTGGAAGGTACAAGGGAAGGAAGGTACAAGGGAATGCATAAAATCATAGAAACATTTTGGTTGGAAAAGACCTTTAAGATCATCTAGTCCAACCATTAACCCAGCCCTGCCAAGGCCACCACTGCCCCATGTCCCTCAGCACCACATCTGCACGGCTTTGAAATTCCTCCAGGCATGGGGAGTCCACCCCTGCCTTGGGCAACCTGGGCTAGAGCAACCCTTTTGGTGAAGAAATTTTTCCAAATATTCAATCTAAACTAAATATCCTCTGGCACAACATGAAGCCATTTCCTCTTGTTCTGTCACTTGTGACTTGGTGGTTTGTTCTCAGACAGCACATCCTGCCTCTCCAGGTTGCTGATGCCTTGCATTTCTGTTGTGCATGTCTATCCAGGCCTGCTAAAAGGGCTGCTAAAAGGCAGTGGTGCCCCCTCCATCCTGACACCTGAGAGCTTTTTTTTCTTTGCTGGGAAGGGCAGAAAACAGCTGGTCCTGCAATCCAAACTGTCAGAGCAGCCTGAGCTCCTCCTGTCAAGATTGCACCACCCCAGCCATTCACATGCTTCCTGGGTTTGATGTTTGTGCACAAACCCTTCTTGATAGTGGGCACCACCCAGGCTCTCAGCTACACAACAAAGGAGGCAACAGCCTCCTCCTGCAGGGACAGGGTGACACCACTGAAGTCACAGAGTCACAGAATGGTTTGGGTTGGAAGTAACTTTGAAGATCATCTAGTTCCAACCCCAGCAGCACAGGCTGGGGGGACACCTCCCACCTGTCATTCCTTCTGCCTCACCTCAACCTCAGCATGGGGAGGATCACACCCCTTCCCTTATTCCAACAAATTGGCTCAAAAACTGAGTGGATCAGCCTAACAAGGCACTGAAAATACAGGGTTTTGTGTAGTTGAGCAGCATTTTTTAGCTCAAAACAGACCTAGTCTCCATAGTCTGAAGGAGAAAGAGCCAAATTCTGCTTTTCTCCTGGCCAGACATGTCTTAGCTTTCACACTCTGAGACTGGAGCATCTTCTGGACACAGGCTCTCTCTTCACTGGTGTCCATATAGAGTCTGGCACACAGGAGGACATGACCTGTGTGTCATGGGGAAGGACGAGCAGGATTCACAGGTGCTGTGGCCAAGATTGGGGCACTGAGTGATGGCTCAGCCTATGCTCAGCAGCAAAGGCCAAAAAAAAAGCAGAAGAGATAAAGGAGAAGAGAATGACACAATTTACAGAGAACCAACATCTGAAAAGGGAAGTTTGGAAAGATGTGCAGACCAGCATGACATTCAGACATGCTTTGCAGTAACAAAAAGACAAGAGTCAAGGCAGAACATCATCAGCAGGACACCAGGGGATGTTCCACCTCCACAAGAAGAGGTGTCTGAGATCCCTAGTGGCACAGCTGGAGCATCCCAACATCTTTGTGAAGCTGTAAAGTCTCTAGGCACCTATTCAGACTCCTTCCTTTGGTACCTTGGCCACATTTAGGCACTTACTGTGTGTCCAGGGCTGAGAAATAACCAGTTCAGCCTATTTGCACT
>NW_009953792.1:407830-411724 GCF_000747805.2 Chaetura pelagica
AAGACAGACCCAGAGCTCCAGCTGGGGCAATCACCAGGGGTTTTTTTGCTTTGTAACAGTCAAATCAAGTAAACAGAGGCAAGGAGAAAAGCAAGTACAGGGAGAAATATCACTGAGCCAGAAATGGTAGGAGTTATTCCTGTTGTTCCTCTGCACCTTCTCTTCCCACTTGAAGGAGAAGGCTGCATGGTGCACCAGGATCCTTGTGCTCAGCTTTAGGTCTGCCAGGGAGATGTCAACCTGTTTCAGTGGAAATTCTGAACATGAGTTAGGGAAGGAGAGACAAGCATGGATTGTCTGGAGACCACCAGGATTTTGGGGAAAGGTTCTGGACAACGATCCTCTCCCATCTCTACAGGATGAGAAGGTCACCAAACTTAGGCCACACCAACGTGGTTTGTTGTTTCTCGGCCCTTTTTTTCTGAAGTCTGAGAAAAGTTATGTTTCTTGGCTATTCTTTTGTCACTTGAAATGTCACTGGGGCGGTCTCAGGTGACCACTGAAAGTTGTGGTCCCCTCACAGCAGGTGACATGTAGTGAGGAGACAATCTCCTGAAGTTTGTGCAGTCTGGAAAGTGCCTTCAGCTGCAGAGCGCGCAGAAGCTACACAACAGCTCTGAGTATCACTATTTTGAATTAAACCCTCATTTTATAAAACTTACTCATGTTAATATATTTGAAAACTCATTTTTGCCTTGGATGTTCCACCTTTGCTTCTGTGTCTAACTGATATGATCAATTATTAATTAGAAAACCTATATTATGAGAACTATGACAACAACAAAACCCTATGGAAATCGTCAGTGTCGTTTCCCATTCCCTTGTATCTCCTGTTGTTGTCTTCAGAAAAAAATTCACTAACCAAAGCATTTTTGACAGATTTTGCATAATTCTGTCCTGGATTTAATCCCACCATAACCTAACTAAGGAAGGTGTTTGGTTTTTTGGATTTTTGTTTGGTGTGTGGCATGGCTACAACTCTAGAGCAGGGACCAATGAGATGTTGTAATCCAAACAATTTGCAATAATGATCTGGAGATGAAGGAGACCACCTCTGGAATGAATGGCTTTGGCTCATTTTGGGTCAGATAACCCTCATTGGAATTCCAAGTCCAAAGACCCCGAGACACTGCAGAGGTAAGAAGGTTGAAGTTCAGCCCCATGCAAGGATCTGAATTCTGAAAGTCAGGTCCATCTCTAATGTAATCTTCTGGCTCTCCAAAGAATGTTGTGTAGTGGCAGAACTAACCACAAAATCTTTAACACACAGTGTGGTATCTTGTGGCCACATATCTAGCAAGACAGGTTTGGAAAGCCATCAGAACCAGTCAGAAGATGAGCCACAACAGAAAAGACCTAAAAAAAAAGGCACCAAGAGCCTGTTTGGATGATCATGGCAAAGTTCAGCATCAACTGTGTCTTTGAAGGTTTGGATTTCAGCTCTGACGTGAAAAAGACCTAACTTCCCTCCCCACCCCTGGGAATGATGGCATTTCCAAGCAACCCAGAAATGCAATCCAGGAGCCCCTCTTTGCACATGACCTGTCAGCTTCCTGCCCCCAAAAAGGGCAAAACAGGGTCAGATATGCAGTTGCATGGAGGAATGTCTCACTGACCCCAATGATGGCACCATGATAAACAACAGCCAAATCCCACAGATGATCCACCTGAAGTGAATGAAAATTATTTCAATCTCAGAAAAAAAATAAATCTCCCAAACTTTGGCTCGGGCTGGTTCTGATTTTCTCCAAACCAAATTCCCATCATTACAAAGCTCTTCTGAGCTGAATCCTGGAAATGAATGACACAGTCATGGACCTGCATCCATTCAACAAGCCATAAAAACACGTCTCCATCACATGGGTCACTTGAAAAGGATCCTCTATAGATGGTACAGGAAGAGGAAACAGCTGACAAAGAGCAAAGCACATTCCTTGCCAAGGAGAGGGGAATATACAACAGAGGAACTGATGGGTTCAGTTTACCTTTGGTGTGGGTGTGGGCGACTGGCCAAATGTGCTGGATGCATAGCCACAGAGAAACTACATGAAAAACAGGTAAAAAAAACCAACCAAAACAACAAACAAAACCAACAAAACAAACAACAAAACACAAAAAAAGAGAGACAGAGAAGAGCAAACAGTGAAAAGAAGGAATAACCCAAGTGGGAGCCTGACATCGTCAGTCTTGTAGATCCAGCTGTTCAAATATCTCAGAAACAAAATGCATTAATTCTTCAGATTTTGTCTATCCTCCTCCTGGCTTTTTCCTTTCATCTCTACATTCATGTCCCTGAAGCTGAGGGAGCTGCCACTGCCCAGCTTCTGGGAACAACTGCCCTGTAGCTTTTAACCTCACTCATTATCCATCCAGGTTCAGCCACCCCCACTCCTCTCCCTCACACATCCCTGCTTTCCTGTGACCAGTGCTCTCAATCCACAGCAATTGAGAAGATGCTGGGCTAAAGACAGATTTTCAGACATTCTAAAGAAATCCCTTCCTTCCTCCCTAATTTTAATCCAACAGATCAGATAATTTCTACATAATTTAAATGATCACAGGGGGGGAAAGCCCCCTATTTGTTTTTCCCTTCACCAGTTTCCATCCTTCACTGCTCCTTCCAACTGTTCCTCCAGCAAGAAGTGCTGTCAGACCAGGCCAGCTGATTCCTCAGAGGGATGGGTGTACAATTCCCACTGAATACATCATTTCACATGCAACTGCAGGAATCAGTCTGCACAGCCCCTTGGCCTCCAGCAACACCCAGTTCACCACGCAGGTTTTGTTGTGTAAAATATTCACCACACTGGTTTCGTTGTGTAAAATATTAGGTCTTTCAGGTACCAAACAGTTACTGCAATATTCAAATAAACACTCTTGACTAGTTTTCAACCTGCATTTCTGTGGCTTTCTCAAGTTTCTGGCATGCAAGGATCTCACCTGAAAGACTGAATAGAAAGCAGATACACATTTGCTTTTCACTGACTCAGAAAATTCCACAAACTCATTGATAAGCTCTTGAGGACCAAAGGTTGGAAGCTGCTGAGCAAAATGCCTCATTGTTTGGTTTTAACCCTTTGCAGAGAAGCCACTTTTCTCTTTTTAAGGGAAGTAATTAGATTTGATTGACTGGACTATCTCTGGAAGGTTTCTCCTTTTGTGTGCACACTTCCAAGAAGAGCCTTTGCCCCAGCTCCTTGCTCCATGCAGTTCATTCCCATGACCAAGGCTCAGTTTTTCTTTCTTTTAAGGGATGTTATAAGAAAGGGGCTGCAATGATTCTTAAATTTTGGTGAAAAGCAATGGCAAAATTATCCCAGTCCCAGGTTGGATTCTCCTTCTCTGAGCAGATTTGTTTGAATGGTTGATAAGGGGTTTGTGCTCTCCCAGTTCACATGAACATTGTGCATGTTTAGAGGAGATGGCACCTAATGTTTGTTCCTCTTCCAGCTCCATGCCAGTCAGGTTACAAATCTTTCATTCAACAAAAAAAAAGCTATCATTAAAGTATCAAAGCACTCGGGAAAGATTCTGAAGATGTTCAACAAAACTGCAAAAGGTTTCTTTCAAAAAAAGTGCTCTGAGGGTTTAAAAGGTCTCAGCTCTCAGGTCCTAGAAAATGCCCAGGTTAAAAATCTCAATTCTGCTGTCATGTACTCCCATATTTTAATGATCCTTGGTAGGAGTTCCTGTGAAGAAATCTGAGTGTATGAATTTAAGGGCACCCTCCCATCTGTTCCCCAGAGGGCATCTCTGCTCTGCCCGAAGAAGCAAGAAGTCATTCCCAAGGTGAACTGCAAAGCTTGCACCAAAAATAAAAAAGCAGTGAGGAACAAGCAACAAAAAGCAAAGTAAATGGCAGCACTGATGCTTAGGGAGTTAGTGCCTCATTCA
>NW_009953792.1:412171-460558 GCF_000747805.2 Chaetura pelagica
TCAGCAGGAGTATCCACATCTGGGGAGAGCTTCGAATCTCCCAGCAGTGTCATGCCAACTGGTAACTTAATTGGGGTTGATAAACATGATCTTCTTCTAAATTAAGTTAAAAGGATATTAATAATTTCAACACAAGCAAAATGGAGTGGCTAAAACTTGTGAAGGAGGCTTGAAAATGCTTCTGTAGCCTATTTAGAGAAATTTAGTGGGAATTTCAATGTTTCTCTCCCTTAGCAGGCAAAGAAATTCAGCACTTAAATCTGTTGGCACTCCTGAAAGTCCCTAAGTCCCTTGGACCATCAGTGGCATTGGCTGGCATTTGGAAACAGGACCCCAACTTCTAAAAAACTTGATTGCTTTGGAAAATGTTATCTCCTCTCACCCCCCCACCAACTGCTGTTCCCTGGCTTTGCCTGGGGAAGGATGGGGGGATTTGGCCATAGTGACCTATCTGGGGAGACTTTCAGGTTCTGCAAAGTTGGTATTTTAAACCAGCTTCTCCTTTAAATTTGGGAGCTGGGCTGACGATGCCTCAGCAGGGAGATGTAGATGTTCAACTCACTCAAGAAAGCATCATATATTTGTGTTAATAATGGTGAAATAGTCACTAATCTCAGCATCTAAGATGGCATCCTAGTGATATATGTTCAAATGGGTCAAAAATTTGAAAGTTATTGTTAAAATAACTGTGCCTTTCTGCAAAGCACATGGTCTTATCCCACAGTGAAGCATGGGGCAAGTACATGGAGGAGTGGGATGTGGGAAGGGGAGCTTTAAAGTTCAGCTTTCATACCTGGTATCCCCCCTCTCTGCTGTTGTAGCAGTAAAAAACAAGTGTTAGCTGGTCCCTCCCAGTCCTGCCTTGGTGCTTACAGGCCAGCCTGATTGTCCCTTCATTCTCCTCTGGTCTGCACATGCTTGGTTCTCACTTCTCACTCTATTATATGCAGGTTTGGATTACTCAGCTGGAGAGGCTGGCTCCCTCTCTCTCAGATGTCTACAAACCTTGTTCTTCCCATCCCTATGCAACCAGGAGAAGAGCAACCACAACACAGACCAGTCTTTGATCACAGGGAACTGGGGCTGTGAGTGTGGAAGTACCAAGTCTGGCTCACGTGTTTGAAACACCCCCAAGAGCACCAGAGCAACATGACTCTGCATATCTTCTGCCCTATCCAGGAACAACCCCCCCTCCTTCCCCCTCACCCCCATCAATAAAAGCCTTCCCTCTCCTGCATTACCATTGCCACATCTGCTTGGAAGATCTGCTTGATGAATTTGTTTTTTGAGGAATGCACCAGCTGAATGATGTCTCCGTGCAGCGTGTCCCTGTTTTTCTCCAAGAAACCTAGAGGAGTAATGGGACAACACATAGATGACACAGGGCAACGAGGCCAGGATCTGCCCTGCAAGCAGGCTCTGTGTTGCTGGACTACTGGTTGTTCTTCAGGAGGCAACAGGGGCAAAGAGTGGGCAGAGAAAGGGGGACAAAGAGAAGGAAGAAGAGGCCCATCTTCAGACTGGAAAGAAGATGCACATGGTGCAAAGTGCTGCAGTTCCACCACGGGCACAAAACAGCACCCAACTCTGCATCTCATGGGCACTGCTGAAGGGCCAGGTCATTACAACCAGAGAGCCACCATCCTGCTCTGCTCCAGTGCAGCAGCAGCTCACCTTTCCCCCAAGCATCCCCTCACACCAAACGTCCCCACAGCCCAGGAGCTGCTCCATACCTTTTGTTTCGTAGTAAACAATTCCAGCAAAGTGGTTAATGCCAAACTGGGTTTCATAATTATTCTTTGGAGGAATGTAGTTGGTATTAAGCTTGTGCTGGGAGTTGAGCTTGTGTAACATGGTGGCATCTGTACCCTGTGCATGCAGGAAAAGATCTGACATTTAACCAATTCCCATGAAAATAAATTTCCATTCAATAGTCCATTTCTTTTCTTTTTTTTTTTGTCTTGGGTGATAATGTGCCTTTTGAGATGTGTTGCAGGGGGTATCTCGAATGCAGAAATTAAAGAAATTAATGAAATACCACCTGTGTGTTGTGCTATATTCAACCTAGTGCTCCAGAGGGAGTCTGTTTAACACTTTTTTTTTCTCTGAAACTTTGTGAAATGCTATTTTTGAGCCTCTCAGCAGGCATATTCTCCCATCAGAAACAGTAACTTGTTGTGGCACTCAGGGAAGAAAATGAGACACAGCAATACAAACTCCAAACAGGCCACCCCCTGGTGAATTTGGGGCTGCTCAGAGATCTCACAGGGTGCCAGGACTCAAAGTGTGAAAGGGGGTAAAAAGAGAAGAGACACCAGCAGCAGGGCTGAGCCCAAAACACACCTTGGGGAACTTGCTCTCCTCGTCAATGAGGGAGATGATGTTCATGGGCTTGATGGCAATCATGTCCAAGGCATCCTGGTTATCAGTGAACTCGATGTGCTGCCAGTTGATGTTCTCCAGGTTGTACTCCTCCTGCTCCAGTTTGAAGACGTGGCGCACGAAGAACTGCTGCAGGTTTTCATTTGCAAAGTTGATGCAAAGCTGCTCAAAACTGTGGAGGGAAGATGAGGGAGAGGCTACTTTAGATCCTCCATGGTCTGTATTTCTCCATTTCTCTCCATGCTTCAAGCAATACTGTCAGACCACACCAACCAGTTAGTGGGGTTGCTGGTGGCTGAGAACTTCCTTCACAGTTCAAATAATCAGTTTTTCTCCCTCAGAACAATGTTATAGCCATTATACATCTGCAGCCTAAACCAATCAGTTCAGGACATGTGTTGTCTGCTGCAACCTACAAGTGATTGGCTCTGACAATCTCTCCCACAGAAAAAATCTCGGGCCAGCCCAGTCCTGTTCATCCTAGGAGATGTGAAAGGACAAGACCTTGAGGTGGTGAAGGAGGGTTAAGCCCCATTTCCCCTTTTGTAGACTCCATACCTGTTCACAGTGAAGTTCTCAAAGCCAAAGATGTCCAGGAGGCCGATGGATCTCCTGACACTTTTGAGCTCCTGGGAAGGAGGCCTGTAAATGGCAGCATTGATCTTCTCCACGATCCACACGAAAAGGCGTCCGTAGATTCCCTGCAACATCCCAAAGATGGAGGTCACTGAGACAGGTTAGCACCATGCCCTGCTCATCTGCATGACCACTTCAACCACCATGGCCCTCCCTAAAGCATGGCCAGCAGCTGGACACTCTTGAGGACACGCTCACCAACTCTTGACAGGGTTTAAAGATTCGAGTGTCATCATGTAGATCAAGGAAAACAGGCCTGAAAGCCTAGATAATTAAAAGCAAAATCCCAAATTTAGAGAGTCTATATTTTGGATCTGTGGGCTTGCCTATCACCTCAAAGCCTCAGGTGATGCTCTCTCTAAGTGCTCTAGTGGCTGCTGAGCTGCTCTATCCCTGTTCCTGTGACATTCAGCTTTATTTACTGCTACAGACATGCCCAAATCCTGAAGTTCAGGTGTAGGTGTTCCAGGTGTTGGTGGAGCTGCTCTAAATTAGAGCAGCTGAGGATCTAACCCTGGGGCTCAAGCTGGGCTGCTTTCCTGAAGTTGAGGTGAAACAATTTCAGAATGCTGGATCCTTCCATAAGTCACCTTGAGAGTAGACAGTTTGAAGACTGCAAATTCCCTGAAGACCAGGCTATCTAGAGTCTTTCCATCTCAACTCTTTGTGCATGCTGGTAAGAGCACAAAGGCCATCTGCTGATCTGAGCTCACACAAGCATCAACTTTTCCCCTGCAGTGGATGTTCTGGTCTCAAAACAGGCAGATTCCTTCAGTTGACCCACAAGAGCAGACGGGAAGGGCTCCAGAGTTACCTTTACAAAAGCGTCCCTCACATCCAGCGCTTGCTCCATGCTGAGGGGGGTGGACACAGTCTCACCCCTGGTGATTATAGTCCGGCTGGTAAGGCAGTTCATCAATTCCTGAGGGTCCACCTGGCAACGACAGTGACTTTACAGCACCACGTGCCCTTACAATGGCCTGGGCTACCAGCCTGAGTGTGCATGACCAGAGAGGAACAGTGAAGTCCCCACGGTTGGAGGTAAGTGACTTTTCTTGGCTCTACAGGGCAAATATCTCAGATGATGTCACAAGAATTTTCAGAGAGAGAGTAATTAACACATTTATAAAGTGTTTTACTATGGAGAGTGTTCTTGTGACCTCGTGTGAAATGGTAATGAGGTGTAGGGAGAGAAGATGAACAAGCAAAGCCTGCGTGGCTTTATCCTACCATCATGAATGTAGCTTTGCATCCCCTTGACACCTTTTCATACTTCTGAAATCAAGATAGGGTAATGTCCACCCCCTGAAGTACATGAGAACTGCCTGCAGACAGCTGTGGATCACACCCTGGGACCAGTGTTGAGTGTGGAGATGACATGGTGTCCCTGAAGGACCACCAGGGAGGCCACTGAAGCCACTCCAGCCACTGCACAGACAGTTTGGATGAGGGTCATCTCACCTCACTTCAGATACACACAGTATAGGTGACATCTGTGTCTCAGCTACTGTATTGAACTCTCTTTACATCAATGAGGGAAACACTATTTTGGAGACTGAACTATCTTGGATGACCTCTTTAGGATGCCATGACACCAAAGTGTCTGTTTCTCTCCACTGACATGAGGAGGAGCCCAGGTACCCAGCTCAAATGGAGACACCCACCTTCAGGCTGCAGGGGCAAAGTGTGGCTTACCCAGGCCTCTCCAGCCTCCTGGAGAGTGCAAGGAGAGCCTGGCTCAGATGGAGCTTTGCCACCATCTAGAAACATGGGAATGAGGCAGCAAGGGGCCAGCAGGAGGGCAGAGCCACTGACCTCCAGCAACGATGCTGCAGTGATTAGTGACGCTGACTGAACCACCTCGCAGGCATCCAGGTTGTCATAGGTCCGAGCTGGGGGGAGGAAAGGCAGAAGAAAAAACATCAGTGAGGGATGTGGCTCTGCAGAAGGTGGATGTTGTCACAGTTTGACTCAGGTCCGACAACAATGGACAGATGGGGTGAGGGAAAGGGTCTTTCTCCACCTGCTCCATGTGATGGCCAAGCAGTATCTGGCCATCAGAAGGGAGAGGAAAGTTTATGCAGCTGCTGGGGTCCTGCTGGTGGCTGCAGAGGACCTGTGCTCTGCTCTGCCAGCCACCCCAAATGACTGATGGGGTAAAACCACTTCTAACATGGAAGTGCTTCAGGCTTCTCTCTTCCAAAGAGGTTTTTTAAATCACTGTGTCATTTCTGCCAGCAGGGCATTTGGCACCTTTGCACAGACACATCCAGTCACTGCCAAATGCTCCCTTAGCCTCTCCTTGTAAAACCTGAGTCTCCTGAGTGTCCTTTGGCCATATGCACTGTCCCTACATTCAGAAAAGGTGAGTGTGACTGAGCACACTGGAGTCTGGCAACCCTCCAGAGTGGCCAGGTGGACTTATTCCACCTTTCTTGTCCTGAAATGCCTCAACAAGCACCTGAGTCCTTGGCACAGCATCATGGCAGGTGGCATGGACACAGCCCCCTGTCCCTAAGCTTGACTCCCTCTCACCATGTGGAACAAAGAGTAGGTGTGTCCTGAACCACGTCCCTGTTTGTTTGTCCTTTACCTTCATACTGCAGGTTCCCCATGTGCAGGATGGCAGCCAGCAGCTTGGAGATCTCCCAGTTCTCCGTGTCAGTGAACATCAGGACCTTCATAGCAGAGCGGATATTGGCATATTCCTTGCTGTCATCCCTGCCATCACAGGTCGTGCAGTTACCCTGGGGAGGCAAAGAGGTGGCACAGTGCATGGGGTAAAGCAGAGGACACCTGGGTGTAACCCTAAGCCACCCAGGGCTTCCCTCTGAAGCAGAAGAGATTTTGTTTAAGGGATGAATAAACAAAAGATGGTGCTGAACCTGTGGATCTGGCCCTGCCCTTTGGTGTATCCTATGATTAAGTGCTCAGCATTGTGACCTGCACTTACCCTGCTGTCCCCAGCTATCCTGTGTCTGGCTGCAATTGGCAGAGGAGAAAAAGCTCCTTGAGCTGGGGGTTGGGCTGGATGATCTTTCGAGGTCCCTTGGGGGTTGGGCTGGATGAACTTTCGAGGTCCCTCCCAATCCCTAAGATTCTGTGTGATAAAGAGCAAGGAAGCAACATGCCAGAGGCTCCCACCCATCCAGGCAGAAAGCTGGGTACATAAGCCTTGCTTCTGATGGACCAGCCTTAATTACACCTGATCCTACCAGCTCCTCTGGGTTGTGACACTGGGAGTGGGGCTGGAGGTTGCTGGCTTGGTCAGACACATGCAGCAGAGACACCTCAGAACCTTTGCTGCTGGGAATGCACCAACCAGCCATGGAGGAGCATCAGGTCACATCTAACACCCTGGTTATTTCCAAACTAGTGGCCTGGGCACCAAACAGCAAAATCATCCAAGCTTTTGTCCTGCTCCACAGGAAGAGTGAAAATAACCTGGTTTATAGGCAAGGGTTAAGGGTTTGCACTGTGACTGTGAGGCTTGTGGTGGTGGCACAAAGAAGTCCCACAAACCCTGTGGCTAAGACTTGGGAGGGTCATAACCAGCAAAGCAACTCTTGGCTGTGAAGGAATCACCTCTCTCTTCTTTCTCCCCTACTAACTGTCTCTCACCACATCAGCCCACCAAACCTCTGCCTTGCTGTCCTCTCACCATTGCAAGGTAATTGTAGTCTGTGGCTTTCCCAAGACCCAGCTTCTTCTTCTGCTCCATGGTCATTCCTCTCAGCATGCAGTAAAACACGTGGTAATTCCTCTCATCCTGGGCCTGCAGCAGAAGAACCATCAGCCCTGCTAGAACAGCACCACAAAGGTTGACTGTCCCAGTGCCAGCTCCTACACCTTGCTCTGGTGTCACCTTACCTGCCTGCAGACCCGGGACTTCTCCAGCAGGTACTGCTCAATCTTTGCCCCCTCGATGGCTCCCCTTTTGTTGAAGTGGATGTCAATGTACTTCCCAAATCGGCTGGAGTTGTCGTTACGGATGGTCTTGGCATTCCCAAAAGCTGCAGGGAAGAATTGCAGTGGATTAGAGAGAGGACCTGATGGAGGGAGGATCATGGATCTGGTCTCATGGGCAAAAAAAAATAATAATAAAAAACTGGAATCATAGAATGGTTGGGGTTGGAAGGGACCTGAAAGATCATCTAGTTCCAACCCCCCTTGCCATGGGCAGGGACACCTCCCACTAGACCGGGTTGCTCCAAGCCCCATCCACCCTGGCCTTGAACACTTCCAGGGATGGGGCAGAAACAGGTTCTCTGAGAAACCTGGGTTAGTGTCTCACCACTCTCACAGCCAAAATCTCTTTCAATCTTAAAATCTCGTCTCAATCTCCCTCTTTCAGGTTGAAACCATACCACTCTGTCCTGTGACTCCATGTCCTTGTCCAAAGCCCCTCCCCAGCTTTCCTGGAGCCCCTTCAGGCACTGGAAGGTGCTCTAAGGTCTCCCTGGAGCCTTTTCTTTTCCAGGCTGAACACCCCAACCCTCTCAGCCAGAGCAGAGTTGTTTCAACCCTTGGATCTTCTATGTGGCCTCCTCTGGACTTGCTCCAACAGCTCCATGTCCTTCTTGTGTTGGGGACCCCAGGACATGGTTGGCTTTCAAATAATAACCAAACGAGTGAGGCTGAGAGGGCAAAGAGCAGCCCCAAGACCTTTCCCTCAAGTTTGGCTGCTCCAGTTTCATCTCAGTGAGGGGAAGCAGGATGTGCTACAGATGTCTGTCCTTGAAAGTATGGACAGAAGCACCGAAAAGGAAGCATGGGAATGGGGTGACCTCATCCAGGAAGACAGGCAGGATTTTGGCAGGAGCTGATGAAATACAAGAGGGTTGTGCAAGAGGACCCTGAAGCGTGTGACGCTGCGCGGGAAGTGACAGAGCTGCTGGGGAGTGAGTTGGTGACTGAGGGGGAAAAAGGAAAGAGCTCGTCCTTTAGGGAAACACTGAGGGATTAAATCAACTTCCAGAGGGAGACTTCACCCTCTGCAAACAGAGCATGTGCAGGAAAAGGTGCCCCTGTCCATCCTCTGTGTGGGTATGGAGACATGAGTGTCCTGGCCAGCATGCCTGGGCTCCAGCATCTCCAGTAGGTGAGGGAGATGCATTTGAAACACAGAGCTTCTGCTTCCTTCAATCCTAGAAGTCATGATGTACATGTTCCCAAACTCCCTCTGTGCATGCCATGCACCAGGATGCTCTGCCACAGATCTCTGGCAGCCCTACAGTGCCCTGAGAGCCTTGGTGCATCTCCATGCCATGGCTGAAGGAAGCCCCAGCAGGGCACAGGGAAGGAAAGCTCAGCCTCTCATCTGCTCTGCTAACAGTTCTCATGGAAAGCTGTTTGGATAATCACATTCCTGTTTCCTAGGGGGTTCTTTACAGAACAAAATACTCTCTGAGTAGCCCGAATAAAATTAATGTTATTCTTTAAGGAAAAAGCTATTTTTCTGCATAAGTGTTAAAGGTCCATCTGGCATCATGTTGGGGGCAGAGGGTCAGATTACCTATTTAATTTACAGACATCCAATTAATGGATGATCACAGGAACAGGTTGCCAATGAACCTATTAAGGCCAACGAGCCAATTCTCCTTGTCTGCTTCCTCCTTGAACTGCCTTTGTTTCTTTTTTTTGTGTGTTCTGCTGCCATTCTCTGATCTTGGAAGGGAAAGGTGGGGTTTGTTACTTGTGCATTGCCAGCACAAGTCTGTGAAGCTCTTGACAAACTAATCTCATGTTCTGCTTCACCAACTAAGAATAGGAACAGGATTTTTGCAGTTATGGGCCAATAAAACAAAAAAAATTAGGTGGTTAAATGCAGCATTGACAGGATATTGGTGCTGTGCATACAGTTATCATAGAATCATGGAATGGTTTGGGTGGGAAGGGACCTTAAAGATCATCTAGTTCCAACCCCCCTGCATGGGCAGGGACACCTCCCACCAGCCCAGGTTGCTCCAAGCCCCGTCCAACGTGCCCTTCAACACCTCCACAACCTCCCTGGGCAACCAGTTGCAGTGCCTCACCACCCTCACAGTGAAGAATTTCTTCCTAACATCCAATCTAAATCTTCCTTCTTCCAGTTTAAAACCATGATCCCTTGTTCTCTCACTACACACCCTGGTAAAAAGTCCAACATGGGGAGAACTGGTGAGATTTTTCAGAAGACCTTTTGTGTATTTGGTGAATAGCATTTTTAAATTCCCAGACTAGACTGAGAACTAGGTAAACTCTAGATTTCTGCTTTGAATTCTTTTTGGAAAAAAGTACTTATTTCAGTGGAAAACCCTACATTTTTAATTTTAATTGAATAAAACAGTTGACAAAAAAATTTCAGGTCAGCTGAAATGTTTCACTTTCAACCCCAGTTTGTAAAGAATACTAATGGGAAATTTGAAAGCTCAAATCAGAGAATATTTACCTTGTGAAAAACAAATTCAGAAACTGAACATGCTGCTTAGCAAATGTTTGCATCTTTGCCTTTGACTTCTTTCTAATGTTGTGACTTTTTGAAACTCAAAACGCAACAAAAATTACTTATATTTGGTGTTTCCTGTTTGTTTGTTTGTTGCTTGTGGGTTTTTTCCCCACAAAAAAACACCAAACAACCCTCCATTATCAGAGGCCTCACCTTCTAAGATGGGATTTGCCTCCAGGACCTGCTGCTCAATCCAGGAGTGCTGACCACTGATGGCTGCCAGGAACTGCAGAATCAGTTTTGTGCTTTCTGTCTTCCCTGCTCCAGACTCACCACTGCAAAGACAAGAGGGATGAGGTCAGTGAAAGACCTGCTGCACTCCTGCACTCCTTGTCCTTCTGACTTCAAGAAACTGAAGTCTCTGTGCCTCTTCTGTTAGCAAAAGTAGAATGAGGCTGTTAAGGATAGGTTTCCAGCATCCCATGGGTTGGTTGTAGGAGAAACAGTAGGACATCATAGCTTCAGTTAAGCTGTAGATTTGCTTTACAACCCTTTTGGTCCATGTTGTTGTTTGGGTTTGGGTCCCTCCAGCAAGTGCCATCATTCAATTAGCACTAAGAATGTAATGAAGCACTTTCAGACAGTGCTTTCCCAGGTATGATCACCAAAACACAAGCCTGTGGTCCAGGGGCTGGCTGGTCCCATGGACCAGCTTCATCATCAGCATTGAGCTGCCAAAATGCCCTGGAAGGCAGATTGTGAGATACTGCCTTGTAGTGCCAGGCATTTCCACTGGTCCCCCAGACATGTCCAACTAAGGGGGAAATAGGAGAGTAGAAGATCACAGGACAGGAAGCAAGAGTTACTCCTCAAAGCTTTCTCTCCATTGGACACTGACTCTGTTCATGCCCCTGTTCAAGCCCTGACCCCATCACTGTGCCATGCAGGGTCTGAAAACAGATTGTCTCATCCATGGTGGCAGTTCTGGGGTAGGGTACAAGAGTCAGTGAGGGCCCTCTGATGGTAAGAGAGGGAGGGCTGTGCAGAAAGCCCTTGCTGTGAGTCAGTGGCCTGTCCAATATATGAGGTGGCCAGTACAGGTGATTGAAATGGACCAGGTTGCTCCAAGCCCCATCCAATCTGTCCTTCAACACCTCCAGGGAGGGGGCAGCCACAACTTCCCTGGGCAACCTGTGCCAGTGTCTCACCACCGTCACAGTCCAGAATTTCTCCCTCATATCTAATCCAAATCTCCCCTCTTTCAGTTTGAAACCATCCCACTCTGTCCTGTGACTCCCTGCCCCTGTAAAAAGCCCTTCCCCAGCTTTCCTGGAGCCCCTTCAGGCACTGGAAGGTGCTCTCAGGTCTCCCTGGAGCCTTCTCTTCTCCAGGCTGAACACCCCAACTCTCCCAGCCTGGCTCCAGAGCAGAGCTGCTCCAGCCCTTGGATCATCTCTGTGGCCTTCTCTGGACTTGCTCCAAGAGCTCAACGTCCTTCTGTTGGGGACTCCAGAACTGGACACAGAACTGCAGGTTGAGTCTCATAAAGTGAAGCAGAGAGGGAGAGTCACCTTCCTTGATTTGCTGGCCACATTTCTTTTGATGTAGCCCAGGACACTGTTGGCTTTCTGGGCTGCAAACAGGCACTGGTTGCCTGGCCACTGTCACACTGCATCATGACTTGACCTTGACTCTCCTCCAGGCCCTACATGATGCTTTTTTGGCCTGCAAGGTCATTACTTCAGGGCCTTTTCAGTCCCATGTACCTGAAATACCATGCATGGGATGCTCCAGAGTTACGTTTTTATACAACAAAGTTTAGGGTAAGACATTCCTTGGAGAGGTGGTGCCCTAAAAGCATAAAGACTGTCTGAGGGTTCAGAACTTAACAGGTTGGTGCTGCAGGGCTGAGGGAACCAAATCTGGTTCATACCACCATTTGGGAGAGACACTGTGTTGCATAGACCCACAAATGTGACCAGGCATTTCTTGGTGCCCAAGGTTGACCAGTCCAGAGCAGAGCAATGCAGGGAGACACCAGTTCAGCAGTGTGAACAACCCTAGGTCCAGTGCTCAGGTTTGTCTCTGGCCCTTCCTTGTGCAGAATGTATAGACTTCTGCATCTCTGATGTTTGCAGGAGTATTGAGCTTAAATTTAAAAGGGGAGGTTAAAGATGCTACTGGTTAAAGGAGCTACTGGGTTGTAGCTAAGTACCATTTTACTACCAACAGTGACAGCAAACAGAGACCACCTCTGACCTGGGAATACAGGGATGGAAGATAAAATAGGCCATTCAGACTTCTGATTCTGTTTGATCAACCATGTTGCAGATGCTCAGAATCCCTTTTCAGGATGTGACTCATTTGGAAATTCACCAACTCACCTTATGATACAACACTGGTCCTTGTTGTTGCGCTGCATGTTGAAGTAGCAGTTGTCAGCAATTGCAAAGATGTGTGGTGGCATCTCCCCAATCTTTTTGTTGGTGTATAGACGTATCTGCTCAGGTGAGTAGATGGGCAGGAGCTGGTAGGGGTTTACTGCCACCAGTATTGAACCAGTGTACGTCTGGAGGAGAAGCACATGGAGGTTTATGAGGACAGTGAGATGTGGCTGAGAGGCTTTGGAAGCTTGGATGGAATGTGGAGGCCATAAAAATAAAGCTATTTCAAAAGCTGGATGAAAGATGATGTTTAAATCAAAGATGCTTGCAGGGTGGAGCAAATCTGGAACAAATATCCCAAACCATCTATGTTAGTTCATACTCAGCCCTACTCATGCACAACATGGATTCAAGCCTTAATTCATAGTTCAGATGCTCCTCAGGTAAGATTCATCGTTTCAAGTCAAGCTCATGTTTGCAAGAAAAAAAAAAATCACTGCCAGAGCCAGCACATCTCCATAGGTATTAATTGCATTGCCCCAGTTATGAGAAACTAGAGATCATAGAATCACAGAACAACAGACTGGTTTGGGTTGGAAGGGACCTTAAAGATCATCTAGTTCCAACCCCCCTGCATGGGCAGGGACACTTCCCACCAGCCCAGGTTGCTCCAAGCCCCATCCAACCTGCCCTTCAACACTGCCAGGGATGGGGCAGCCACAGCTTCTCTGGGCAACCTGTTCCAGCATCTCACCACCCTCACAGGAAAGAAGTTTTTCCTAATGTCCAACCTGAATCTCCCCTCTCTAAGCTTCAAACCATTGCCCCTTGTTGTCTCACTACACACCTGTGTAAAAAGCCCTACCCCAGCTTTTTTGTAGGCCCCTTCAGATATGGGAAAGTTGCTACAAGGTCACCATGGAGCATCCTCTTCTCCAGGCTGAACAACCCCAGCTTCCTCAGCCTGTCTTCATAGCCCTCTGATCATCTTTGTGGCCTCCTCTGGACACCCTTGAGGAGTTCTATGTCCTGATGAAAGGGCCCTGGAGACCATTGCCCTAGCAGGACCAGCTGGTTCCAAACTACTGCTGACAGATGTCTGTCTAACCTGTTTTTTAAAAACCCACACTGGACCTGTTAAGCCTCCCTCTGCAATTCATTATCCTCTACCACCTCTGCCTAACCAAACCTCCCCATGCTGCAATTTAAACCTTGCCCTGTGCACATGGACATGGTCCACAAAGTCCTGACAAATTCTTTCTCAGCTTTTTCTGAGTCAATCTGAGAAATGGCCTTTTGTCCATCCCGTGCTCTCTGTGGCACCCCAGTGAAAAATGTCCTGGGCTTTGGGCAGCTAAACCCCTTTGCGGTGTCTTGCTCTTGCATTTCTGCCCTTCCAGGAGCTGTTTCTTTCAAGCCTCTCACCAAAGGACTTTCATCCTTTGCCATCTTGCTCAGATGCAGCTGGGAGGTTAGGAGGCTTGGCCACATCCCAAGGTCCAGGCAGAGAATAAGGATCTTCCTCCCTTACTTCACCTAAAAGCTAATGTGAGTCAACAAGGATCCAACCTGGGGTATGAGATGATGGCTGCTTTCACCCCATGACTTCTAAGGAGCCAAGTCACCTTCTCTAGGTTAACTTCTGCAAGCTAAAGTTACCAGATTAATTTCACCTTTCTTTGCTAGTGGGACCAGCTGTGAAAATGTCCCCACTGCTGCATATACTCTTTCCAGGAAAATAAAATCAGATGTAAAAATAATCCTTCTGTTGTTTCCTTTTTTCTCTGCATGGCCTAAAACAACAACAAACCTTCAGAGCAAAGCAGCAAAGTGGCACGGGCAAGGAAGCTTGTGAACAGAGCAGAAAAATCTCTCCATGCTCTGTTGGCTGCTTGTCTTTTAGTGCACATGGCAAAGTGGCTAATGAATAAAACAAGTCTGAGCAGTTCCTCACTTCTGAAGGCAGCAAAAAACTACCACTGCTGGGGGGAGGAGTGGAAAGGGAGACCCAGAGACATTAGTTGGCAGCCCCAGGTCAGGTTTCTCCCATCAAGTCCAACATCTCTCAACCACAATGGACAGGGCTTGAGGGGAGTGAGATGAGACTTTGTTTACCACCTACTCAACACTTCCCACCAGCTCAGGCTTCCTGAATGGCAGCCAGTAGGTGGCAATTGTGTCCTATAGTAGGGATGCTGAAATCCCTGAGGGACTCATCACTTTCTGGCCTCGTGGCCAACACCAGAGAGTAACTTTCTGTTCAGTCCCAGGTGAGGTTTGAGTTTACAGTGGTAACTGAGAAAGGAGATGATAGCCTCTCCTGTAAGAGAGGGTTATGTGCCAGCAGAGGGAAAAAGCTCTTCAAGCTCAAGAACAAAGCTGTCACAAATTCAAAGGGTAGAAATTGGCTCTGAAATCAGCTGAACTGGTTGTTAGAATAAGGCATTGGAATAAGGGAACTGAGAAGTCCCAAAACAGCCTTCAACAGGGACAGAGCAGGGAAGCTTAGTGCTCAGAACTCAGTTTCTGAAAGGGATCATGTCACCAAGACCTTCAAGGAGCCTCAATTCTCCTTCCAGTCCAGGGTGAGATACTTGAAAGACAGTTTCCTTTTCATAATTTTATTTCCAGGTTACCTTTAGGAACATTTCTAATCTTTCTTGGACCTCTTCTCAAAAAAGACAGACTCTTTGCAGAGCTCCCTGGAATCCCTGAGTTTCAGCCACCCCCAAATGCAGCCAGTGAGACCTTTAAAGGAGTTAACCATTATTTGCAGGAATGTTTTCTGGATGCTCTCACTGACCTTTCCCCTGTGTTCCACAGAACACTTTGTCAGCACAAACTCTTCTACTAGCACTTGTTTTTGTAGGTCATCCCTAGTTGATAAATACTCACAATTTGCCCAGTTGTTCCAGCTAAAAAAAAAACTTTGCCCACTTTGCTGATGAGGGGCCAAAGGGCACCTCCATGGAAATATTATCTCCCTGGTTGATGTTGCTGGGTGAAGGTGACCTCTTCTGTCTTGGGAAAATAAAGCTCTGCTGATGGGCAATGCTGTAGGTGACCACAGGAACCAGGTCTGGCTGCAAATTCATTGCTGCTTGCACGACTTCCATTTTAATTAGCCCCAAAGGAATCCTTTCTAGGCCTGCTTCCCTTGCTACCCAGAACACTGTGCCTGCCTTAATCTGGATTTTGATGGGGCTAAAGCTCTACCAAACCTTGCTGCATTTCAGCAGCCCTTAGGAAGCAGCAGAGGCACTGCCTTTGTCTCCAGATAAAGAGATTTAACCTTACGAGTCCAAACTCCCCACCAGATGCTCTTCCTGTTCAGCACAGTTTCTCTCACTGCACACAACCCAGACCATGGACAACAAACTCTTGTTGAAGTGTTTCACATTCTGCTGCAGGAGTTTCTTTCCTTCAAGTTGAGGTCATGACTAAGCACTTACACTTTTAATCTCATTCACAGGCTGGGGACTTTCCAGCTCTGGGAAGATGTCACAACCTCACCATGAGGGTCAAGCTCTGTAGCCAAGGGGATGATGCCCTCAGTGCATTTGTGATGCAGCAGCAAGAGTGGTGCAAAAATAAGTGAGAAGGCCACGATGGTGAGCAGAAAGAAGTGATCCAGTGGAAGGCATGACAGTGATTGCAAATGACAGCACCAAGTGTCCTACTTACCCTCCCGCCGCAGTTTGTCTTACGAGTAAAATGTGAGGGAGGAGAAAAAGGAAAATGATTATTCATTAGAGCAGAATTACACACTCCACCAAGCTAAGGAGATGAGGAAACAGAAGGGGCTGAAGTCCCACTGGTAAAGTTTTACTCAGTGGGCTCAGAAATCCTTTAAGCAGTGAAGGTAAAGTCACATTTAGCTTCACCATCTTTAAAATAAAGCAAATTATATCACAGAAAGAAACCAAACATCTCAGGGGTCTGGGTGTCCCCTGCCCACATGGCATCCATATGGGACCACAGCTCTGCCAAGATGCCATCAGTATTTACCACATTCAACACAAGTCTACTCCTCCTAGTGCCACCACCCATAAAAGGTGAGATCTCAAGCTGGGTTCCTGAGCCTCCAACAACACACGTGTAGAGGTGGTTGGTGTGTCTCTCCATCAAGCTATGAGCCCTATGTCATTTTGAGGGTGTCATCCTGATTTTAAGATGGCACTAATTGCTGTGCTCTGCCCAGGATCCTGGGCTGACACTCCAGGGCCACTCATGGTGTGGAGCAATCAAGGCACAATAATAACCTGGAGCCTCTGTGATGCAAGTCCCTCTGTGGGATGTGGCCATCCCTTGTGCAGTAGCTCCATGGGACACATGGCACTGCCACCATCAAACCCAAAGTACTCACAGAGAAACCACACGGTTGCTGAGTCACTTCAGCCCAAATCACTGCCCACACTCACCTCCAGGTTAGAAGTTGCCCTTTGCATTGGCCCTTATTAGTATAATGCTGCCAAACAAGGCTCTGCCCAGTGCTCCTTTGTGTTCATAATCCCCCTGGATGCCTGTGAATGGCTTGGTGAGGCAGCTCAGAGGCAGAGTTTTCATGAAGGAGCTGGGTGCATTCACAGGCAATCTGATCTTGCACACTAGGGATCTTATCTGAAGGCTCAGAGAGGCAACAGGCACTTGCCTGATGACACAGGGACCCGTGAGAGACACATGATCACCACAATATGATCCCAGCTTTCTCAGACAGCAAGAGTCAGCTGTGGGAATCCACTTGGTACCACTGCAGGGTGCCCACAAGCAGGGGAACAAGGGGCAAAGCTCAGTGGATAAATGAACATCCCCTGAATGAGCCAATCAGCTACAAATTACTGGCTGGCTCTTCTTTTTGGGTGGCATTTCCTTGCTTTAATTTAATTATCCACATGAGTACTACATCTAACCTTTCAGGTGGAGATGCTCTGAGCTGGAGGAGGTTGGACTGCAGACATCCAACCAAAACTCTTCTATGACACCCAAGTTCCAGCCAGCTCTAAAGCAACCACCCCACCTGACTGGCACTGGTGTTTGCACACCTGAAAGGCTGTTCTGGCTCTGTTGGCATTTTTGGTGTCTCTGGTGCCTACCATGGGTGCTTAGTACACATGGAAGCATCACCTCAAGTATGAATTTGGGCTGCTGACTTTTGCTAGTTCATCATTACAAATGGCTGTGGCTTCCTGAGGAGTGCTCCAGGGGGTACATGCTTCATCTCACACCTGAACAATTTTCTGGTCATGCCTTTTTCTCTAAACTGACAACACAGGGGACCTGGGCATCACTCACAACAAATGAGGTGCCTGAGTCAGAGATTTATTTGGGGGTGTCTATTCTTCTCCAAGCTTTGGGGACCTAGGGATGCCCTTTCAGCACCCATGTCCCCTTCCTCCAGGACAGACATCACTGAAAGAAGAGATGGATACCTTCCAGAGATGGGGGAAGGGAGCTGTCAACCACATGAACAGCCTGGAGAACAGGGTGGTGTGTTCTCCATCACTGCCCAGCTCTAATCCAGAAGATCCTTTCCAAATGCCCTGGACATCAAGCAGACTTGATAGATAAATTCCTGGATATAGTCTGTTAGTTTATTCTATCTGGGAAGTCTGACTGTTCTGGTATTCCCTCTGGCCTGAAAAATCTAGTAGTCTCTAGAGCCTTTTAAAAATGAGATGGCCAGCTGGCTTTGAAAAGGCCTTTCAAGGCACAGCAGGCACTTCCCTGAGGATCTGTGGATCTGGGAATATACTGGAGGATTTGGGAGCAACACCACATTTTCCATTGGCTGTTTGAGTACCTGGGCTAGTGGCAAACACACACACACACACACAGACACACAGACACACACACACACACGCTCTGCACTTCTGCCCCAAGAATGTGCACCAGACTATGAAGGACTCAACACAGGGGTAAAACCAGCCCAGAGATGGGACTTCTGACACTGGTCCTCCTGAGGAGATAGATTTTGTGATGTTATTCCAGAAAAGAGGTGCCATTCTGCCTGGATCTCCACAAAACCCTCCATTTCTGAATGTGTGATTGGGTTGCCAAGGCTGTGTTGGGTCCACTGGGCATGACATGACCAAGCTGACCTAAGGAAGGACACTGCTGTCCCCAGAGATCAGCTGTCAGGATCCCAGGCAACGCAGAGCTAATAAGTCACAAACACAGATGGGGAAGGTACTTTAGAGCTGTTCTGGGAGCAGCTCACTTAGTTTTTCCTAATTGCTTCACACACGCACCTCGTCAACCTTTTGCCACCCCTTTCACCTGCAGCAATTGTCATTTTCACCCACTTGGGTTAATGGTTCAGGGGGAGAAGGCAGATGGGCCACATCCAACAAAAAGTTGCCAAAGGCTTTTCTTCAGGATTACTATGATGTGCACATGATCTGGGCTGAACTGCTTGTTGTCTGTGCAGAAAGTTCATGCCTGTCCCCAGAACTTCTACAGGGACTACACAGGGAGCTGACATGGACTTTGATCTTTACCTAACTCATGGGGTCTTCCACTGGGGCAACCATAAACTCTGCAAAGTGTCCTCTACAGGGCAGATTCCCAGAATTATAGAATGGTTTGTGTTGGAAGGGACCACTCAAAGTCATCTAGTCCAGCCTCCAAAGCTCTCCGCTGCTTGGGTCCAAGTGAGAGTCAAACCCCACATGCTCAGTTCAATCAGGGTTTCCCCCATGTGGGCTCCCCAGAGCTGAGGAGAGCAGGGAGTGGAGAGCAAGAGGTGAAGAGGACACTCACATAGATGAGATGCTCCCGGTAGCGGATCAGCAGGTTCCTCAGGATTCCTGCCTCGTTGAGGTCCCCCAGGCGGATCATGTCCTCCACCCCATGGATGGAGGTGGGGTGCATGGGTTTGATGTGGCTGGCATTCTGTGGGGAAATCCAGTGCTCCTGGGAAGACAGCAAGGGCAGAGAAATACAAGTCAAATGAGGTATCATGGGGATGAGAGACAGAAACAGCCCACCCTGGACAGAAGGATCAGATGGAAGAACGTGAACGGGAGAGCAGTGACACACAGGCCAGAGCTTCCGTTCTTGAGGCTTGGCAGAGACTGAAAGATCTGAAAGGTTCCTAGCAGAAGAAGGAAAGCATCTTTTCGTTTACTGGAGCAGAAAAATGAGACATGAACCATCCTGGCAGAAGCACCATCCAGGGCAGCACAGACATCTAGGGCACCAGGGGTGTTTTTAACAAGCTGCAGATTTGTTCTTCCCTTCACACAACATGGACACATCAATCCTTAACCCTCTGCCACAAAATGCTTCTGAGCAGAGAAAAGATGATTTGGAAGAGGAGCGAGGGACACACAGGGTGGAAAAATCCTACTTCTATTAGCAGTGTCATTTGGAGTGATCACTTCTAAAGGGCTTCAAAAGCCACCACAAGTTGGACAAAGAGACTCTACTGAGCCAAATCTCTTTCTGTCATCCTTGAAGTGGATGAGAGCATCCACAACTATTTCAGATTGGACAAAAAAAATAAATTATAAAGGACAGAGAACCTCCTCTGGTGACCCTCTGCTTATAATATAGATGTTCCTCTAAAATAGCTACCACTGCAGAGATGAAGAGGTGGGAAACTGAAGGAGAACCAGTGCTTGGGCACACCCTGTACTGGTAGGAGGTCAAGAAGGACTGGATAACAGCAGAGGAACAGCATGTCGAGGTGGGTTTGCTCAAAGCACTATCTAAATGTACTCTGGAGGCTTCTGTTATCATTGTACTCTTCAAGCTTCTCAATTTTTCACTCCCAGTACAACATAAAACTAAGGACCCAACATTATCCTGTCCTTACAAATAGAAAATTATGGCACAGATGATTTCCAAGGACATATAAGGAGACTGTGACAAAGTCAATCATCATAACTTTATGACCCCTGGCCCAGCCAGGCCATAGAGCTGAAGAAGGGTCATCACAACCCTTTGTACCTACATTGCCTTCATCATCCACCACCTGGAGCTGTCCAGAGTCACACAGTTTAACCACCGCTCCAATGGGGACGTCGAATTCCCGTCCGGTTTTGAGGTCCATCCACACATAATCCCCCTGGAATCAAAGAGAGGACAGTTACACTCAGAGCTGCAGAAGATTCAGCACCTCTTGGGGTAGAAGATCCTGATGTTGTGGACCCATTTCATTGGTACAAATGCAATGTAGACCACAAACCACCTGTTTTTCACCGATCCCCAGGGAACCCCCTGCCAGGTGCTCCACAGACCATCCACACCCACTATCTCTCCATTTCATGAGCTCCTGAGTGGCTGTAGGTCACAGACTGCACCCAGCAAACAGGTTTTCCCCACCAGGCAGAGGTTTTCCATCTGTGCAATGCACAAGACTAGAAGGTCATGCTTAGGAGATGGTTTTGAGCTCCAGAAAGGCTCATCTGGAGGCTTGTGGCACATTCTTTCCTTGCAGATAACTGCTATCAAATCTGCCCTCCTCTGCTTTGGAGACTGGTGAAAAGGGGGTGAGTGAAGAAGAGTTAAAAGCTAGAGTTGGAGATGTACATATATATGTGAAATTCTGTAGGAGGACTCCCAGCTACAGCAATTTGTAGGTGGGCTGTTCTCATTTAATACATCTGGAATATTGTGTCCAACTCTGGAGCCCCCAACATCAGAAGCACATAGAGCTCCTGGAGTGAGTCCAGAGGAGGGGGACAAAAATGATCAGAGGGCTGGAGCAGCTCCTCTATGAAGACAGGGCAGTTGGGGCTGTTCAGCCTGGAGAAGAGGAGGCTCTGAGGTGACCTTATAGCAACTTTCCAATATCTGAAGGGGCCTACAAGAAAGCTGGGGCAGGACTTTTTGCATGTAGTGAGAGGACAAGGGGCAATGGTTTAAAATTTGAAGAGGGGAGATTTAGAGATCAGAGATTCTTTAGTATGAGACACTGGAACAGGTTGCCCAGGGAGGTCATGGAAGCCTCATCCCTGGCAGTATTGGAGGCCAGGTTGGATGGGACTCTGAGCAACCTGGTCTAGCGGGAGGTGTCCCTGCCCATGCAGGGGGGTTGGAACTAGATGATCTTTAAGGTCCCTTCCAACCCAAACCTTTCTATGATTCTCAGTGCATTTTATCTCCTGTGAGCATGTCCAGTTGCTTCCTGAAACTGGGCTAAGTTTTAGCATCCATAATAGGAAGAGTTTAGCTACAACCAGTGTGAAAAGCTGTGTCCTTTTACATGTTTCAGATGTTCCACCTCTTTAATTTGAGAACTCTGTGGTTTTGTTTTGGAAGACACAGCCAGCAGCTGACCCCTCTCCAGTCACTCCATGTCACTGGTGATCCTATACACCTTGGTCAGTTCTGATGGGCAGGGACTATCTGCTCAGCAGCTCATGGATATTTAATTACTCAAAATGCAAAACCAAAAATGCTTTTAAAGAATTACACAAATACAAAAACAATCCCCCAAATAACCCCAAACTAAACTCCCAAGGAGGATCCACACTGTTTGAAACAAAGCACAATATTGGTGTGAAGAAGTGCTAAAATTGGGAGCCACCTAGTTCAGTTCTTCTTTGGCATGTTTATATCAAGCAAACATCTGAGTTTAATGTTTTGAACTTGTAGCCCCACCCAATGCCACGTCCTGGGGAACAGCTTCACTTGCACCTATTCAGCATGATGCAAATGCAACATCTACTTTCTGAACTCCTGAAAAAGTCTTGAGAGAAGGGAAGGTGAAAAACAAGAAGGAACACTCTGCTTGTGCTCCGATGCAACCCCTTTCTTTCCTGAGCATCCACTACAGACCATTTCTGTGGACAGAGTATTTCTAGATTTGGTTTGACCCAAAGGGCTGATGAAAAACCTTCAGCTCCACTCTGGATGGTGGGAACTGGAGACATCCAGCAATATAAAAGATGGTGAAACATTCACTGTCCAAGCCACTGCTCACCAGGACTCTTGAAAGATACTGACCTGTGAGTGCCTCAGGGGGGGTAAGACTACACCATGGACCCACACATGGAGAAACACTACACACGAGGAGCCCCCAGGCATTTTGTGGTAGATTCCAATCTTGGCAGCTGCTTGTTAGGTTTAACCTCAGGTAACAACAAAGTCATCCTGCATACACAGACCTGATGATCCAATCTTTAGTTTAAGCTTTCTTTTCCTCAGAGGTTGTGCTTTATAAGTATCTTTGAATGCTGAAGACAGGCTGGGAGAGTTGGGGTGTTCAGCCTGGAGAAGAGAAGGCTCCAGGGAGACCTGAGAGCAGCTTCCAGTGCCTGAAGGGGCTCCAGGAAAGCTGGGGAGGGGCTTTTGACAAGGACATGGAGTGATAGGATAAAGGGGAGTGGTTTTAAACTGAGAGAGGGGAGATTTAAGTGAGATACTAGGAAGAAATTATTTCCTGTGAGGGTGGGGAGACACTGGCCCAGGTCCCATCCCTGGCAGTGTTGAAGGGCAGGTTGGATGGGACTTGGAGCAACCTGGTCTGGTGGGAGGTGCCCTGCCTATGCAGGGGGTTGGAACTAGCTAATCATTAAAGTCTCTTCCATCCCAAACCATCTTATGATTCTGTGATCTTTACCCAGCTCATAAAAAATATATGCAGATCTTTTTCTCATTAACTGCCTTACCCTCACATCTCATAACTTGATGAAAAAGGAACCAAAAACCCCACACAACTAATGAACACAGTAAGTCATGCACAGACACATTATAGATCCACTTAGATGAATATTTCTTTCTTAGCTCCTTTCATCTAAGACTGTCAGAGCCTTTCAGAGTGTTCAGCACTGATCTCCTCACTGCAGAGCTGGAGCAAATTTATGCACAGGGTGGGTAATTTGAGCAAGGTGTCAGCAAGAGAAGAGCCTGGTCCTTGCTCAGCAGAAAGCCCCTCAGAACCTTCAGCACCTGCATCAAAATTGCTCCCCATCAAGAAAACAAGAACTGCCAAGCTGTTGTTATTTATTTTTTAAAAAAAAATCTCTACTTTTGAATAGGTGTAAAAGGACCCAGCCCCACATGTTCTGTTACCACAGAGCTGCAGTGAGAAAGGCACTCTGCTCTCCCCAAGGTAAACTGATCCTGTGCTACCCCAGCTCCTGCTTTGCCTGCCCTGATGCACAAAGCTCTTGTCACCTCCTAATGCTCTTTCTAGACATATTCAAGTTCAGTTCTTAATACTGGCAAAAAACCCACAACAAAACAACAAATCGTATGGGATGGGCTAAGCTGGTAAGCTCAGAAAGGTCTGGGGGGGGTGTCAAAAAACAACTTCACTTGTTAAGAGTGCCAACCTATTTCCTTCCCTTACTGTAATCAATTTGATGTAAAATCCATGGATGTCAATTACATCCCTTCCATTCATGCAACTCCCATCAGATCAGCCCAAAAAGCAGCAGATAAATTGGGGATTTCAGGGCAGATCAGGGTGGTTCATGCATTTACCAGCTCAGGTGGACTGGCTTGTAAGTTGCATAACGTGCCTGATGCCCGGACTGCTGCTGTTTGTTTTCCAACACACAAGACAACAGTGGAGCAGTGAGAACACCACTGGTCACTTTACAGTATCAACATGGCCCAACTCTTCCTCAGAACCTCAGAAATTAAGATCACTGCCAACCAAACAGCAGTGCAAGAGGAGGAGACACCACGATGGGTGCACACACGGATCAACCCAATTCATGAGGAGCAGCTTTAGGAGGAGCTTCCAAAGGCAAAGGGCAAGAAGGCTGCGCCACAGGGGAGATGCAGTGCTTGGGGGGGGACACAAAGACCCAGGAGGAGCTGGCACAAGGAGTATGAGGATCTCACCCAGCAAAGGGGGCTGAAAAATCAGAGCTGGGGACCCCCTGTCTTACCGCTAAAGTGGTCGTGGGCTTCAGCGCCTGGTTGACGTTGCGGAGCAGTGTCCATTTGCCCTGGTCTTTCTCCTGATCTTCCACCACCTCAGGGCATGGCTGCACAAAAACAACTTTCTTCTTCTTCAGCATCTCCAAAACCTTGCAGTGGTGTTTGTCCCTCACTCTGCTTTCTACATGGATCCAACCATGAATGCCAGGAAGCTGCGGCTTGTTTGCTTTAGACCTCCAGGGTGACCATGCCTGCTGCTTGCAGGACAACACCTGACCTGATTCACCAGAAGGCTCTTGGTAAAGGTCTTCTCTTAGCAGCAATATTTCCACTCCCCAGCCATGGGTCTCCAGCTAACACCCTTGCTCCACACACCTGGTGCTGCAGGAGTCTCAAAGCCAACTCAACAACTTTGCTTCTCTTCAATTCTTCAACTCACTCCAGTAAAGGGGGATATTTCAGAGACCTGAAGGACTCTGCAACCACCCAGTTTGGAGAAACAGCTGCAGGATTAACAGGAAACCTCTTCATTTCCCCAGGAATTCTCTCTGTTACCTTCCTTTCTTCTCACAGCTTGAGGGCTTTCAGCACAGAACAGACCCAGGTGCTAATTCATCCCCAAATGCAGCCAGTCCCCATGTAACACATGGCATTTAATTAACCTAATACCTTTACATACCAAATTAACCAAAGCAGAGTGGGAACTCAAAACCAGAGGCCATCTGCATTTTCTTTAAACTGATCACCTTGAGTAGATCCATAGCAACTGAATTTTAAATAATTGAGTGGAAGGTGTTCAGAGCAGCATGGCCTCTGTTCCTATAGGTGAGAGCAGCACCCATGCTGTGGGTGAAAATCAAAAGCAGCTTGGCCAACAGGTCAAGGGAGGGGATTGTCCCACTCTACTCAGCTCTGGTGAGACTCTCCCTGCAGGGCTGGGTCCAGTTCTGGGGTGCCCAACACCAGAAGGGCATGGAGATGTTGGAGAGAGTCCAGAGGAGGCCTCAAAGATGATCAGAAGGCTGGAGCAGCTCTGCTCTGCAGACAGGCTGGGAGAGTTGGGGTGCTCAGCCTGGAGAAGAGAAGGCTCCAGGGAGACCTTAGAGCAGCTTCCAGTGCCTGAAGGGGCTCCAGGAAAGCTGGGGAGCAGCTTTTGACACAGGCATGAAGTGATAGGATGAGAGGGAGTGCTTTTAAGCTGAAAGAGGGGAGATTTAGATTAGATCTTACAAGAGAAATTCTTTGCTGTGAGGGTGGTGAGACCCTGGCCCAGGCTGCCCAGAGAAGCTGTGGCTGGCCCATCCCTGCAAGGGGTCATTGGAGCAACCTGGTCTAGTGGGAGGTGTCCCTATCCATGGCAGAGGGTTGAAAGTAGATGATCTTTCAGATCCAATCCAAGCCACTGTACAATTCTGTGAGGATGATGGAGATAACAACGTTGCATTGACTCTATACCCAGCTGCTAGATAGACCCCACTTCTGCAGTATCTTCTTCTATGTAGGGAGGACTGTTCCTGAAAGGACTAATCAGGACTGCTGGCCCAACCAGAAGAGCACAAGACATTTTACAAGCATCTCAGATTTGCTTGTTGTAGTCCTATCTTAGACACATTTGAGATTTCTCATTTTCATCTAGGAAAAGTTTTTCTGCTCATTTAGAGACCTTAAGGCCACTCTAACTGGGCCCCAGTCTCTTCCATGGAAATCTTGAATCTAATGTGCCACCATTTATGCAGACCAGAGAAATGCATGTCTAGATGATGCAGTAGCTGCTAAGCTTTCTATGCTACTCTCATTCATCACTATTTTAATCCAAAACCCAACTGAAACCTTGACTCCATGGGGTTTTGAATCCATTTGACCACAGTGCTGAGAACATATTCTTGGTGGAAAGTTATCTGGAGGAGCTAAGAATTTATAGCTCCCTGGAGCCTTCTCTTCTCCAGGTTGAACACAACTTTCCCAGTCTGTCTCCAGAGCAGAGCTGCTCCAGCCTCCTGATGATCTTCATGGCCTCCTCTGGACTTGCTCCAACAGCTCCATGTCTTCCTTCTGCTGGAGACCACAGAGCTGGACCCAACACTCAGGAGGGTCTCACCAGAGCCAAGTAGAAGGGGAGAATCACCTCCCTGGACCTTCTGGACATGCCTTTTGATTTTTATCTACAGCCCAGGTGCTGCTCTCACCTATAGGAACAGAGGCCATGCTGCTTGGAACACTTTCCTCTTTTTGGAGCTGCACAGGTGATTTACAGAAGAGGTTGAGTCTCATGGCAAAGAAGGCAGATTAGAAGTTAATAAATTGGATGTCTACAGTCCACTAAAGGAGCAACCAAATGTGTACATGAGATGCAATAGGGAGAAGGAGACACAGGTCAAATGCAGCAACCTCATTTGCTCCACCTCCAGCATGACCTGAACACACCGTGTGGCAAATAACTGCATTTTGGCTCCCCTAGGGAGTACAAGACCCACGTCCAGTGAAATCTAATCATCAATGTGAGGATGCACAGGGAAGGAAGGACAGAATAAATGTATATTAAGGGTTCTACAGGGTGGGATATTTGGATCTGAGCTGGGTCCTACAGACACTCAGCAGCACCCCTTCCCTCCCTGCCATGCCACAGTAACTGCAGCAGTGTGGGGGCAGCAGATCTGAGAAAGAGCAACCAATGTGTTCATCTCCCTTTGCACTGGAGCAGACACTGTGATCATTGCTCAGCTATGCCCTGAGCTGTATTTCTGAGGCTGTGCAGCTTAGTGTAAACTAAGGAGCAGAGGAGCAGAATGATTTGCCTGAGGTTATCCTTGGAGCAAAGAAGGAATGGAAGCCCAGAGGGCTGGACCCCATCCCTGCAGTCCTGTTACATGTGGTTTGTTTTTTTATCCAGGTGCTGGGGCTGCTGAAGGTCTGTAATTCCACATCTTTCCATTCTCTATCTTTTGCATTGCTGCTCTCCTCATTTGCAGGGTTGTCTGAACAGCCCCAGGACACTGCTTCCTGGGAACAGGGAATCCCATCCCTCCAAGGGGATGTCCAGGCTTGGAAAGCAGCCTCCCTGCTGTATGCATCAAAGGGGCAGAGCAACAGCATGAAGCCTCCTATCAGCATGTTCTTTCTAAGGGAATCATAGAATCATTAAAGTTGGAAGGGACCTCAAAGATCATCCAGTTCCAACCCCCCTGCCATGGGCAGGGAACCACTAGATCAGGTTGCACAAAACCTCATCCAACCTGGCCTTAAAAACCTCCAGGGATGAGGCATCAACAACCTCCCTGGGCAACCCACCCCAGCCTCTCAGCACCCTGAGAGTGAAGAATTTCTTCCTAATATCTGACCTAAATCTCCCCTCAGTTTCAAACCATCACCCCTTGTCTTATCATTATCTTCTCTGATGAAAACTCCTCCCCAGCTTTCCTGGAGCCCCTTCAGGCACTGGAAGCTGCTCTCAGGTCTCCCTGGAGCCTTCTCTTCTCCAAGCTGAACACCCCAACTCTCAGCCTGTCAACTTGCTGTGCCTTCTGTGAGAGACAAATGAACACAGGACAATGAGGGGAGGGACATGGGGGAGGAAAACAAACCTTTAGCTGCCTGGCAGCCTGTCAGCAATGCCATCCGGTTTAGATTACAGCTCCCCAGGGTAACATTAGACTCTCCACTGCAGAGATGGAAGCATGAGCCTGAAGAGCCATGCTGGGCCCTGATCCAATGATTTACTACACCCCTGCAGCAGCAGGCACAGCTGAGATCCAGGTCCTTCCCTGACACACTTTGTGCACACGCATCGTAAGGAGCAAATGCTCATCCTCAGGAACTGGTGTGACCCAGGCAATAGGTTTATACTGCTGCTGAGACCTATTAAGTGCTGCCTTGCTGGTGTGGACCTCACTGCTGGAGAACAAAGGAAAATGCCACCTGTAGGAAGCACCCTCACAGCAGGTGAATCACCTAAATTAATGAAAGCTTGGCTTTATGGGCTGAGAGAGCTGGGGGTGTTCAGCCTGGAGAAGAGAAGGTCCCAGGGAGACTTTAGAGCACCTTCCAGTGCCTGAAGGGGCTCCAGGAAAACTGGGGAGGGGCTTTTCACAAGGGCATGGAGTGATAGGACAAGGGGGAATGGATTCAAGCTGTAAAAGGGGAGATTGAGATTAGATCTTAAAAGAGAAATTCTTCCTTATGAGGGTGGTGAGACACTGGCCCAGGTTGCCCAAGGAAGTTTTGGCTACCCTCTCTCTGGAAGTGTTTGGGGCCAGGTCAGATGGGGCTTGGAGCAACCTGGTCCAGTGGGAGGTGTCCCTGCCCATACAGGGGATTGGAAGTAAATGATCTTTAAGGTCTCTTCCATCCCAAACCAGGCTGTGATTCTATGATTATTTTTTTTTGCCCCATCCTGGTTTTCAGACCTGAAGAAAACAAGACCCAAAGACATTGCCATGGCTGAGAAACTGTTCCTGAAGCAGATATTTTGCAGCAATCACTGACAAGCTGAAATATTCAGTGAAACAGGTTAGGTGGGACTCAACTAAGACAGTGCATGTGTCCACCCCTGAGCAAGGCATCCAAATATTTGCTAGATGATCATTGTTTGTCCTTTCCAACTGAAATATTCTTTTTTCTTTTCTTTTCTTTTCTTTTCTTTTCTTTTCTTTTCTTTTCTTTTCTTTTCTTTTCTTTTCTTTTCTTTTCTTTTCTTTTCTATTATTTTCTTTTCTTTTCTTTTCTTTTCTTTTCTTTTCTTTTCTTTTCTTTTCTTTTCTTTTCTTTTCTTTTCTTTTCTTTTCTTTTCTTTTCTTTTCTTTTCTTTTCTTTTCTTTCTTTCTTTTCTTTTCTTTTCTTTTCTTTCTTTCTTTTCTTTTCTTTTCTTTTCTTTCTTTCTTTTCTTTTCTTTTCTTTTCTTTCTTTCTTTTCTTTTCTTTTCTTTTCTTTTCTTTTCTTTTCTTTTCTTTTCTTTTCTTTTCTTTCTTTCTTTTCTTTTCTTTTCTTTTCTTTTCTTTTCTTTTCTTTTCTTTTCTTTTCTTTTCTTTTCTTTTCTTTTCTTTTCTTTTCTTTTCTTTTCTTTTCTTTTCTTTTCTTTTCTTTTCTTTTCTTTTCTTTTCTTTTCTTTTCTTTTCTTTTCTTTTCTTTTCTTTTCTTTTCTTTTCTTTTCTTTTCTTTTCTTTTCTTTTCTTTTCTTTTCTTTTCTTTTCTTTTCTTTTCTTTTCTTTTCTTTTCTTTTCTTTTCTTTTCTTTTCTTTTCTATTCTGTCCTGTCCTGTCCTGTCCTATTTTATATTCAGGGGGAAGAAAGAGGCACTTCTATGGTCACGTCTGCCTAAGGCAGGTAATTAAACTAGGTCAGATGATACTGACCTAAAGGAGTGCATGTAGGGGACAGTTTGGATGTAGAAGTCTACAGTACAGGAGCCCCAAACCAGCTAAGGTGGCTCCTACCCCTGGCATGGAGGCTGCAAGGCCCTGAGGGCTGATATTCAGGTGAATTGCTGAAGGATATGGAAAATCACTGGTTATCAGAGGCTGCCTGTGGGTTCAGGTCAGCAGTGCTCCAGTGATTGATTCTTGCAGCACTACACTTAACCCTTCTAAATTAGGGAAGATGACACCTTGCAGAATGGCTGTTGATGCACCAAGTGGTCCAGATGTGATCTGTGGGCCAGACTTCTGGCAACTGATATAAGAGGACTTGTTTATGCTGCTTTTTGTTTGTTTGTTTGTTTTTCATGAAACAGGCACAATTACCTACCCCTCTGATTCAATTCAGTTCCTGATGACACAGGTGTACCCTGCTCAGCTTAATGGAGCTTCTCCTGGGTCCTCAGCAGTGCAAGCCAGGGGAGAATGAGTACTTCTCCTCTTCATTCTTTACACTCATCTCTAGCCATGCAGTTGCTACCAGTATCAAGAAAAAGTGGGAAAGGAAGAAAAAGCTGGAACTTCTTAATAATAACATGTACTGCAAGAAACACACATGCTGCTAATCAGTGACCCTAATAATCAGAGAATCACAGAATCCTAGGGGTTGGAAGGGACCTGGAAAGCTCCCCCAGCCCAACCCCCCTGCCAGAGCAGGGGCACCCAGAGCACATCACACAGGAACGTGGCCAGGGGGGTTGGAATGTCTCCAGAGAAGGAGACTCCACAGCCTCTCTGGGCAGCCTGGCCCAGGGCTCTGTCACTCTCACAGCAAAGAAGTTCTTCCTGAGATTCACATGGAACCTCCTGTGCTCCAGTTTGCACTCACTGCCCCTTGTCCTGTCACTGGACATCACTGCACAAAGCCTGGCTCCCTCCTCCTGACACTGCCCTGAACGTGTTTGGAACCAGGGATGAGGTGGCCCCTCAGTCTCCTCTTCTCCAAGCCCAACAGACCCAGCTCCCTCAGCCTTTCCTCAGCAGGGAGATGTTCCCCTCCCTCCAGCATCTCTGTGGCTCTGCCCTGGGCTCTCTCAAGCAGTTCCCTGTCCTTCCTGAACTGAGGGGCCCAGAACTGGACACAACATTCCAGATGTGGCCTCACCAAGGCAGAACAGAGGGGAAGGAGAACCTCCCTTGACCTACTAACCACCCTCTTTCTAATGCACCCCAGGCCATTGGCCTTCTTGACCACAAGGGCACTTTGCTGGTCATGGTCATCCTCCTGCCCACCAGGACTTGTTCCATAAATAGACAAGCTTCTCTTCCCAGTTCCTCCTAGCCCCTCGGGCACCAGCTGTCAGCCAAGGTAACATCCTGCACACAAAGGCTTCTGAAGCACAGGCAGGGATGCAAGAGGAACTGTTAAATAATTCAATAATCAATGCACAGCTCACACATTCTGTAACTTTGATACTGACAGGCAGGGAAAAACAACCCACAAACGTGGCACCCACCCCAACATTTCCCATGTATTGCTGAGGGACAGTCAAAGACCTGGGAGCAAAAATGATGGATTTAATCAGGTGTGCAAGGGCAGAATCCAGCGTGGTGCAAGGAGGCTGATCTCTGACCTCATCCCAGGCTTTTGGCAAGGAGCTTGTTGTTGACTGGGACCTCCCAGCTCAGGATTTTGCGTTAAGCATGGAGACAAACAGGGAGATAGAGGATTTAATCCGTGGCTCCTACAGCATTATGGTCACGGGTGAAGCGGAGAATCCGACGATCCGTTCACGTTCCAAGCATATTAGGCTGGTCTTGGCCAGCACCCACCCAAACACTGCCAGAGCACCACGGAGCAGGTCCCATACACACACACACAAAAGCTGATGGCCACTGCTTGGGATGTGATTAACAAAAATATCTGCTAAGACTCAGAAGTGGGACGGGAAATGAAGACTGAGCCTTCGAGCCCCCTGGCTTGGCTTCTGTGCTGAATGGGAAGAAGCCCAAAGGAAGGCAGCTGAGCAATGGTGAGATGTATCCAGTCTGGAAAACTGGAAAGGGAAAAATTAAAGCAGAGGGGAAGTGATTTAAGATGGAAGCATGTAATTCAGTACTGTTAGACCAAGAGGTACTCCTTTGGGTCCTGGGAGTGGAGGGGTTGCACTGGTACCACACTGGGAACGCTCAGATTCACTCTTAAATCTGTCTCAACAGGCACCCAATTGCCCAGACAGCACCTAAGAGCTCCCTAGTTTGTAAGAGGAAGCACAATGGAAACTGCTCACCCTTAGCAACCCAGAAACAAAGACCTGAGCAGCCTGATGGAGTTTAAGATGTCCCTCCTCACTGCAGGGGGGTTGGACTAGATGAGCTTTAAGGGCTCCTTCCAACTCAAACTATTCTGATTCTGTCATTTTGGGCATCTTCCTTTAAATGCTTATTGTTCTGCATGTCAAGCTTTAGGAAGATATGATTAAAGGAATGTCATCTCCTTCTCTGGGCACAATTTTGGAAGGATGCTGGTTCCAGCAGGTCTCTGGACAACCCAGCTCAGCTTCATGCTCCCATCCTTGGTTTTGATTTGATCCCACAGTGAACCAGCACAGGGAGGCCACCCAGCAGCAACATTTTCATGTGTTTTTGCAAAGTGTTTTGCTGGTTTAGCCCCTAAACTGGCTCATCAGACAAGCAGCAAAGCCCCAGGGAAGGAGTGGGGAGAGCAGGAGGAACGTGCAGCTGAGGAGATCATAGAACCATAGAATCATTAAGGTTGGAAGGGACTTTCAAGACCTTCCAGTTCCAACCCCCCTGACATGAGCAGGGAACCACTAGATCAGGTGGCACAAAACCACATCCAACCTGGCCTTAAAAACCTCCAGGGATGGGGCATCAACAGATGCTGGTGTCTGCTGTGACATCACCAAGCAGCACTGATGGTGGCTCTGGATGAGCTCTCACCCCCAGGTGAAGGCAGAGAGCTGCTTGTTTTGATTCATGAAAGAAGCATCCCAGGTGATGCACATGAGAGCTGCAGAGCTCTGGGAAAGGTTGGAGATAATCAGGTATTTCCATCCAACACTTTTCTGCCCCTGAGGCATGGAGCCTTTTTTGGGATCACAACGATTCACAGCAAGGACAGGGTGTGAATTCCAATGGGCAGTGCTGATAAAGGGGGGAAATAAATCAATTTTTCAAGAGATGAAACACAGAAATGTAAATTGGAAGGGATGTTTTTCATGCTGGCTCAGCAAGGCTGTCCAAAGAAGCCTAAAAGCAACCAGATGAATTAAATTGTTTTACCTGATTTTATTCCTGAGGAAAAAAAGCAGGATTCTTGCACCATCTGAGATAAAAATCTCTTTTACTTTTCATCTGCATTTTGTCAAATTCTCTTTCAGAGTTCCAGCTGATGGAGGCAGCTTCATCTTTTGTGCTCTGGGAAGATCCTTTCTCCTTCATTTCTTTACTTTAGGCTCCATCTTCCCTCCTCCCTGCTTTTTCATGACCTCTCTGAGCCCTAGTCTGCAGTTTGTTCCTGTGTACCAAAGAGATGTGGGACAACTGCAACCTGCACAGCTACCCCTGCATGATCAGAAGTGTTGACATAGTGCAAAGAAATGCTTAATCCTAGTAAGAAAGTATTATTTTCCTATAGAGGAGCAATTTATACCCATGTAAATACCATTTTCCCAGCAGAAAGATGCCTGTGCATTAGCCAAATTGGTATGGATATGTCTAGACAAGCCCTGTCATTTGAAATATCATGTGTCATCTTGGGAAATATTGAATGAAAGGAGAGTAATGCTGTTTTTCCTTGGCTGCCCCACTGGATCTGAGCAGCTTTGCCCTTCTTACACACTGCTCATCCAGTGAGGGGTGTCTTGGTCACTGAGGAGTGTGAGGGGGGCCTGGAGGAAGGGTGGTTTGCAGCTCTGTCAAGAGGGTCTTGAGGGAGTTTGGGATGTTTTCACCAGAGAAGACAGTGATAGGACAAGGAATAATGGTTTTAAACTGAGAGAGGGGAGATTTAGGTCAGATACTAGGAAGAAATTCTTCACTGTGAGGGTGGTGAGGAGCTGGGATGGGTTGCCCAGGGAGGTTCTTGATGCCCCATCCCTGGAGGTTTTTAAGGCCAGGTTGGATGAGGTTTTGTGCCACCTGGTCTAGTGGTTCAATGCTCATGGCAGGGGGGTTGGAACTGGATGATCTTTAAGGTCCTTTCCAACCTTAATGATTCCATGATATGGCTGCTAAAGAGAGAAGGACTCTGCTCCAGAGACAGGTTTGAAAAGTCAGATCCTGAGAGGAATGAATAGCAGGAGAAAGCATAATGGAACAAAAAGAAACAAGCCAAAACAAAACCATGCTGGCAATGCTTGGGAGGCAATCCCAATCCCAATCCCAATCCCAAACATCTCAATCCCACTTTTTCTTCCTTGGGCACCAGCCACAGAGATGCAGAGATGGTGCCACGGGAGGAAGGTCCTTCCAAAGGTAGAAAAGATACTCCCAAATGTCAAAAAAATCTCAAGAACATGAAGCACCTGGACTTTTTTGTTGTCAGGAAATGAATAACAGAAAGAAATCTACAAGTATTTGAATAATGGTTTTAAACTGAGAGAGGGGAGATTTAGGTCAGATACTAGGAAGAAATTCTTCACTGTGAGGGTGGTGAGGAGCTGGGATGGGTTGCCCAGGGAGGTTCTTGATGCCCCATCCCTGGAGGTTTTTAAGGCCAGGTTGGATGAGGTTTTGTGCCACCTGGTCTAGTGGTTCAATGCTCATGGCAGGGGGGTTGGAACTGGATGATCTTTAAGGTCCTTTCCAACCTTAATGATTCCATGATATGGCTGCTAAAGAGAGAAGGACTCTGCTCCAGAGACAGGTTTGAAAAGTCAGATCCTGAGAGGAATGAATAGCAGGAGAAAGCATAATGGAACAAAAAGAAACAAGCCAAAACAAAACCATGCTGGCAATGCTTGGGAGGCAATCCCAATCCCAATCCCAATCCCAAACATCTCAATCCCACTTTTTCTTCCTTGGGCACCAGCCACAGAGATGCAGAGATGGTGCCACGGGAGGAAGGTCCTTCCAAAGGTAGAAAAGATACTCCCAAATGTCAAAAAAATCTCAAGAACATGAAGCACCTGGACTTTTTTGTTGTCAGGAAATGAATAACAGAAAGAAATCTACAAGTATTTGTTAAAATCCAGCAAAATGATCCATATTTCATTGCTTGCTTCATAGGTTTGAAGACTCCAGGGCTGGCTCCATGCAGGACCCCCCTTGACATGGAAAGCTAGATCAGAGTGGTAATTACAGCCACTTGCCTGGATTCTTCAAGCCCCTCAGCCTACTGTGTTTGGAGAACTTCCCAAATTGCTGGTG
Source organism: Chaetura pelagica (assembly GCF_000747805.2). NCBI lineage: Eukaryota > Metazoa > Chordata > Aves > Apodiformes > Apodidae > Chaetura > Chaetura pelagica. Next base: position 446,581 of record NW_009953792.1, read on the forward strand.
GTGGGTTCTTCTGAGAGAGAAGGTGGATGGACCAGCTGCAGATCTTTGCTGTGGCCTCCCAGCAGCAAAATACCAGCCCCATCTGCTGTAACTCTTTGGAACTACCAAGTGCATCAGGACATGATGATTTCTCCATGGATTTTGACTCAACTTTCATGCTAATTGTACCCTAAGCAGAATGAGGAATGAAGGCCTGTGCATTTTAATCCCAAATTTTACACCATCACAGGTGAGCTGTGGAAGGTGTGAAGTTCCAGGAGGCTCTAGAAGAAAGTAAGGACCCCTGAGACAAACAATGTTAATTAAGGGTCTGAAGGAACCAGCTGACAAGTCCAGCTGGACAAGCCCTAACCTAGAGGTTGCAAATAGAGGAAGAAAATGGAGTTTTTAGGTTGGCATGAGATGATGAAGGGACAATCATCACTCTTTGAGCACTGGAACAAGCTCCCCAGGGCAGTGGTGACAGCACCAAGGCTGCCTGAGTTCCAGAAGCCTTTGGATGATGCTTTGAAGCACATGGTGTGATTCTTGGGGTGCCCTACACAGGGACAGGAGTTGGACTGGATGATCCTGATGGGTCCCTTCCAGCTCAGCAGATTGATTCTATGATTCTTCAAGTAGCAGTTGTAATTGGCAGGCCCAAGACAGCCTTGTTGGATCAGATGTGCCCTGTGAATGCCTCCCAGCTGTGAGCTCAGGACAGTTATAAAGCTGGTTTAAAGCTTCTTGGGCAATTACTGAAGAGATTTGTCTTTCAGAGAGCAATCAGAACCCAGACCCTGAACATCAGCCCTTTATGAACACACAAACCTGCTTCAAAATCAAGTCCCAAAAATTAATCATCTGCCATTAAAAACAAAAGCAGGAGCCACAGCTTGGAAAAGGAAGTTGGACCTTTTTCTTACATGAAATTATCAAGGAATGGGAGCTGGTAAAATTACCAGTGGGATTAGACTTTCATATGATGTCCTGAACTCTAATACCTAGAAGAATAAAGCCATGAAAGAAATCAGCTCTGCATGCTTTGGGGACAGCAACCAATCCCTACATTTTTGAACCTTCTTGTTTTCCTCATGTGTATTTTATGACATGGACAGTCCATCCTGCACATACTGCACAGTCTGCCTGGGGGGATGTGGCCTCCAAATCAATTTTGGCTCATATTTGATCTACTTTACAATGAAAAGGGGTTACATTACAAATGAATATTGTTAAATGTTACTCCTGGAACCAAACTTTTGGGTTCCTTGTGGGTTTGCAAGGTGCCAAGCATGGCAGAGATCCTGGTCCAGGTTGGTGCTCATGTGAAAAGAGAAAGGGGAATTAACAAAGCAAATTCTAGCAGTGATGAATGCTCACCAATTTTATTCTTGTTTTGAGAAACTCAGCTGACACACAGCCTGGATTTTGAGACTGCAAGAATATTATCATATCATATATTAATTAGGTATATGTTTCTGTAAGGAATGGACTGTCAGCATGGATATATGGCTAATGCCCCCACTGCATTTTGCTGGATGCAAATCCTGTTTAATTTCCAGCCTCTGCTTAATGAGGAAGGGCTGCCTGTCTGCCTTGCACTGAATCTAGCAATTTTATGGGGTTAAAGGGCAGTAAAATGCCTTTAGAAAGTGATTTGCAGATCATGAAAATGCAGTGGGTGACCTTAAGAGTTATTTGCCAGCAAGGGTGCAAGGCAATCAAAGGTCTGGCTAGGTGGTAGGAGATGCCCATAAATTGTTCACGTTGCCTTCACACTGGCTGCACAAAAGGTTTCAGAGCTGTTGTGTGCAAATCACTGGCAAGACTCTGCCCCAGACAGGTGGGGTTTTTTTCCCCCAGTTTTGAAAACAAGCAGCATTTGGGTCTTTCTTCTTCAGCTTGCAAAATCAGCCAAGCTTTTTTTCTCCTGGGTTCTGCTGAAGTGACTCTGGGGTAAGGACAGAGGGCACCTGCTTACAGAATCACAGAGCCATAGGATAGTTTTGGTTGGAAAAAGACCTTTAAGATCATCAAGTCCAACTGCTTCTTGGGGAAAGACTTGAGAGGGGGCAATACTTTCAGCATGTAAGTGGAATTGCTTCAGGCAGGACAGGAAAATGGGTGTGTGAGGCTGAGGTGCACCAAAGGACCATCTAGGGTAGCATCCTATCTTCACCTATCTGGATGCCTAGGGCAGGGTGGGCAACTTTGTAAAGATGCTTCTTTAAAATACTCTTCCAGTCCAAAAATAAGGGGCAACTAACCCCAGCCAGTAGGGACTAGGTTCAGCAAAAAGCAATGGAGGTGGATGGGACACCTGGATAAGAACAACAGACAAGTTCTTGGAAGAGAGATGAATTAGGGACTACTAACCAAGTAAATCACATCATGTTTGGGGGATCCATGATCTAAATGCTCACAGGTGAAGGCCAGGAAATGAACTGAAGGACACAAAAACACCGTGAGGAAATTACACTATATGCTATTGACCAACAGACTGGATGCAGAATGTCAGATGGGACAGACCTGGCTCTGACCAGATATGGTCACTTTATGTTCTCAACACACTGTAGCTGTCTTCAGGATTTTACACTAATTTCTGTTCAGGAATGGAAGTCTCATCATTTATAGCTGGTGAAGTTTTCTCCTTTCACAAAATTGCCTAATGGAGGATGAAATCCTTGTCAACTTTTAGGACTGACCTTTCCCCAGAGCAGGAAAGCAGCTCATTCCTCTGCCAATGTCACCTCCCTTGTGCAGAGACCAACATGGGTGATTTGGGAAGGAGAGGAAGACTGATCCATCTCATCACCTCATCATTGTTGCAAAACTCAGATCCACATAGATGTGGTCAACAGAGAAAAGACAAAATCCCTTCAATTATCATAGAATCATAGAATGGTTTGTATTGGAAGGGACTGTGAAGATCATCTAGTTCCAACCCCCTACCATGGGCAGGGACACCTCCCACTAGACCAGGTCACTCCAAGCCCCACCCAACCTGCCCTTCAACACTTCCAGGGATGGGGGATTCTTGTTAGAATTCTGTCTTCAAAATAATCCTTTAATTCCACTAAAATGATTTTATTTATTAACCAGCTGATGACATGTCAGCAGACATGAGACAGAAATGAGAGTTTTCAATTTGCACTGTTGAAAAGGTCTGTTATTGCTTTCTTTTCCCTGGGGCCTGTCAGATCCTCTCAGCTTCTTGAACCTGATTGCAGAAAGCCAGAGCTAAGTTGCATTTGGGTTTGGTTTGTTGAGGTTTTTTTCTGTCAAGGAAAGCAGCTGTCAGATCTTCCTTGTGCCAGCAAATGATGCTGGGGCTTGAAAAAGGAATGAATTTTACACCAGAATCCCAGAATCCTAGGGGTTGGAAGGGACCTGGAAAGCTCCCCCAGCCCAACCCCCCTGCCAGAGCAGGGGCACCCAGAGCACATCACACAGGAACGTGGCCAGGGGGGTTGGAATGTCTCCAGAGAAGGAGACTCCACAGCCTCTCTGGGCAGCCTGGCCCAGGGCTCTGGCACTCTCACAGCAAAGAAGTTCTTCCTGAGATTCACGTGGAACCTCCTGTGCTCCAGTTTGCACCCATTGCCTCTCATCCTATCACAGGGCAGAAGTGAAAAGAGCTTGTCCCTGTCTTCTTGGTGCCCTCCTGTATTTATAGACATTAATTAGATCCCCTCTCAGTCTTCCCTTCTCCAGACTAAACAGCCCCAGGTCTCTCAGCCTTTCCTCATAAGGCAGGTGTCCCAGTCCCTTAATCAGCCACATCTTTCACCAATGCACAGCAGGGTCATCCCACAGATGTTCCTGTGGCCCCAAATTCATGAAACATTGAGGGCATCTTTTTTAATGCCTTCCTGCTGCAGGCTTCCCATTTTGCAAGAGGAATATGATGAAGAGGAAGGTCTTCTCAAGCAGGGAGAGCTGCCTGCCTGTTGCACAGGCTTTTGCACCAGGAGCAGGTTAAAAGTGTGGTCCCACACTGGAGTAGATGTTGCACCACAAACACTTCTCACAGCAGCCATGTTGGCTTCAATGTCCTGCCTTCTGCCCAAATCCCTCCAGCTGTCACTCCCCACCTCTCATCTGTGAGCTGGTCTGAGTGAAAATACCAGTGTAGGCAAAAAATAGTAAAGGGTTTTTTTAAGTATTTGTAATGATTTAGGTGAAATGATGGACAACATGGTCCAGCTGACAGCTGCATCCCCTGGGAGGGACTGGACACAGGGAGGTGGGTGTGCAGGGCTGGGGATGGGTGGGATGGGAGATCCTTTGCTCTGCTGTGTTTGCATAGTTGGGATGAAGATGCTTCCTCCTGCTACAAACAGGAGTCAGGGACTCAACAACTGGAGTGAAGACCAAGGGAAATCACCCCTTGTATTGCTCCCTAGCAGCAGGATAAGATGTGGAATGAAAAAAACAGGAATGCAGGGTTTCTGACCTCCCACTCCGAGTCTCACTCTTGCAACGGGGTTGCTACAAGATCAGCAGCCCTCAGCTCCACCAGCTGGTGCACAATGCCCATCTGAGGGTCAAGATTCATTACAGGCTTTTTTCTCTACAGACACAGCAAGACTACCTCAGAGTCAGGTTAGAGAATCACAGAATCATTTAGGTTGGAAAAGATCCTCAAGGTCATTGAGTCCAACCATTCCCCCAGCCTTGCCAAGGCCACCACTAACCCATGTCCCTCAGCACCACATCTACACGGTTTTTAAATCCCTCCAGGGGTGGTGATGCCACCACTTTGCTGGGCAGCCTGTCCCAGGGCCTGGTAACCTTTTCAGTAAAGGATTTTTTCCCAAAATACAGCCTAAATCTCCCCTGGCACAACTTGAGGCCAGATAAGTTGGAGGGCTTAAGAGAAAGGGGCTGAAATTTCTCTCTTCTTACTCCAACTTCTCACAGCCTCAAGATGTGCCAGGTCTCAGCAAGTTAAAGTCCATCTTTAAAGGCTCTGGTAGACATGGAGAAGTTACCATCAAGAAGACAAGATGTCAGCTGCTGTGCAAGAGTTATCACCAAAGATGCAGATTTTTCCTGGGGAAACCTAAGTTTCCAAGATGGATTCCAGGTAAATTTTGCTGTTGGATGCTTTGAAGTTTCTCAAACCCTAAGAAGAATGTTCCATTGCCTGGGTATTTTGCTACTGCATCTTGAAGAAGCAAAATGAATCTCACTCACACATCTAACAATCCTCACTCCAAGCTTCCTCTGTCTTGAGATCAAACAGATTTAGGCTTCAGTGCATGTATTTTGGGAAAAGAGCTCCTGGGGGGGCTTGTGTAAGCTATTGCAAAGCAGGAGGGGGGTGTTTCTGACAAGCTCTGGGAGAGGCAGGATATCTCCACACCAGGGCTGAGATGGCTCACTCTACCTTCAGTTTGACATCCTGCAATTTAGAGTCTGCAGCCACAGCACTGCAAGAACATCCCCCCAGCCTGCAGCTTCATTTTCTGCCCCCACCTACCCCAGCACTTTCATCGTCCCATAAATTTGATGGAGAGGGTTTGATGCAGAGAGCTGTTAAAATGCCAAATGTCTCAGCAACTAATGAACAGCTCCCAAGGATTCACGTTTCAATCTATATGCAAATGTGCCCTTTGCTTGGCTTGGGCTGGACTTTTCATTCCTGTATTCCAGCTATCCAGGGAAGCCTCAGACTCATAGATCAGACAGATACAAGGCATAAATGGGAGAAGACTTAAATTATTCAGTGTTTGTGAGGGAGAGAATGCAAAGAGTGGACTTCCACTTTGCTTTTTCCAATGGCATGATTACAGATCAGCCCTGAGAAGACCTCATATAATGCTGGTTTTCTCCCTCACCCCTTCCTCCTTGCTAACAATTTATACAGCACCATGAATCACTTAGCAGAGCTGAATGCATAGTATTCAAATTACCCCAAGCAGTGCATGTCAGCTCCAGGTGAAAGTGATGCTCACAGAGCCCAGCTGGGACACTGAAAGATTTCAACCTCTGGTCTTTGCTATTCTCACTTCCACCAAGAGAAAACATCTCCTGGAGCATCAAACGAAGCCTCTGCAAATGCCTGTGGTCACAAAATCTATTCCTGCTCATTAATGAACTGCACAAATCCCTTTCACCCACAGGGCAATGTGAAATTCCGGTCTGAGCAAGAAGAAATAAAGCTGGAGCAGGTGCAGGAAGGGCTGCCCAGAAGCTTGAGAGGGCTGAAGATCTTGTGTTTCTGAGGGGAAAGAAAAAGGGGTTTGTAGGATTTGGACCAACTCCAAGGCTAGGAAAGGAACTGGTTGCTCTTTATAGAAACACCTGAGAAATTACAAGAAGGGGGAAGGACAATTTTATCATACAATCATAGAACACCAGGTTGGAAGGGATTCTAAAGATCATCTGGTCCAAATTTTCTTGGTGAAGTACAATCTAGAGAAGATGGCCCAGCACCCTGAACAGCTGAATCTTGAAAGTGTCCAATGTCAGGGAATCCATCACTTCTGAGATTATTCCAAATGGCTGATTGTTCTCATTGTGAAAAGTTTTCCTCTTGTGTCCAGTCAGAACCTCTCCAGGAGTAACTTGTGCCCATAGTTCAGCTAAAAGCCAGTCCTGGCACAAGACCAGGAAGCCCCCAGAAAAAACAGACATGAACATATTGAGGACATTCTCATGCATGTAGGACTCATTTTACTTGGTTATAAACTGAAGGAGTGTTGGGGGTTTTATGCTCAAAGAAATGCCAGAGCAGGCACAGCCATGGCAGAATGGATGGCTGCAGAGAGCCTGTGGTGTTTTGGCATTTCTCCCACAAGTCACCCCACCAGGAGCCCTGCCAAGCCAGGACAGCAAGTCTCTGAAGTCTCTGAGCAAGAATTGACCCCTGCAAAGCTTCAGCCCAGCTGGAGACACCTTCCTTCCTTTGGTGTTCAACTGAAGAGAGCTTTATAGCATGAAGCATCCACAGTGCTTGATCCCTCAGGACCTTAATTTCTGGCTGAGCTTTGGTTTCCTTTATCTGCTTAGATAAGTTCTCTGCTGTTTCTTTTCACCCCCATTTCTGCTTCTCTCCTGATAACCACAGGAGCAGGTTGGGGGGCCAGTAAGACAGTGAGAAACCCACAACAGCAGCAGTGCTCCTCATGTGGTCTGAACATGATCAGGAGACCACAGTAAGAAAGGTAAGATCTTCTTGCCAAGTCTAGTTTTGTGGATGAGCTTCACGGGATGCTGAGCTTGGTCCTACCTCTCCTATGAAGACAGGCTGAGAGGTAGGGTTATTCAGCCTGGAGAAGAGAAGGCTTCAGGGAGACCTTAGAGCACCTTGCAGTGCCCAGGTTGCCCAGAGAAGCTGTGGCTGCCCCATCCCTGGAAGTGTTCAAGGACTGGATGGGGCTTGGAGCAGCCTGGGCTGGTGGGAGGTGTCCCTGCCCATGCAGGAGGGTTGGACTAGTTGATCTTTAAGGTCCCTGCCCATGCAGGAGGGTTGGACTAGTTGATCTTTAAGGTCCCTCCCAACTCAAAAAATTCTGTGATTCTGTGATTTGCCACTGGGATAGTGGTGGCCTTGGCAAAGGTGCCCCTCACCAGGCTGTGTGGTCATCGGTGGCCACCACACCCCCCTGGGCTCCACTCCAGCTCTGAAAACATCTCTGCTTTAAATAAAGGACAGAACATGAGGGAAGGAGCTGCCACTGAGCTGTGGAGCCAAACTGACTTGTCAAGCTGCCAAGGCAGGAATTTAGGAAGCCCTCCTTCTTTATCCTCCCTTTCTTTGTGCAGGGAAATGGACTTGCCAGGAGTAATTTGCTAGTGACTAAAGCTGATAAGTTTGGCTCCCTGCAGGGCCCTGTTGGGGAACAATATTGGCTTTTCTTCTGAATTACTGGGTGGAAGACACAGGGCAGGAGTTCTGTGTGTTTTCTCCTCCTTGCTCCAGACCATGCTCTGCTCTCCACGTCCAGCTTCCCAGGGCCAACCTCTGAGGGAGATCCTGGTGGGAACCCTTTTGATGGGAGAGTGGAAGGGGTGCAATGCCATGGGCTCATTTTCAAAATTCCTGGATTTCTAGACAGGAAAACCAAGCTGAAGGGACTAAAAGCTCTGTCCTGACTTAGCCTGACAGATGGCTCACTCTTTTGGTTGATCTCATCGGGTCACCATCTCAGCAGGGGAAAAGAGATGGAAGGGGAGGACCATAAGCACATTGTGCACATTCAAGAATGAAAAATAAATGAGAGGAGAGGAGAAGGAGAAGGAGAAGGAGAGAAGGAGAAGGAGAAGGAGAAGGAGAAGGAGAAGGAGAAGGAGAAGGAGAAGGAGAAGGAGAGGAAGAGAGAAGAAGAAGGGGAAGGGGAAGGAGAAGGAGAGAAGGAGAGAAGGGGAAGGAGAAAAGGAGAGAAGGAAGAACAGACAAAATGAAAGCTCTCTGGAAAGTCATACCAATCAGAAACAGCACAGATGTATTTCTAAAACCTTTCAGCAAAACGGAAGGAGGCAAAATAAATATATTGCTGCAACTTGCAATTAAGAACCACCATAAACAGCAGCTCTTTGGACCACAGAGTGCAACATGGTTCAAGTGTGACTCAGATCAGACCTTCAGATGGGGTCAACTGGTATAAAATGACATCAGAAAGAGCCTGTATCTGGTAACAACTGGGCAACCTCCCTCGTTTCATGATGTCCTTGCTTACCTTAGAATCATAGAAACACAGAATCACCCTGGTTGGAAGGGACTTTGAAGATCATCAAGTCCAACCACAACCTAAATCCACCAACCATAGCCTGATTTACCTGTTCAGTGCTTAAATCATGTCCCTAAGCACTGTATCTACATTTCTTTTAAACACATCCAGGGATGGTGACTCCACCACCTCCCTGGGCAGCCTGTTCCACTGTCCAACCACTCTTTCAGTACAGGAATTCTTGCTAATATCCAGTCTAAACCCCTCCTGGTGCAGCTTCAGGCCATTTCCTCTGGTCCTGTCATTATTCCCTTGGGAGAAGAGCCCAACTCCCACCTCCCTACAAGCTCCTTTCAGGTAGTTGTAGAGAGCAATGAGGTCTCCCCTCAGCCTCCTCTTCCTCAAACTAAACAATCCCACCTTAGCCTCTCCTCATAGGACTTGTTCTCCAGACCTTTCACCACCTTGGTAGCTCTTCAGGACCTGCTCCAGCAACTTGACATCCTCCTGGTAGTGAGGGGCCCAGAACTGGACACAGGGCTCGAGGTGCAGCCTCACCAGTGCTGGGCACAGGGGCAGGATCACCCTCTGCTCCTGCTGGCCACACTATTCCTGAAAAACCAGGGTGCCATTCACCTTCTTCTGCAGAGAGGTCTGCAGTGTGCAAATTGCACACAAACCTATGGCCCTGATATTTGTCAGCACCCACTCAGCAGCTCAACCCACAGGGAGAGTCTCAAAACTATGATGAAAAGACAAGAAATGGAAGAGCTTTTTGAAAACTGCAACTTGTTTTAAAGGGGTGGGTTTTTTTTCTTGCTTAATAAGAAGAAGCTTTAATCCCAAAGTAATGTATAAATATTGTTGATAACTTCACTGAGTCCACTTGGAGATTCCTTACACAGTTTTGACACCCAGACTTTATGAAGTAAACAATGTTTGCATGGAAAACCACTGAGGTTTATTCTCCAGCATCCAACTTTCATTGCAGAAATATTACAGAATCACAGAATCTGAGGAGTTATAAGGGACCTGGAAAGCTCCCCCAGCCCAACCCCCCTGCCAGAGCAGGGGCACCCAGAGCACATCACACAGGAACGTGGCCAGGGGGGTTGGAATGTCTCCAGAGAAGGAGACTCCACAGCCTCTCTGGGCAGCCTGGCCCAGGGCTCTGTCACTCTCACAGCAAAGAAGTTCTTCCTGAGATTCACATGGAACCTCCTGTGCTCCAGTTTGCACCCAGTGCCCCTTGTCCTGTCACTGGACATCACAACCAGGAAGATGGTCTATTTGATTAAACCTCTGCAAAGGGTCAATTCTGACCAGGCCAGAAGACTATGAAGTAGTAGATGAACCACAGCTGGGAAACCTTCAGCAGAGAGATGTTACAGGCAGCCTGGAATGATACCACCCTGGACAGAGCTGTTACAGGGTACTTCTTAGAACCCCAACTGCTCTTCTAAGCTTTCCAATGAAAATTCAAACTGATTTCATTTTCATTTCCACACCCATTTTCTTTGGCATCAGAAACTTCATCAGTCAAGAGTTTGTGATATGGAGCCAATCTCTCTGAGCCTTTTGGAAGGAGGACAGAGCTGTTTATCTCCCCTCCCAAAGTGCAGCCTGGTTTTGTTGGGCCACAACTCCTGACAGGTCAGGACAACACTGTAAAGAGCATTTCAGTTGCTCCACGAGACAAAACCATCCTCAGCTCTTCTTGTCACTGCTAAAAACCATGTCAGTTCCTGCAAAGGTCCAGAACTTTCTGCCCAGTGGCAGAAAACAAATATGCCAAGACAGACCCAGAGTTGAGCAGCAAATATTGGGTAGGTTTGCTCCATCACCTCTATACCAGATTGGGGTGACTGATTTGAGTCTCAGTCTGCAGCCCCAACCCAGGACAAGTGGCAGAGCTGTCAGTCCTCATCAGGTGAGACATGGCAAGGAGACAACCCAGAGGCTGAGAGTAACAGAGATATGTTATGCCTAGAACCAGGGAAAACAAAACAATTCCAAGTCCTAAATTATTTCAGAGTCCACATGAGCCCTGCCATGCAACTTAATTCTTCAATTCCATTCATTTTTTTTAATGTACAAAAGGACTCCATTTTTACACAACCAAAGCAACTCTGCTCCTGGAAGCTGGAAAACCAAATCTTGATCATCTGATCATTCTTCCAGGCAGGCAATAAACTGTGTTATTCTGCACATCCAGGACTCACGTGCAGCTTCTGGGACATCCCAGATGAGAAAATAGAAGCAGAACATTGCACGAGGCTAATCTGGGCTACACACACAGAGCAATGTTTTCCTCTAAGCCAATCAAGGATTAAGGTTAATGAGCATCTCTGCATCTTGTAACAGGCCTTTTAGGGAAATAGAATGGGATAAAAATAGCCTGACGTGGCCATTTCCCCCCCAAAAAAAGATAAAAAGAGAGACTTCTTAGTCCTTGGGATGATGGAGTAAAAGCAGAACTGCTGAAGAGAGGAATTCTTCACTTACCTGGCGTAGAATGACCATGGTTCTTGGATAAACACATCAGCAATCACCAGGAATGGACCTAAACCAAAAGAAATCAGCAATGAATGAACTGCCACCCTGGCTCCCAGACCCCAGCTCAGGTTCTGTCCCAACCACGAAGTGACAGATGAAGGCCCTGGGAGTGGAAGAGGGCTGGGAGCACTGAAAACTCCCAACACTTTCCTAAGAATAATTCCAGACAGTGAGAGACAATCCTCTAATGCAGCCAGATTAATGCCTGCCCTGTGGTGAATGAGACCAGGACTGGAGGTTGCTTATGCAAGTCATATTTTGTAAACTGAGTCCTAGAAAGTTATATAAGAATTAACCCTAGTAAACAGAGTAATGCTGAGTTGTGGCTGCCCCATCCCTGGAGGTGTTGAAGGGCAGGTTGGATGGGGCTTGGAGCAGCCTGGGCTGGTGGGAGGTGTCCCTGCCCATGCAGGGGTTGGAACTAGGTGATCTTTAATGTCCCTTCCAACCCAAACCATTCCATGATTCCATGATTATGTGTCATGAGATCCTGTGATAGAGCTCATGGAGAAGGGGAATCCTGTCCTTACAGCCCATAAGACTGGATGGATCATCATCCTTCTGTCAAAACTGCTTTCAGGAGGAAGCACTACCTTCAGGAAAGTAAATTCCAAACCCTCCACTGTAGTCTGCAACTAATACCCTGGTTGGACTGACTATATCCACACTCCCCTGCTGCCTGTGGTGCAAATGGTGTTTTTGTGGGATTTACAGATGTATTTTACATGGGAAGGCCCCACACAGCTCCTGGGTTCCTGCTGCCTGATGTGTGGTGCTCCCAGCACTGAATGGCTTTGGTGCGTGTGAGTGAAAAATGCTTCCCAGTAATTGATTTTCTGCAGCTTTTAAACTCCAAGTCATCTTGACAACAATCAGTCATTGTTTTATTTACGTTGTAGAACGTTTTCCACTATGGGAAAAACTCTCATGCCTTAAAAATCAAGTGAAAATGCACTTAGGGAGGCATAACCCCAGTGAGACACTGGGGATGTGAAGGGTGATGAGAGATGATCTTGCAGGAATCAAGACATTTCCCTTGAGAGTCACAAAGCAGTCCAGACTCTTCATACAAACCTAAACACTTTGTTTCAGGTTTTAGCCACAATTTTGATTTTTTCTGTTTTCCCCACAAAAAGGAGAACATATCTTGGGGGTTCAGGAGGGAAGAGTAAAGTCTTCCCTCCTCCCATCAACCATCTCCAGGTCCCAGAGAGACACAGATGGGACAGACTCAGTTTTCTAAAAAATAAGAAGGGAGAAATGCCAACATATTTTCCTTATGGCAAGGAAAGTCATGTAGGACTCAGCCTTTGGTGCTGATCCTGCTGGCTGAATAGGAAACAGGGATGTTCCCATCCTAACTAGAAAGGTGGGACTTCTCTCCATGAGCTCCTGCAGGGACTGCAAAGGCTCAAGAGCATTTCCAAAAACTCTCCTTTCCCTCAGCATGCTGCCTGCACCACCTCTACATTTTCACTGACCACATATTTGAGATAACAACCCTCCTGAGGGCTGCAGGAACTTGCCATCTAAAGTGCCTTCACCACCTTAATGAAAACACCCAGCTGCTGCAACCATCTGCAGGATCCCTCTTGCATCACCTGGAAAAGAAACTGGTGTCCTAAGAGCAGCCAAAGCATCACTGTTCATTAGGAAACACTCATCAGAAAAAACAAAATGGCCACAGACCATATTTAATGAATTCATTTTGCTTTTTCTAGAAGACAGATGACTGGTGGGAAATCATGTGCCCACTTTCCTATCTGAAAGGCTGTGAGGCAATTTTTCTAAGCCTCAATTTGAATCTCTCTTGCAGCACATTAAATTATTCCTCTTCTCTTTCATTCCTATAGCTTAAAAATAACTTTCTAACCCTGTCAAGCAGTGATCCCTGAGATGGGCTGCCCAGGGAAGCTGCAGAGTCTCCTCCTCCAAGTGAAATCTTGGCTTGGCTCAGAGCAGGCACTGGGTGAGGGGCTCCAGAGGTCCCTCCCAGGTCTGTAACATGATGGTCATAGGGGGAGTGATGAAAACTGGCTTGGGCAGCAGTCTGAGTTCCTTGCTTGAAGAACAATGGACAAGTCATCTTCTAGTTCCTTGTCTCAGCTTCCCTCTGAAAAGCAGAGATCCCACCCAGTAGGGAAGTTCCTGAGTACTTCAGTCATTCCTGATTTGCATGCTAATCAGCCAAATGGCCTAGATGAGCTTGTTCCACTGAGTGCCACAGAATCACAGAATGGTAGGGGCTGGAAGGGACCTCTGGAGATCATCTAGTCCAACCCCCCTGCCAGAGCAGGTTGCACAGGATGGCATCTAGGTGGGTTACAACGTGGTGCCCATATTACAGAAGCCATGGATGGGGGAATCTCTTCTCACAGGCTGGGCTAGAGCACCACATTCAGTTGTCAGAACTGCTTTTTCAGCCCTTCATTCTTCTCTTGCTGTAGCAAAGCATTGCCATGTGGCTGTCCCAGCTCCTGGCATAAAAACTGCCTTGTACATGGACATCTTGCTCAACCCTGGCCTGTGGTGATGCTGAGTAGGTGCTGTGCCAGGCTTGGAAGCATATTTACATACCCAGCACATTCTGCTCTTAATCATCTCTTAAACTTTGGTACCCAGAGCCTGTTGGGGTCTTTTGTTGGTTTTCTCTTTGGTTTTAAATCTTCTGAAGGTCTTTCAGCCACCAGGCTTGCTTTTGCTCAATGCTTTCTAAGTCCCCTTGGGATGCTGTCACAAGAGAGGTTGCACACAACCTGCAACCA
>NW_009953792.1:460614-475248 GCF_000747805.2 Chaetura pelagica
TTCCCTTTGCTCTTCCCACAGGGACCAGTAAGAAGGGCTGGGCTTGTCTGAGCACCAGAGGGATCAGCTGCCCACTAATTCATGGGAGCCCTCATGGAACAAACTGGCCATCTGGACCTTCCAGTCCTTGCTGGTAGGTGAGCAGAGGGGACTTCATTCCCACTTTCATCTTCTGTGTGAAGCTCTGCAGCTCTGGCTGGGCTGAACAAAATGTCCCCAGCACCATTCCCCAGTCCCCTGCACGTAGCACACCAGCACCCTTCTGAAGAGGGTATTTTTTTTGTAAATTTGGTTAATTTTGCAGCTTTCTGGGCATCGCTAGCAGAGCATCATCTGTACAGAGCCTCTGAGGGAGGCAGTGGGGCAAGGCTGAGGGGCCTAAAAGTTCCTTTAAGCTACTTGTGGATGCAAAGAGATGTGTGACATGCAGCTACACACACCAGTTTCCTGCAAGCAGAGCTCACCAGACATCAGGGAGTGCTCCAGCACAAGGTTTCCACCATGGTGACCTCCCCCATGGGTTCCTTGCTGGTTGAAGAGAACCCAACAGAGCTCAACTCTGGGGGGGAGAAAGCCTGAGGAACCCTGAGGAGGCCATTACCCTGCAATGGCAAAGAAGGGGCTTGCTGCTCTAATCTGCTTCACTGGCGTTTCTGTGCTCCTGGTTGGCACTTCATGACCAGATCCCAACCACATGACCAGCTGTGCTGCTTGGGGGATCACTCCCCAGGGCTAATCCTCCAGAGCACATGCTCATTCAGCAGTGGGGAGGAGAAAGTCAGGTATCTCATTCTCCATGCAAATTCTGCTCCTCTTTCCTCCAAGTTCCACACCCCACGTGACCCTTCCTGTCTGCAAATGAGGCGAAGAAAATAAATAACTAATTAACAGGGGGTGTGTGCACATTCAGTGACAGCCTGTCCCTCCCTGCACACCCAGTTTGGTGCAGAGTCTGTCTTTTGGAGAACACTCTGGGCACTTGATAGTGTCACAAAGCAAGAGAGGAGGCTTTTCATTCCCTGCTCTGGGTCTCCAGCCCTGGGCTGGCAGATGTAACATGTCATAGAGCAAAGAGATTTAACCCACTGATGTTCTCTGCACACTCCTGCTTTCATCTCCTGCCCTCCAGCAAAAGACCTGAGCAGTATGAAAGATTTTTGCAGTGAGAAATGGGGAATAAAAAGGTCAGGTCCACACCCTGGGAGAGAAGTAAGTGCCTTTATCCTTAGCAAAACCAGCACTCAGATCAGGAAGGAAAACAACAGTTCTTGAATGAAGTTAAATACTGACCAACCTGGTTTGGGGATCTCTGAAGATTAAGTGGGTGTGACAGTGGGCAGAGAGGAAGAAGGCAATGTCACAACAGACCACTCCTACCTCCTGTCCTGCTGGAAGCTCTGACACTTTGCATTTTGCAGCCTCCCTAGAGCCCTGAAGCAGAACCAGCCCTTTGAGTTCAGAAGATATTAGTGTGGATATGGCAGCCACCCAGCTCCTTGGCTGGCAACTGCTTTCCCTGCTAGCTTGGTCAACCAGTAAGCTCTCAGCAGAGACAACCTACTATTTCTCCAGGTAATTATCTCCAAAAGTCACATCATCCATAGTTTTGTTTTGGTTTGTTGGTTTTTTAAATGAAGTATCTTCTCCTCATCTGCATTTGTGGTCAGTACTGGGCACAGTGCTCTAATCTTAGATACATCTGATCTCCTGCCACCCAGCTGTGCCTAGGACATCCCTGTCTCCTTGGGCTGTGCCCTCCCTTTTCTGCACTAAGGGTGAGTTCTCCCATCTGCTCAGGTTTGCCCTCCAAGTCTACCTGAATGTTGGCTGCTCAGGACTTGCTGAGGGGCAGGTAACTGCAGCTAAACTCCCATCTTGGTGGAGGAGAGCCCCAGACTCTGGCTAGATGAGTGCTTGAAGTCCTGAGGTGTTGCTTAAAACATGAGCATCTCCCTTGCCTGAGCTTTGGACTGAAACATTCCTGGCAATGGACATTCACTTGCAGCTTTCCCTCCCATGGCACAAGTATCTCCTTGGAAGAAGAAATCATCATTTCCATCTCCTCCAGTGCAGATGACACGGAGAGTAAAATCCAGCCTCCTGATTTTGTTACCCATCAGCTCTTTTCAGGTGGGAAAAGTTGCATTCCCATCAAAATCCACACTATCCCCCTTAACCCAGTGGCCACAGGAATTCACCCACAACATTTGCTGATTTTCCCACCCACAGGAGGGCACTCCCTGGGTTTTTACAAGCATGAGGCTCTCATGATGGAGACGTGGGGACACTGTCAGCACCTCCTGGCCAGCACGGTGCCTGCTGCCCTGCAGAGAAAGTTCCCTTGTTTATGTCTCAATCTCTGCCTCCTCCCAGCCAGATTAGCTTCAGCTCCTGCTGACAGGTGACGTGAGGGATGGGAGGAAGCTGTCACCTCAGCCAGGCAAGTCAGGACAGCAATGAGCTGCAGAAAACACTGGAATTACCATTTCTCATGTGATCGGTGCATCTGTGACCCAGCCTGCCTGCAGCTCCACATGCCCCAGGAGGGGATCAGCACTGAGCCTGTTTTCCAGGAAAAACCTCTGATCCAGATCCACTGGAGGTCAAGAACAGCCTTTCCTACAGCCTTGGGATCAGAACAGCAGATTTCCACTGAGTGCTGGTATCAGGAGCCAGCAGAAGAGCTGCTTAAGTATTAGATTTTGAAGAACAAGAAGTGCATGTTGGTGTAAAGAATGAGCTCCTGGTCAGCAGCAGGTCCAGCTGCCTGGACAACCAAGGGCAAAAGAGACTTTCAAGCAGAGCTGCAAGATGACATGAAAAGGTAGAGGTGATGATGGGGAGTAAAGATCCATCATCAAGCCCTGGATCCTCAGAGAGGCTCCTCAGTGTCTAGTCCTGGATGCAACACGAGGCAAATAAACAACAGCCTGGGAGGCTGTTTCAGGGAACGTGCAGATGTTTCTTTAGCCCCAGCCTACAGAGCCATGGGATTAGGTACTAATTAGATTTGAGGGCACTCCTGTCAAGCTTCTCCTTCTGGTGGGTGGCTGTTGTTCCCAGGGAAGACCTGGTATGTTATTTGTTTTTGTGGTTTTTTTTACAAAAAGGGATGTTCCAGTCATCCCACAGTTCTGGGGTCTCCAAATTCAGATGTCAACCCCACTTTTCCTGCAGAGAAGAACACAGCCAACTTGCCAATCAATTAATCAAACCTAATAGCTGAAGGGAGAAAAGACTGCAGGCACCAAGAGGACTTATTATAGTAAAAAAAAACAGGGTTGGCATAGTCTTGATTCATGAGATGCACAAATTCTTTGCATTTCTGTTAATGAGGGTGGGTTTTTTTCATGGAAGTAGCCCAAGGAAGTGCAGAGTGAATGCACAGCACAGCCTGTCATCCTGCAAGTGCAACTGAAACCCAGGGAAATGATGCTTGTAATTGAAACCACCCATAAATAGGGTGTAATCTACTCAGTGTGAGTGACAGAGAGGTGTCAGGGGTTGTGCAGTAGGTAGAGTTTCCAGCCAAAGACTTCAGCTCCCAAAATCAGGGCCTGATTTTCAACAGATCTCATCTAGAACCAAAAGCTTCTGAAAAATCTGGTTTCTCCCTGAAAACTGAGCACTTGAACCATGTCTTGAGCTCTCCTCACATAGGTTGGCTATGGATTAGCTGAAAATATAAACACTGCTGTTTCTGGGCAGGTTGGTCAGGGAAGCTGTGGCTGCCCCATCCCTGGCAGTGTTGAAGGGCAGGTTGGATGGGGCTTGGAGCAGCCTGGGCTGCTGGGAGGTGTCCCTGCCCATGCAGGGGGGTTGGAACCTGATGATCTTTAAAGCCCCTTCCAACCCAAACCATTCTGTGATACTACAAAGACACAAGCTAAAGTTTCCACAAAGCCAAGAGCCTGTTGTGTGGTGCAGCTACTGACCAGGAATGGTGCAAAGCTATGCCTGATCTTTCCTTGCCTCCTCCTGGCCACATGCACAGAGCAGAAGAGAGCTGGGACCCAGTATCAGTGTCACCAGAGTTTGTCCACATGAGCTTGGGGACCATGGGGTGAGGTAGAAGCAGATAAATTGGAGTTCATCATTGCACATCTGTGTGGTTTTCTGTGCCAGGCTGACACACATTGTCCTCTCACCAGTGACAGTGTTTTTCCTTTAGGTGACTTTGTGCTTCTCAATCTTTCTTTTGTGCTCTAAGTCCCACCCAAACTGGGACTGCTCAGCTGCAGAAACAGCATTTGATCAAGTCATCTGAGCTCAGCTCCGCAGCCATGGGGACAAACAGGTGCTTCCAAGAACTGATTCACTGGCTGTGGGAGAAGTCAGCATTATCTCTCCTCATTGACCACCAAAGAAACCTGAGCTGACTGGTTTCATCTGAATGTCCCCTCCTCTCTCCCACCCCTGAGCTGCAGGGAATACGTCAATAAAACCTACTTAGGTGACTCTGCAGACCTGGTTTGGCCTTCAAAGCTCCATTTGAAGGCTCTTGGTAGCAGAGCCACCAAGACAGACACCTCATCTGAATGAGCCCCAGCCTAAAAATAGCTACATTAGAGCAAGAAACCACAGCAAAGTCCCTCCTCTGGAAAGGCAGAGGATCAATACGTGGCCTCCGTTCATCTGAGAGGAGCCAGGAAACAAGCATCAATTTTTTAAGCCTCTAGCAGGAAGTTCAATAGATTTGCCCTACATTCAATCCCTCCCAAAGGCCTGGCAGGTAGAAAAGCTGAACAAAAGACCCGACCTTTTCTCCCTCCCTGGGCTTTCATGGAGCCAGAGCAGAACAATGGACCAGGGTGGCACCCGATCCCCTAGAGCTGCAGAGGGCCCAGCACAGCCTCCCAAGAAGGGCAATTTCCTTTTGTCCACCAGCCTCTACCAGCCACTGAGTGTACTTTCAACAGCCACAGGAGCTAAACAAAGGAAGTATCCTTTTGCAGAGCAGCCAGGTGTAATTTCAGCATAATCCAGAGCTCGTGGGCTGAGCTGATCCAGCCAAACCTCTGCACGTGCAGGTTGGCCAAGGAATGTCTGCCATCTGTTTGCATCTCTTCTCTACCCATAGGTGAACTCCCAGGCTTGCTAGGGTCTACAACAAGAATAAACTAGAAATGAAGCCTGTATTTGGAATTGAGGGTGATTTAGCACTTGAATATGCTCTCAAGACTCTCCTCCTCGGAGCGGGGATGTCCTGCACAGGGCTGGGCTGTACTGGATGGACCCCTTGGTCCTGAACACACCAGGTGGTTCCCACAGCACTGTGGCAAGATCAGAGCTCAGGTTCTGTCCACCCATGCTCAGGAAAACCCAACCAGTGTGGGCTGAGTAGAAGAACATCAGTGGGGTCCCTATGGAGCTGCTCCTCCAGGGGCTGCTGAAGCCCTGCACACACACAGAGGTGCTGGTTGACTTCAGGCTGATGGGTCTCACAACCAGTGCATGAATTTGGGAGGAGATCCATGTGTGGCATGTCTTGTTTTGGGCCAGGTTCAGGAGGCACCAACCTTCTCAGCCAGCCAGGCTCTGCCAGCCCTGCAGCTGAACCACAGCCCTTAGCTCAGGTGCAGGTTGAATCCCTTGGTTGTGCTGCTCCAGCAGCTACAAGGACTGCATCTGTAATCCTAGAACAATTCCATGAACATCCAAGGGAAGGTGTGCACATGAGTATATATACTCTACACAGAACTATATATATATCCCCTAGATATTTACTCTGCCCAATCCTATCTTTCTGGCTCCAGTTAGGAATAACTGGGCCATGTTATGAAGGAGATCAAACTGGAAAACCTCCTTGACCCTCCAAGCTTTCTATCTCATGAATCTACAAGATCACAGGCCTTGCTCCAAGACACAGGGCAGGAGAAGCAGCACTGCACCCACTGCAGGCTGGGACCAAGGCCCCAAAATGAAATTTAAGGGTAGGCAGGTGATTTGTCCAGTGGCACTGGAGCTTGTTCCCAAAGTGGTTTCAGAGGGAGGTAGGTACTGGGGCTCTGAGTCCCACGAAGTGCTCCCTTTTAAAACCATCTCCAGATGATCTGCCACCACCCAGCCAACATATGGCTGAGTGAGATCTGAACTCCACACCAATCACAGTCTGATAAATGAATTACTGACCCTCTGCTGCTTTGATTTGCCATAGAAATGTTTGTTAAAGAGTCTTTACTGCAGCCACTGTTTTATCAGTCCCTCCAGAGAGCTCTTACACTGTGTTACTCCCTCACAAACCCCAGCCAATTTTTGGAGGAGGGGACAATGCTGTTCTCATTTGACACAGAGGGAAACTGAGGCACGGGGAGAGGATGTGACTTTCCCCAAGGTCATGAAGGAGAACCAGGAAGGTGCAACGTGCCTCTTGCAGACACCCAAGCCTGTGCCTGTGACTCCAGATCAAAATGCCTTTAATAAGGGCAGGTCCCCTCCTTTACCCTGTCCTTAAATTGTCCTAATAAGCAGCTACCTCACCCTCTACTCTTGCTGGTTCCTAATGGTCTGGCCTTGGCCTTGCAGCCTCTCTCCTTTCAGTGCATTTAGTGTTGGCTGGAACAGGCCTTCTGCAAGCTGTTATAATCCTGGGAGGCTGTTTTTTTCCTCAGCATGAACCTCTTTGCTGGGATTTTTGGTGAAATCCTCCCTCTGCCTGCTCCAACACTATCCTCTTATCTCCTGTGGTCCTGGAGAAATTCAGGACAGCCCTTCAGAGAGGCTGGGGTTAACCTCCAAAGGCAGGATTAAGTGCATTCAAATCAGAAGATACCAGCCCTGTCTTACCCTGCTGAGACTCCTGATGGCTCCAGAGGGTGTTTTGCTTGAATAGGGACTGTATAAATTAAACAGAGACTCTGCTCTACCCTTCCAGAGTGTCTTTGGTGCAATCACCATCAGACCCCTCAGGGGAGCAAGAGGCATTGCTGGGAGACGTCAGGCCTGTAATAGCCCAGATGAGAGGGGGACAGACACTCCCTGACTCATTGGCTGCACATGCAAAGTGTGATATTAATTTTGTAGATGGGGAAACTGAGTCACAGGGGCTGTTTGCTGCTCTCTGGCTGCCCCCCCTCCCTGGAAGGATTCAGGGCCAGGTTGGATAGGTCTTGGAGTAACTTGGTCTAGTGGGAGGTGTCCCTGCCCATGCCAGGGGGGTTGAAACTAGATGACCTTTAAGGTCCTTTCCAGCCCAAACCATCTTGTGATTCTATAACAGGTCTTGCACAGACATGAAGGAAAAGTAAGTGCATCCCCAAGCAGCCTGGATGGGCAAAAGAACTGGAGCTCCAGGAGGTGAAGTGACTTTGCTCCATGCCAAGTTCCCACCTGGTGAAGAGCAGAGCCAGAAAGAATGACACAAGTCCCCCTGCATGCAGCAGAGCTGACAAAAGCTTCATCTACAACCACAAAGCTCCAAATAGTAAGATGTCTTGATGGTCAATAGGGCACAGTCCCCCCAGGAAGGCTTTGCTGCAGGTGGGGTACCCAGCACAGCTTTCTCACCCCATATGGGCTCTGTGGTGGCCACCAGGAGCTGGCATCATGCTGCAGGGCACTAGATTTCCCCCATGCTCACCTGTGCCTTTTTATGATGTGGGAACTTGGTTTCCTTGCTACAGCTCTGCCAAGTTTCAAGTCAGCTTGGTCAGCAAACTGCCATGATGAGGTGACACACCTAAGGACACAGGCAGCCTGACCACACACACCTTGTTTCCTATGGAAATCAGACTAGATGAGCAAGTCAGCTTTAACCAGGTGCTTAACTTAGGTCAGTTGGAACAAGCTGCTCTGATCCCTCCCTTTTCTGCAGTATTTTGAGATATCCCTCTGAGGAAAGGGGTGGCTGTTGCCAGCTGTGATTTGCTCTCAGCTCCACAGAAGAAACTGGTGTTTGCTGGAGACAAGTGTCACTCCCTGGGCTGAGTCTAACAGCACAGCTGCACGGGAAAAGTTGAACTTTAATCCAGCCCTTTTAGCTTAATGTCTTCCCTGGCTGCTGAGCTGAGGCCTGGGAGGACAGGGCCTGGTTTGCTGCTCTGAACAGCTCTGCAAAAGCACCCAGATGTAACAGAGCACTGGGGTAGACCCAGGAGGCTATTTCTAAGAGCCATGAAGTTTCTCAAACATCTTTTACCTTCAGTTACCCATCACCCTACTCTGACTGGTACTGGTAACCAGTCACTTCACCCCCAGGAGCTCTAGTTCTCTTGCCCATCCAGGCTGCTTGGGAAATCACTTACTTTTCCTTTATGTCTGTGCAAGACCTGTCATGGAATCACAGGATGGTTTGGGCTGGAAAGGACCTGAAAGGTCATCTAGTTTCAACCCCCCTGGCATGGGCAGGGGCACCTCCCACTAGACCAAGTTACTCCAAGACCTATCCAACCTGGTCCTGAATCTTTCCAGGGAGGGGGGGCAGCCAGAGAGCAGCAAACAGCCCCTGTGACTCAGTTTCCCCACCGTGGTGTCTCAAGCAGACAAGGCTCTCACAGCCATTTGGCCAAGACCACTGGGTGCTCTCTTGTCTCCCTGCTGATGCTTTGGGTGCAGGCATGACATTTACCAATGGAGAAAGCACCATCTCAGTGCCTTGCTGGAGTAACCCAGCTTGCATTCCCAGAAACTCTCCTCCTTGGGACACAAGGATCTGCACCCAAAAGCACTCGTGGCATCACTAAAGGCAGAACCTCCTTGCTATTGTCCTGGAAAGCAGCAATGTCTTGCATGGGAGGGATGATGTCCTTGCAGTATTCCTGCTCTGGGAGACCTCCCCAGCCTGAGAGCTGGGCTGACCTGCTCGTTCAGTGTTCACAAGTCTCCATGAACTGCTTCACTGAATTACATAAAGGGTCTAATGGTTCCTGCCATGGATCCTGATCCCTGGGGGGGGCTGTGTCTTGGCACCCCGAGTGCTCTGAGGTGCTTGCTTGCCCTGAAAGCCTGCAGAAATGAAAAGAAATCCCAAAGGTCTGTTGGAGAGTTTTGTCCATCCTATTTTTTTCAGCTCCAGGGTGCTGGAGCACCCCCAGCCTGGCATCCTGGCTCCTGGGAGCTGGAGGTGTACCAATAACACCACTGACAGCTCACAGGGTCTTCCAGGGATTCCAGCAACCCATTTTCTCATGTCTGTGACAAAGACCACCCTGGGCTCCTGCAGCTCCCCAGCACACAAAAATCATGCATAAAGCCACCTGATGCCTGACCTTTTCCTAAGCTTCACTTCCAGAGACAAACCACACAAGTCCAGGTTCTCCTGGCCCTGCAGCTCTACTGGGATTAAAAGCAGCCAAGAATCTGAGCAGAGGAACTGAAGAGCAAGTGAGGATCATGGTGTTTACTCTGGCAGTTCTCTGCCTGCAGCTTCTCAATGGGCTGGAGGAAGGCTCTTGCACAGAGGTTACAGATGAAATCACACTCCCTTTGTTGCTCCAGAGAGAAACCTTCTGCAGGCTGTGGGAGAGACAAACCCAGCATGTGTGTGTGTGTGTGTGTGTGTGTGTGTGTGTGTGGTTCCTAGAGTTTGTCTCAGCCCGGGGTGAATCTGCTGGCCTTGATGGCTCTGATCCAGCCAAGCTGAGGGGTGAGAGGAAGTGGGACAGAAATAGCCAGAGCAACACAACGTAATGGCAACCACCAGTGATGCTGGAAAACGTCCAAAGACTTGGACATGGGAGCCAGAGGTTTGATGTGCTCTAGCCAGGTTTGCAGGACTCCTTCCAGCTCACTACAGTGTGAACTTCCTGTGCCCCTGTGTCCTCCTGAGTAAGATCTGCACATCCTGACAGCCTTGGCCAGGAGAAGGGACCCTGTCTCTGATGACAGGAGGTGTTATGGTCGTGGCTCTTCCCTTTCAGCCCCACCATTATGGTGGAGTCCTTTGGTTCCACATGAACTCAGTGAGACCTTTGCCCAGACTGAGAACTCTGTGCCACCAGCAGGCAAAGCATTTTATTCTTCCATCCTCTCTCATTATCATGATTTCAACCTCCCCCACATCATCACATGCTGGGCATGGAAAACCAGCTCGTTGACTTGCAAACCCAACCTCAGGCTAACAACAGTTGTGGGTCAGCTCTGGGAATCTCAGGAAACCACCTGCAAGCCCTGACCTTTGCAGCACTGATGGAGCTGATCACCATCTTCATGGGAATTATTAAATGGCCTGCAAGAGATTTGATCTAGAACCTGAAAAAAAAAAAATCCCATTAAGCTCCTCTCTGCATTTGCTGGTAGGGAAGTGTTTTCAAAGATAAAGGAAAAGAAATGGCTTGATTTTCCTTGACCCAACTCAATAATACTAAAGTGATGAGACCAACACCTTGTCTTGAGCAGGGTGAAAATTTAGTGGCATTACTTTGTCACACTCCCCCAGGCACTAGTAATTTGCAGCTCAAGAACTTCTAAAGCCAAAGGTAGTTTGAATACATGTATTTTACAGTTTTTGAGGGGATTTTCATCAATTCATTTCCCTGAGGGCTTTTTTAACCCTCCCATACTTTCAGGATCTGCAGAGCCCTGCAGTAAGGAGCACCACAGGTGCTACATTGGGTGAATTATTTTTTGCTTTGACCCTGTTCTCTGTTAGGTTTATTTGATGCTCTCTAATGCTTATGTTACAAAGGAAAATGAAGGGAAATTCTCCTTTGTCTTCACTGTGCAAGCAGAATCTTCCACAATCTGTAACATTATTTCCTCCCATCTCTTTTGAGCTTGGAGTTTTGGTCTAAACAATCCTTCCTGGTGTGGGAGTTGTTCCAGACCTCTGACTATCCTTCCTTTCTCTGAATCATCCCCTGCTGACACTCATCTTTTTGGGGTTGGAGGGACCAGAATCAGAATATTCCAGTTCCAGGCATGCCAGGGACTCCCAGAGGTGCAATGCTGCTTTGGTCTTCATTCCTCTCCTGACAACCCTTTTGCCTTTTTTGTTTTGGATTGAGATAACTCAACACAGGCACTGGAAGGTGCTCTAAGGTCTCCCTGGAGCCTTCTCTTCTCCAGGCTGAACACCCCAACTCTCCCAGCCTGGCTCCAGAGCAGAACTGCTCCAGCACTTGGATCATCTATGTGGCCTCCTCTGGACTTGCTCCAACAGCTCCACGTCCTTCTTATCTTGGGGACCCCAAAACTAGACACAATAGCCCAGGAGTCTCACAAAAGCTATATCATAATAGTTCTAAAAATGTTTACAATTACACTGTGTTGTTGACAGCTGCCTCATCCAGGCACTGTAGATAGCTGCCATTTTCTATTTATCCTCCTTTGCCAACCTTCATCTTGTGCCCACCTTCTCTCCAGCTCTGTCATGATCCCAGATTTATTTATTGTTTTACCTCTTGGGGTGAAGCCCAGCACAGCTCCCACCATACAAACTGGTGTTAGATGGGAAGAGAGGGCAGCTTGTGCTTCTGGCAAGAGCAGGATTCACAGAGGTTCCCTTCTCCCAACACAGCATAACCTCAGGCATGTCCTCTTGCAAGTCTTCCTTCCTCCACAGATCTTGGAGTTGGAGGCAAAGCTGCTTGTGCAGCAACAGCACCAGTGGAAACCTCCACTCAAGGCAGCCTGTAGGTCTATAATCAACCTAAAGCATAATTTTTAACTCCTTTCATGCATGTGGGAACACTATTCAGGTCATCTGCAGCTGGGGCAAACACTGGGCTCCCACACCAGGTTAAATGCAGCTGAAGCAACGTGCTGTGAAATGCACCTGAGGTCCAGGAAGAGCTCAAATCTTTTCTGCAACTGCTCTAAGACTGTCAATGGGATCCAACACACAGTTCGTGGATCCCTGCTGGGCTGAGGTGGGAATTAGTACCTATATGCTCAGGCTGGGCAGGTCTGAGTAGCACTCAGCCAAGAAATGAAAGTGTCCCTATAGAGTTTTGGGCTTTGGATTTTCACCTTTGGCATATTTATTTGGCACTCTGTCTACTTCATACCCCTGTTTTTCACTGGGCTTCCTCACACTGCACTCTCCTTGCAAAGGGGAACAACGGGCACCTCTGGAAGGGTCTGGAAAACAAACCTTATGAGGAGAGGCTAGGAAAACTGGGGTGTTCAGCCTGGAGAAAAGGAGGCTGAGGGGAGACCTTCTCGGTGTCTACAATTGTCTGAAAGGAGGTTGGAGCAAGGTGGGTTGGGTTTTCTTTCCATCTTCTCACTAGTACCTATCAATAGGACAGGGGGAAATGGCTTCCAAGTTCCCCCTCCAGGGAAGGTGTAGGTTGGATGTTAGGAAAAGCTTCTTGACATCAATGTTATCAAACACTGGAACAGGCTGCCCAAGGGAAGTGGTTGAACCATCATCCCTGAATGTGTTAAAAAGTTCTGTAGATACAGTGCTGAGAGACAATGTTCAGAAGTGGGCTGGTAGAGCTAGGTTAGTAGAATTAAAGGTTGGATGGACTGGATGACCTTACAGGTCTTTTCCAACCTGAATTATTCTATGATTCTCTCTCTCCCAGTATCCTGCTGTTCAGAGCAGGGGCTGTGGGCCCAGCTCTGCACCCAGGAGGCTTTGGGGATGGATGGACAGGCTGAACATGGACACTGCTGGGGCAGCCCTGTCCTGAGACCCTTTCTGACTCCACACAGCAGCTCAGCAGGGGGACCAGGCTGTCACTAACACACCTGTATCAGGTTCTCCTTGCACGTTGCCTAGCAGAGAGGAGCATTTCACAGTGCAAAGCTCCCTGACAAGCTGTCCCCACGTCCTGCCAGCCCCTCAGTACAGTGATACTCGTCCCACTCTGCTTTGGGAGCAAGAAAACTCTGGCTCTGCCCCAAACAAACAATAAAAGCCCCCTTTCTCCTCAAGAGGGACAAGCAGAGCTGACCTGGCAGTGAGTGGAGGTAGCAACTGCTCCCACAACAATGGTGCAGAGACCCCAAAATATGCCTGGGATTGAGAGTGCCTGAAGCCACCTCACCCATCAACCCCTTTCTGCTGGGCTTGGGAATTGTACTTTGCAGCTCCAGGAGAGGCTTTGGGAAAAAAAATTAATAAATAAACAAACAACAACCAAACCAAACTAGGAGCTGACAATGCCTTCATTAATCACAGCATAATCTTTTCCATGGCAACCCAAGGATTGGGAAGTCACAAGTTAGCAAGCATAAGACAGAAACGCTGCACAGGAGCCTGGGTCTGGGGAAACTTAACTGGTGAGAGAGATGAATCTGCTGCTCTGAGGAGGGGAAATGAGTTCTAAATACTGCCTGGAAATAGGGGTTCATCCCTGGGCTGGATTCAGATTTCCTAAATGTTTGTGTCAGTGGGCAGTTCTTGTCAATCCCTGAGGTTGCTCCAGTCTCGCCCCCAAAATTCCATCGCCACAACTTTTAAACGCAGTTTAGACAAATGTGTTTGGAAACCAGCAGAGCTCAGAGCTTGCAAAGCCACGGGTGAAAATGATTTTGACTGTCAGCCAACAGGAGGGAGGTGCTGTCCTGGTTTTTGCCCTTGTTTGTCCCTCTTCTTCTGGCCCTGGGATAGTTTAGATGCAGGGAAAGGGGGAGGTTTGGGCAGGGTCTCGCAGGGATGCAGGTTTTGTTTGAAGCTTTGGCAAAGCTCAGTCCAAAGCTGCAAAACCATCCTATACCTTCACACCACTGGTGGGACACTGTGGTCCCTCACCTCGTGGGAAGAGAGACAGGACCCATAGCATCATATAGTGGAGAAGGAGGGGAGAGGAGTGACCTTGCAGAACAAGCCACGTCCACCCCATCTTGATGCAAAGCACAGTTTAACCCCATGGGGTTGGTTCTTGGACATCCTTTTGTTTGGACTGTGGAGAGAAGCCCTCTCACACCAAAATAACAGCCTGGGGTTGTGACAAAACACCACCTCCAGCTCCTGCCAGCTCCTTCTGCAGAAGATATTTAGCAGCCAGGGGCAAGCAGGCAATCTGAGACCCACTGAGCTGTTGCCTTTCCAACTCACCCTCCATGTTGCCTGCAGGACAGGTCCTCCACCTTACATCCCAGTCTTCCCAGAGACACCAAGAGATGCCACTTCCACCTTCATTAGGGCATAATGACTGGAACTCAGAAAGCCTGGGAGTGTTTTTTGATACCATGCTCAGCTGGTCCAGCACACCCCATGCACCTGACATTGTACTCACAAAGCAGGCAGTGAAATGCAAAGTGCTTTCTGGGAATTGCCTGTCCCATGCTGGGTCTCAGGTCCTGACCAGGGCTGCTCCTAATAATTCAAACAGCCTGGGAAGGTCTTGGGCATTGCTCACCAGCACTGGTGTGACCCAGTATGTACACCAGTAAAACCCAGCCTGGACATGAGCTGTGCTCCCAAGGGAAACTCCTGCTGCTCTGAAGAGCAGCACCAGCTGCCCGAGAGCAGGTTGGGCTTTAAAACACCTGGGTGATGCATTTGGAGCTGGGTCAGAGCAGGGAGAGTGTGAGGTGGTCCTGGGGTGGGTGGGGTTGGGTGGCCAATGCCAACAAGACCATGCAGCAGGCACACAGATTCACAGAATAGTTTGGGTTGGAAGGGGCCTTAAAGATCATCCAGTTCCAACCCCCTGCATGGGCAGGGACACCTCCCACCAGCCCAGGCTGCTCCAAGCCCCATCCAACCTGCCCTTCAACACTGCCAGGGATGGGGCAGCC
>NW_009953792.1:476823-488025 GCF_000747805.2 Chaetura pelagica
GAGGGCTCGGGGGGGGGTGTGGGTGGGTGTGTGTGGGTGTCTTTTTGACCCACGCAAAGAGATTCCGGGCGTGGGGAAGGTCCCGTGGGATGGGGCTGGGGGCTGACAGGTTGGAACGCACCCACCTGAGCTCCTCTGTGTGGAAACCGGGAGAGGAAAAAAAAGCTCAAGGAGCAGGAAACTCAGAGCTGAGGTTTTGCTTAGAAGCTCAACTATCACCTGGTGACTCCCTGCCCAAATCTGGGCTAGTGTCTCTCCTCCTTCCTGCTGGGAAAGGTGGGGTTGGCTTTAAATCGTGCTGGGAGACATCACTGCAGCTTCTCACTTGGGTGCAAGGCCAGTGAATGGATCAAACCCTGCCTCTTTTATTGTTTGGTTGGGTTTTTTTGCAGCATAAACACACAAGGTGATTCTAAGCTCCACTTTGGAATGAGGGGGTTTGGACTCCTCCTGGGGACCAGGCTGGCAGAATTATTATCTTTTGAGATGCTGCAGGATTAAGGAGGAATAAGAAGGAGCCTCTTTCCTTCCCAAGCCACACCAGGAACTCTGCTCAAAATGTAGGAGAAGTCACATCACAGCCACCCTTTCATTTCCCTGTCCCTTAGAAACTCCCCACAGCTGCCCAGGCCCCTCATGGGAACCAGTTATAATTAGACTTTGTTGACTTTAAGCTCAAAGGAGATGTTTTTTGGGCACCCAGGACCATGCCTGGTTTCACTCAAGCCCAGCTCCCTGTGCCAAAGTGGTTTGTGTGGATGTGAGGGCAGATGTTGAGTGTGCTCTGGAGTTGCTTCTCTCTGGACCACATCTGATGCACCTGGAAAGGGTCCAGCCTTGGGCAGCCTTTTCTTCTGCCCAGCATGTCCCAGGGGTGGGTGGGAAGGCAGCAAGGGAGGCTCTGGAGCAGACATGGGGCTGGACATGCTCCCTGCCTGCATCACTGAGTTTGGAGGAGGAACTTGAAGAGCACGAGGAGACTTTGGATGACTCCTTATGGCTGTGGGTCACAGGCTAATTCCTGGGTATTCAATACCTGGGACACTGGGCAAGGATGTGGTAGCACCTGAGGAGCTTGGAGGGACAAGGCAATGAACCAATCTGCTTGCTGAAAGCCATGCTTTTTCTCTGTAGTCATTTTTGCTACTGACCCTTGGCCCTTCTGAGCAGCAGGAGGCTCATAGAATCATAGAACCATTCAGGTTGGAAATCCCCTTGGGATCACCCAGTCCAACCATCATCCCTACTCTGCAAAGTTCTCCCCTAAACCACATCCACCAACACCACATCCAAACCACCCTTCAACACACCCAGGGATGGTGACTCCACCACCTCCCTGGGCAGCCTGTTCCAGGGTCTGACCACTCTTGCTGGGAAAAATCATTCCTCATGTCCAGTCTGAACCTGCCCTGGTGCAGCTTGAAGCCCTTCCCTCTTGTTCTGTCACTGATGACCTGTGAGAAGAGACCAGCACCAACCTCTCTACAATGACCTTTCAGGTAGCTGTAGAGACTGATGAGGTCTCCCCTCAGCCTCCTCTTCCTCAGACTAAACATTCCCAGCTCCTTACAAAGCATTCTTCATATCCATATGTGGAGGAGGATATGAGTGTAAGGGTGGGAAGCTGCAGGGGACACAGAGCCAAGGAAAAATATTCCAGCCTCGTGCTGTGATGTCTCCATGAAGATGCTCTGAAGGGGAACCTGAAGTATCAGTTTAGTTAGTTTAACACTAGTGACCAGAAATCCCTGGCAGGGCTGGAGGGATAAGGTGATGCTGCAGGATCTTTGGGGAGCCTGGGCTGCATCCTGCCTGGAGCTGTGCACCATTCTACTGCCTGCTGCTGTTCTCTAAACATGCACAAGCTCCCTACATCTCCACATTGAGGCAGAGATGTGTTATGAAGATGGGCTGGGAGAGTTGGGGTGTTCAGCCTGGAGAAGAGAAGGCTCCAGGGAGACCTGAGAGCAACTTCCAGTGCCTGAAGGGGCTCCAGGAAAGCTGGGGAGGGGCTTTGCATCAGAGAGGGCAGTGATAGGAAAATGAAAGAGGGTTGATTAGGTCAGACATCAGGAAGAAATTCTTCCCCATGAGGGCAGGAAGGCACTGGAACAGGTTGCTCAGGGAGGTTGTGGCTGCCCCATCCCTGGAGGTGTTGAAGGGCAGGTTGGATGAGGCTTGTGCAGCCTGGGCTGGTGGGAGGTGTCCCTGCCCATGCAGGGGGGTTGGAACCTGATGATCTTTAAGGTCCCTTCCAACCTTCACCATTCCATAATTTTTATGATGTGCTGGGCTCCCACATCAATTCCAGCATCCCTGCCCATGCTGCCAGCCCATATGGTGGTGTGCACCATTGGCACAGGGACAGGCAGGGTTGCAGAACAACCTCCACTTTCAAGCCCACTGCCCTGGAGATGTGGGTGATCATCCAGCCTTGCACAGACCTTCCTTTGACCATGCACAAGCAGTACTTGGTGTAGCCACCTGGTCTACACTGGAGTTCTTGTGCTATATCCAGCAACAAGTATCACAGTCCCATGGGTGCTCAGCCATGTCCCCAGCTCAGGACACCCTCCAGAAGAGTATTAGGATGTCTGTGAGGTTGAGATGTTTATGAAGCTCTCCCTTAAGGAATGGTCCTTACAAGCTGTGTCAGTAATGGAAGCAGAAGGATGTGTGGTTTATTTTTTCTATCCAGGGTTTGGTGACACACTTTGTCCCAGGGGATGATCCCAGGAGAAGGAGGATCTGGATGGGTGCTTCTATCCATCCCTCAGATGCCTGCTCCAGGCTCTTGAGGGTTGGCTGCAGAAGGGCACAGCTCCTCCATGCTGCACACACCTCAGGTGATGGAGCTGGAAGCTGAGATGGGAGCAAATCCCAGTGCCAACATTTTGGGACCTTGTATTACAGCATCAAGACTGGAGACTCCCATGGGCAGGGACAGGCTTTTTGCTTTTCAAATGCTCCCAAAAAGCAATCTGCAGGTTTGTTTGCCCCAGCATTGGACACTTGAAAGATTCAGCTGGAACAGGGTGCTTTGCCATCTTGTCTAGACCATGATGCTTTTGCCAAGAAACATTGGCCCAGATCATAGAATCATGGAATGTCTCAGGTTGGAAGCAATCTTTAAAGCTCATCTAATCCAACCCCCCCCTGCAGTGATCAGGGACACCTCCCACTAGACCAGGTTGCTCAGAGCCTCGTCCAACCTAACCTGGAATATTTCCAGGGATGGGACATCTATCACATCTCTGGGCAACCTGTGCCAGGGCCTCACCACCCTCATTGTAAAAACTGTATGATCCTTCAGGTCTCTTCCAACCTGGTATTCTATGGTTCTCTGATTGTTCTTTGAGGGAAACCATCCCAAAATCACATCTTCCTGCTGCTTTGTCCATAATTTATTTATTCTATATTGTTTTCAACAACCTGAAGAATTTTTACAAGTGAGATGAGACTCAAAAAAAATAAACAACCCAACACAAACCAACCCAACAAGTTCCCTGCATTGTAGGTGACTCTGAGGCACAGGTTTACCCTTCCCCTCTGTGGCTCTTCCCAGTGAACATGAGGGTAACCTTGCATGAAACCAGCTTTGACTCCATCTCAAAGTCCAAAGAGAAAACCATTTGAATGGGGTGTAGTGAATCAAGGACATTAAAAAGGCTCCACAGAGCCACCTTGTGCCCATTCTGGAAGGACACAGCAGTTTGAAGGCAGAGAGAGTCTGAATAAAATAGACACAATTTATTGATAGGAGGTTTACAGCTGTACAAGGTTGGCTTTCTGTTTGGATCACCCTCTGATCTTGTGCAGCACGACGGTGCCTTTGGAGATGAAGACAAAGTCACAGCCTGTGGTAACATGCAGGCATCCAAAAGAAAAGGATTTGCACAGGGGACAATGGCAGGCTCCTTGCAATCATTGACATGATTAACAGAAGAAACAGGAAACAAATCAAAGGCACGTCCTACACGACCTGGAGGAGACTGGAAAGTGCTTATCAAACCTGCCCTCCCATCGGACAGGAAAAACAACCCTGAATCTTTCTGTTTGCTTCATTCAAAGAGAAAAGGCATCAACGTTAGGAATGGCATTTCAGGAAGTGCCCTCCCCCCATCTGCTCTACAGACAAGACACACAGAAAACCAGCAGAAAAGGTCATTTTGGATATTCCATTTGGAAGGCAGGAAGAAGGAGGTTTCTGCTTTAACATTTCCAAAGAAAAAAAAAAGACAAATACGAATAATATTAAGACATTTTGGTCCTGATATAGCATGATGATTTCTTTTTCTTCAATAAGAAGTGATTATAAAACTGCCTTTCCTCTCGTTATGGCTTGATTCTCTCAAGTAGGAAGGAAGGAGGCTGCCCATGGGGATTGAGGCACCACTACTCAACAAGGCTCAGCGACGTTCCTTGGGGACCACAGGGCACGTTGGCATCTGTCAGGGCACTCCTGGCCAAAGGGCTCCTGTTTGCTGAAGCTCTCAGTAGCCTGATTTCCTGAGAAAACCAGGCTAATGCAAGCAGGCTGGCTATCCCCATCTGAGGATGATGGTGTCAAGCTCCCGTGATGTTCCTGTGATGTTCTCCCTTAGTGAAATAGCTCTTCTCCCTGCCAGGTGAGGTATCTTTGGGCATTGCAGTCCTTCTCACATAACACTCTGAGCATGAGGGCACTGGAACAGGTTGCTCAGAGTGGTTGTGGCTGCCCCATTCCTGGAAGTGTTCAAGGGCAGGTTGGATGGGGCTTGGAGCAACCTGGTCTGGTGAGAGGTGTCCCTGCCCATGCAGGGGGGTTGGAGCTGGATGATCTTTAAGGTCCCTTCCAACCCAAACCATACCATAATTCTTGTGAGCTCTTTTAAGACTTAAATCATGCCTTCTGGCCCTACAATTCTGCTTCTGTTTATTTTCAGCTGTGAGCCCCCTGAACAAAACCAGAATAAAACCAACATATCTGAATCTGAATTCAAGGATTTGCTTTGATCTTGGGGTCAAAATGAAGGGCAGGCTGGATGGGGCTTGGAGCAACCTGGTCTGGTGAGAGGTGTCCCTGCCCATGCAGGGGGGTTGGAGCTGGATGATCTTTAAGGTCCCTTCCAACCCAAACCATACCATAATTCTTGTGAGCTCTTTTAAGACTTAAATCATGCCTTCTGGCCTCACAATTCTGCTTCTGTTTATTTTCAGCTGTGAGCCCCCTGAACAAAACCAGAATAAAACCAACATATCTGAATCTGAATTCAAGGATTTGCTTTGATCTTGGGGTCAAAATGTCACTTTACCAAACTAGGAACATCTGAGCCAATTCTGCAAGATGCCAAACTAAGCTAAGTCCCAGTGATGGCACCAGGATTTGGAGGCTGCTCAGTGCAAGTTAGGAAACATGGGACCTGGAAAGAGCATCCCATGGGCTACTGCTTGCCTCGAAACCCTGAAAACACAAGACCTAGGAAAACAAGAATTTTGGTCCAAAACCTGCTTCACATCCACAGGAGGTCAATTCTGAAGATAAAAGTGGAACAGCAGCCTGCAAAAATGGATGGAGTTGCACTCTGTGCACCAAGAATGGAGCTGGCAGCTGATGAGACTTTGGGGAACATCTTACCACTTCAGACCTAGCAGGTCTTTAGGGACTTGGAGAAAAAAATACAGACTTTCAGCACAAACATGGACATTTAGTAGGACAAACAGAAGCCTTGCTTGCTACAGCAAAAGAAGGCTTTTCTGTTCACTTGTCCTTGCAGGCAGAGGGCTCTGCTCAGGCTAATATTTACCAAGATTACATCATATTCATTCATTTCCACCCACAAAAAAAAGTTCAAAGCAAAAGTTTTGCTTGATAGAAAATCTGACAGAAAATTCCCTTAATTTGCACCGTTTTAAAAGGCACACGAATAAATTAATTAAAAGCAAAAGAAAACAAAACAAACTTTAACAAGAGGAGAAATAAAAATGCTTTGAAACCTGCCCTGATCTGCTGCTGAAAGGCCAGGCAAGGGTTTGTTGTTTGGCTTTATCTGGGATGGTTTAGAAGAGGTTGGATTCTGCCACCCAGTGGAATAAGGGAGATCAACTCATTCTTCATGGCCAAGAGCAGCAGAGGGTGGCCCTAGACATGGCCCCGAGGATGAGTCTGGGTTGTGCTTGTGAGGTTGGCTCTAGCACCGTGCAACCCACCCTTCAGGCCAGGAGAATGGAAATTAAAAGTGGGGTGTGGACTCCAGGAGGAATTAAATCTTCCCAGCATTTGCAGGAGCAGTGCTCCTCTCCTCTGGCACAAGCTCAAAGCCCACTGTTTTTAAGAAGAACTTGGGCAAGTGAGGCACTGAGAATGATGCACTGTGTGCAGCTGTACAGATGGAGCCCACCTAGCAAAGCTCCCCATCTCTTGGACCTGACCCTTTGGCCTCCAGAGGAGCTGATCTCCTCTTGTCTGAACACTGAAGGGCTCCAGCAGACATGGCATGAAGACATGGAGTCAGCAGGCACCACGGCAGTTCCAGAGGCACACACAGGAGCTGAGTCCAGACTGATTCAAAGACTTGACCCCAGAGAACAGTTGTCCCACCACAGCTGGTGGCTTCTTTGTACCCTTCAGAGTTGCACGGGGATGAACAAGACTCGGGACGAGACAGTTTGTCCCTAAAATGATGGAGCCTTTGGTCTTGTTGTTGTCCCTGTGGATCTGGGATTTGGGACTTGCCTTGTTGCACTATGCAAACCCATCTCCAGAAAACACCCAGGAGGTCCCCAAATCTATTTTATCTCCACTTCTCCTTTTTGCTGAGGTGCCCTCAGAGAGAAGCAATGCGATGGCAGCTTCACAGGAGACGACTCCACACACACACTACTCTAAAACCAAGCAGACACGTTGATGATGCATTGAAGCAGCTGGTTGGGACCATGGTGACCACACGTGTGTGTGGTGGCACGTGTGTGCCAGCCTGTGTAAACAAAGAGCACCAGGGCATGGTGCTCTGGCTGTCAGGACACACAGGGTGCCCACAGTCGATCCCACGGGGCGATGGGGGCTGCAGGGGATGCCAGCAGAAGGGTGATTGTGGTTCCCCCCAAAAAAGGCACCATTTTTTAACATTGAAAACACAAGTTTGGCTCCTTTGAGTGGAATTCATGCATAGTTCATATATGCTCTGCAGATGGTAGGTAGGCTCTGTGTGTGTGTATATATATGTGTATATATAGATGTGTGTGCATGTCTATATACACGTGTGGCACCAGAAGAAGAATCCTTGAGTGCTTAGATGTTGGTGAGGATGCTACTGCTGAGCAGCCTCACGGCGATGGTTCCAGGGAGGTCATTGGATCTCCTGTTCCCCTTGTCCTGGAGGTGCAGGGTGTGCACCAACTGCCGCTCGCTGGGATCCCCCGTCAGCACCACTTGGCCCAAGAACTCGTCACTTATCAAGTTGTGGTTCCATATCTGGGGAGACAAAAGGGACGTGAGGGCAGGTCTTGGAGGGATGCAGCCAAGCTGCGTGCACTGGGGAGGAGAAGGGTGTTTTTTTTGGGGGGGACACCTGCTCTGAGGGGGAGCTGTGGAGGTGGTCGAGGTGTGTGTGGGGTTTGCTCTGTGAAGGGAATGTTGTCACAGCTCAGTGAATGGTTGAGCTGCATGAACTGATGATGTTCCACCAGCCTTGGGGAAGAGTGTGAGGATAGAGCAGGTGAGGGAGGAGGTCCAAGTGAGAGAGAGCCTCCATCCCTCAGCTCACTGCTTGCCTACTGGGTACCTGAACAATGATGGGTTGTCCTGGCTTCTTGCGGTAGAAGAGACCTTTTGTGTCAAACTCAGGAGACACCGTGTTCTTCTTCACTGGAGAGCGAACCTTTTGCCCTTCACACTTTATGATCACATATGGGTCAGCTCCTGGGGAGAGAAAAGGGATTTGTTTTGCTTTGTTTTAGCTCCTGAAAGCCCTCAGAGCTCTTTTCCAGGGGCATCGTGCAACATTTTTCCTCCAAACCCCACCAGAGGAGATGGATATCTGCCAAAGAGTTCATCACACCCCTGATGATGTCCATGAAGCTCAGCTGATGGACTCAGGTTCCCTTCTGCTAGGTGACATTGTCCCTGAGCAGCAGGAGATGAGGGACTGCCAGAAAATGGCCACTTCTTCCTCAACCACATCTTCTACCCAGACCCTCCTTCATCAATTCAAATCCTCCTGGCCTTTGGGCTAGATCTGTCATGGGAGACACCAACCTCTCCCTTTCAGGATTTGCTCTTCTGAAGACAGGCAGAAATAAAGCTGTGGGGTGGAAAACCAGGCTCATGGAGTTTGTTTCACCCAAGAAAACACCAAGAGGAATGACAAGAGCCTTCAAACTGCAAAACCCAACTTGTTTCCACTGCAGCTCAAGCACTTCCCCACCAGGATAACCTTGGTTTTACTTCAAGGTGATACTTGGCTACACCAGTAGGGACTGAGCATTGGTCTCTTGTCCCAAGGAACAAGTGATAGGATGAGAGGAAGTGACCCCAGGTTGTACCAAGGGAGGTTTAGATATTAGGAACAATTTCTTCACCAAAAGGGAAAATACACTTTAAAGACTTGTAAAGAGGTGAAGAGTATTTCTTAAGAGTATTTCCTGTGGGGAAGAATTCAGGGGGAAGATTGAAATGTCCCAAAGGATCATTGGTGGTAGTGAGAGACGTGGGGAAAAGAAAGATGGGGCATTGAGGGACAACTAGGGGAAATGTGTGGGAAGTGGAGGACAAAGTGGGAAGGACAAATTCTTGCAGAATCCCAGCTGGAAGGAGACACTCATGAGGACCAAGGAGGCCACAAAGATGGAAAGTTACCAAGTTCACAGCCTACCAGCCCACAGCTGGATGGTACCTGAGCCTCCAGGAGAAGGAAAGAGTCTCTCATTAGTGACCCTCTTATGAAACAAGTGCTTGTTTTGGGAATTTCAGGAGGGAATGAGCTGTTGCTATGGGAATTGAGCTGCCAGAGTGCATTTTCTTACCATGAGCTTTAGAGGCTATGATGGAAACATAGACCAGGTGGATGAGTTTTCTTGTCCAAGGGAAATGTGGAAATGAGGAGGAACTAACCACCCACTTCTGAGGGCCAGGGATTTAAAAAACCACATCTTTTGATTGCCAGACCACCTCCTTGCTAGCTTTCTGTTTGGAAGGATCTGGCTCCCCTGGTGGGACACAGATGCTGGATTTCACAGGTGCTTTTCCAAACTAGCCTTGTCTTTTGGGATGTCCCATTAAATCCTCATGTTCCATCAGCCAGAGCCAAATTCCCCTCAGTAAATCAGCATTTCCAATGTAATGTGAAAGGCCTGGGAAGTGTGAGATGTAATTACACTGGAAAGCACCAAACATGCAGGGTGTGGGTGGTAGGAACTGAACAGCTGGAAAACAGCTGGGAAAAGCCATTCCCAGAAACCTTCAGCTAAATAGCTGGTTTATGGCTCCAGAACCTACTTGTATGAAGGAAAGATAAATCTCCTTGATTTCTGTGAACAGCTCTGAGACTTTTGGCTCCAAGTTTCCCTGCGTTGCTACAGATACACTCAGCTATTTTGGGTAACCCAAGAAGAAACAACCTATCTAGGGTATAATTCCCTCCCCAAACACCAGATAGAATGGGAGGATTCCCCTTGTGACCTGTGATAAATAAGCAAATTGAGCTTATTGAGGGAAGGACCCTCATCACTTCAGGGATCTCACGACATGGAGCCCTTGATAATAATGATTGGGTTGAAAAAAAGATTTTCATTTGTTGTTGTTTTTTTTTTAATGTATTTATTTTTTTTAATTTCAACTTTTCAATTTCTTTTTAGGCTTTAAATTTAGATTGAAAGTGCCTGGCTAAATCTTGCCACTTTGCCTTGTCCCAGGAAATGAGGGAGAAAGGCAAGGAACTGTTCCATTCCCATGGTTTGCTTCTTCGTCACAATCTCCCTATTCCAATGGTTGTCCACTACAAGTCATCACTACCCCTGGGTTTCCTGGTCCAGATGCTCCAGGAGGAGTCAACACGGAGCTCATGGACAAGAGGAAATTACCTCAAGTTGTGCCAGGGGGTGTTTAGATTGGATATTAGGAGAAATGTCTTCACTTAAAGGGCTGTCAGGCCCTGGCATGGGCTGCCCAGAGAGCTGGTGGAATCACCATGTCTGGAGGTGTTGAAAAGACATGTAGATGTAGTGCTTGGGAACATAGTTTAATCATTGGACTTGGTACAGTTAGGTTAGTTATTGGTAGAGTTAAAAACCTTGACATACAATTACTGACAGTAGGAAGCTGAATCAGGGGAGGTTTATGCCGGATATCAGGAAGGGGTTTTTCACCCAGAGGGTGGTTGAGCACTGGAACAAGCTCCCCAGGGCAGTGGTGAAAGCACCAAGGCTGCCTGAGTTCCAGAAGCCTTTGGATGATGCTCTCAGGCACATGGGGTGATTCTTGGGGTGTCCTACAAAGGGACAGGAGCTGGACTGGATGATCCTGATGGGTCCTTCCAACCCAGCAGATTCTATGATACACTCAGGAGGAAAGCCTGGATTCTTATAGGACCACTGCTAAAGGCCTTGGGAAAGTTTGGGAAGGATCTCCCAAGCATCTGAGCCAACAGCCTAAATAAAACATCTCCCAGACCATGTCCACAGCAAAATGTGAGTTTCATTCTCCACAGACTTTCTACCCCTCTGGTATCTGAATCAGGCATGTTCACTGAAAAAAAATATCTTTGGACACAACAAATCCCAGCAACCTCCCACCTCGTGAAACCACCTCCCCTTTTTCCCACTGAAACAGCCTCCCAACTCCTCTGGGACAATACAACAGGCAGGGGAAGCCAAGTACCTCCTTGGGTGTCCTGATTCTTGAGCCCCGCTGCGGCGAGGACGTGGATCTGGGACACCACTTGTGGGTAACCACACATTCCACTCCAGCAGGTGTGTGGTGGCTCATCCAGAATCAGCTCTCTGCAGGGAAAAACAGATGGTCCTTTGAGAGGTGCTCAGCTTTACCCCATGGGCAGGCCAGAGAGATTGCTTTAGCAGGATGGAAGGACTACGCACTGGCCATCCAGCCCAACCCCCCTGCCAGAGCAGGGGCACCCAGAGCACATCACACAGGAACGTGGCCAGGGGGGTTGGAATGTCTCCAGAGAAGGAGACTCCACAGCCTCTCTGGGCAGCCTGGCCCAG
>NW_009953792.1:488406-490767 GCF_000747805.2 Chaetura pelagica
CATGGAACCTCCTGTGCTCCAGTTTGCACCCAGTGCCCCTTGTCCTGTCACTGGACATCACTGCACAAAGCCTGGCTCCCTCCTCCTGACACTGCCCTGAACGTGTTTGTAACCAGGGATGAGGTGGCCCCTC
This sequence comes from Chaetura pelagica, assembly GCF_000747805.2. Taxonomy (NCBI): domain Eukaryota; kingdom Metazoa; phylum Chordata; class Aves; order Apodiformes; family Apodidae; genus Chaetura; species Chaetura pelagica. The sequence goes on from NW_009953792.1 coordinate 488,540, forward strand.
AGTCTCCTCCAAGCCCAACAGACCCAGCTCCCTCAGCAGGGAGATGTTCCACTGCCTTAATCCCTAATCTCCTCCACCTGGGTTTGGGATGCTCTTCCATGTCACACCTAGAAGCAGAGTGGGAGCTTCTCTGTAAAGATGTCCCATCTCTCGGTCACCCTTGAACAAAAGCCAAACACCAGCTCCAGGCAAGGCGACGTCCAATTCCAGTCAGGAAAACCAGCTGGGCTCTCTCCAAACAGCCACCTCCTCCCCACCACCTGCTCCTTACCTGCAGTCTGAAGGCACGTCCGTGAAAACCCTGAGAAGAAACTCGCCCTCGTGGCCGGGGTCAAAAGTGGTGGGAATGATGACGTAGCGACCCTCCTTCAGGTCCGTCCTCAGGAAGACGCTGCGGGAGTTGATGTAGATGGAACTGGCCACCTTCTGCTGCAGGGTGTGCATCCTGTAGCTCCTGTTCAGCTCCACCTGGGCAGACACCACAGCGGGGTGGTAGACAGGAAAGAGGGACGAGGTATTGGTATCCACCTTGGGAGGCCAGACTGCAAGGACTGACCCCACAGGGCCTGGGTTAGGAGAACCAGGAAAAGGGGCCCAACGGGGCTGGATGGAAGACAAGCATGGATGTGGCTCCCCCAACTCTGTTGGCCAAGGACTCCTTCTCTCTTGCATCCCAGCTTGTCCCTGGGGACCCAGCAAGCAGCTGGTGTTTGGGGATAACAGACTAAGCATTGATTTTAGCAAGGAGAACTTGTCCATCCTCTCATTGTTCACCTCTGAAATCTCTCAACATCTCCAGGTGGGGTCAGGCTGTGCTGAAGGCAACCCAGGGGGACCCAGAGCAATGCTTAAATGAACAATACCAGTGGTCATGCAGGACTGATGTACAGCTCCACCACTAACAAAAGTACAGGGGGATTCAAGCCAACATGCAGGACCCAAGGTCTACCTTATGGATATCAAAGCCTATGGCCAGGTTCTCTCCTTTGCCCTCCTTACGACTGGTCCTTTTTGGCTTCTGCTGGATGGAGATCAGCACTTCATCCTCTGCCTTCTTCACATCAAACACGTACTACAAGGAAAGGGAGGAAGGTGAGGAAGGACTTCTAAGACAAGATCACTGGGCATGGGTGGGTGTGGACACATAGAGTTAACCTCTGCTTCTCCTCACCTGCCTCACTGCAGGGACAACCTGGCTTTAGTACCAGCATTGAGAGCCCACAGCCACTCCTCTTGGGACTAGGTATCATCTTGCCAAGCCAGAGGTCAGAGGGCTCATCTTAGAAGAGCCTGGTAAATCCAGTTTTTTAGTAGCTCTGCAGAATCCAGGGAGTCTGGATGGTGTCACATACTAGGGAGTTTCACCCCTTGCAGTCTGCCATAAGTCTTCCATGGCATGGAAGGAGGAACTGATCACAGGATCATAGAATGGTTTGGGTTGGAAGGGACCTTCAAGATTACCTAGTTCCAACCCTCCTGCCATGGGAAGGGACACCTCCCATTAGACCAGGTTGTTTGAAGCCCCATCCAACCTGATCTTGAACACTTCCAGGGAAGAGGCAGCCACAACCTCCCTGGGCAACCTTAGCCAGTGTCTCACCACTCTCATCTTCTTCTAAAGAAGGTGTTCCCAGAGACCTAAGATGAAGGCTAATACAGAACTGGGAGCCAAAAACAATTCTTTCACGCCCTTGATGGTAACTCCTGCAAGGGACTAGACCATATTTCACCTGCTTGGTAGATGAACTTGACTCATGTTTCTGAGAAGCCCAGCTCAGAGCAGGACAAGACAGGAGAGCTTGTTCCAGGAGATGAACTTCAGAGCATGGCCTTTTCTGAAGGCCCAATTAGAAGAAAAGCACCCTCTAGACTACCCTCTAGTCTTGGTAAATTTAACACTGATCTGGTTTGGAATTTGATCATTCAGACTTCCAGATTGTTGGAAGTGGCTCCTAGCCCTGTTTGGCACCACCTAACCCTGCTAATCTGTGTCACAGTTTGGTGTTTGCTTGTGCCAAGGCACTTGACACCAGGCACTTGGATGCACTTTCCTAGGCAAAAGGCAGAAGGTCAACAGAGTTGGCCTGGCTGCTCATCCTGATGTGCCCGGGGTGTAGGAGATTTAACACTTGGAAGCACATGTGAAAGCTCCAGAAGGTCCTCTGCTCCATGACTCACTTGGGGGTTCTGCAGAAAGGTGTCCTTGTGGTTGATGCAGCCTCCAGAGC
>NW_009953792.1:490917-513723 GCF_000747805.2 Chaetura pelagica
AAGGGGTCATTACTCCTGGTCCATGCCCCATGTAGAACTGCCTCCTCCCAGGTCTTGTGGATGCTCAGGTAGGACGTGTTGATGAGACGGCACTTGATGATGTCTGTGAAGTATTTGCAGAAATCTTCAAAGGTCATCCTAAGTCAGGAGAAGACAGAGTTGGGTCGTGTTGATCCACTCCCCCGAACAGCAGTGCAGGGGTGTACTTGATCCCACTGCATGTGGGTAACCTCTGATGGCTGATGAGTATTAGAAGAGATGGAGATGCCTTTCTCCACGCATGCAGTAAATACTTCTTCAGTTTAAGCAACAGAGGGACATGTTTTTGGAGTGGGAGAAGCAGAATAGAGGCCTTTCCTCCACACACGGGGATGTGTACTGAAATGTACATGGTGAGGCTGTGAAGTTCATTGCATCATAGAATAGTTTGGTCTGGAAAGGACCTTTAAAGCTCATCTACTCCTACTCCCCTGCAGTGAGCAGGGACAGCCTCAACTAGATCAGGTTGCTCAGAGGCCTGTCCTACCTGGCCTTGGATGTTTCCAGGGATGGGGCATCTACCATCTCTCTGGGCAACGTGGACCACTGTCTCACCACTCTCATGGTAAAAAATTTCCTTCTTCTATCTAGTCTGTATCTCCCCTCTTTTAGTTTAAAACCAGTCCCCCTTGTCCTATCACAGCAAGCCCTGCTAAAAAGCTTGTCCCCATCTTTCTTATAAACCCCCTTTAAGCTCAGTTATGACAGGTTCCCAGCACCCTGGTGAACTGGTTTGGACCCAGTGTGATGCAGAGCAGCTTGCAGTCCTAGGGTCATGGCCATCCAAAGCTAATGCCCATGGGCTCAAGGAGGAGGCTTCACTGAAGACCCTAGGGCTTGAAAGGCCATTTGCTCTGGGTAGCTGGTTTCATGGAAATGATTCACATACTTCACAGGGTGGAAGGACTCTGTGGGCATGGCCCATGGTGAAAACCCCAAGAAGGACTCACCAGAACTCTCCATCATCTTCCACCGTCATCCCCATCTTTTCTCTTTCACTTTTACTCACTTTCTGCCACTCCTCGGAGCTGTGGGGAGATGTACAGGATCATTACTGGGAGCACAAGGGGACACACAAGAATTCAAGAGGCTATTTGGCCTTGGTGAGATCTTTCAAGGGCAGAAGGCCTGTGTAAAGCTCCAGCCATGAAACCAGTCCCCAGCCTGCTCTGGTTAGCTCATCTTCCAATCATGAAGGGAGTGCAGGTGCTTGGACCTTCATCCTCCCTTCTGACCAGTGGAGCTGAATCCAGCCTGGCAGAGATTTTGTTTGGCCAGCACAATCACAACCCTCTCAGTGAAGGTCTTCCCCCAGACCTTGGTTCTTCAGCCTACCCACAGACACCACAGCAGTCAGTGGTGGCAGAGGCTGATTGTGCTGGAATAAGACTGGGAATGGAAAGGTGAGCTACAACCATAGCTCACCAGTGGGAACATGCTGGGTCGTTTCACCCCAACATCCACCAGAGCCTTAAGGAGAAGGGTCTGCCAAGCTCAGCCACCCTCCTGCCAACCTCTAGGGACCCCAGGACAAGGAGTCCATCCACCCTAGTGAAACAGCAGGCGCAGGACGTAGGTTGAACCAGTTTGTCCCACAACGTTATCCTACGAGTCCAGACGTAGCTGGACGGTCTCCTGCTCCAAGGTTTCCCACCACCCCCAGAGGGGGTTTCTGCCACCCACCCCTCACTCACGTGTCGCTCCAGGGGCCGTTCCACTCGCGCTCGCCCCAGGGGTTGCGCATGCGGATCATGTCCAGCTTCTCTGCCTTGAAGAAGGAGAGCAGCCCGTGGCCCAGGCGGACCTTGCGCACGTCGGTCACCGCGTACGCGTGGCCCTTCACCAGCCCGCAGGCCAGGCGGGCCTCCATGTCTGCTGCTGAGGTGGCCTGGGCAGGGGGACACAAACAGAGCTCAGATGTCACCCTCTCTGCAAGGAGCAGGGAAGAGAAGAGCTCAGGTTCCTCTGCAGGTTCCTCTGAGATGAAGAGGGGAGCACCAGTGACTGCCAGTCGCCTTGGGAGACGTATCAAACGGCATTTCAGGAGCTGTCCTGCTCTCTATCTTGCTGCATGAGGTCTCTGAGCTCCCACACTGTCAGCCAATAAAGCTCGTTCTACTGGTTATACTGGGAGCTCTGGCATCCAGTGGTTGTAGAGAGGCCCACATGCAGACACCAAAACACCTTTCTCTGGGAGTGAATCCTCTCCTAGCATTTGAAGGCAGATGGGATGAATCTGGGCTCTTGGACACAGCACTGAGGAATAAAGAGGGTTGCCATCCATCCTATCCTCCCTTTGCCACTCCCAGGAGAAAAAGTAGGACCCCTTGGCCATCATTTACTTGATCTAATTTAGAAGCCTCCAGCAGCACAACGTGACCACATCCTAAACTGCCCGTTCCCATGTCATCATGACCACAGAGGTAACATGACTTACTTTGATGGAGCAGCTGATGAGGCCTCCTCGGTTGTGCACCTTCAGCACCCGCTCAAAGAGGAGGTTTCTCTTGGCTTCATCAGCAATGTAGTCCCCTTCAGTCAAGTCAATAGGTTCAGAGACCCCACCAGTAAAGTCCACCAGGGCATCAGCTGTGTTACCTCCATCCAGGGCCTCGTAACAGCCTGATAACCTGAGAGAGGGGGACAGGGATGGAGCAACGACACTGGTTTGACATTTTAAGAGGTCTGGGACAGTTCTTGGAGCAGCCTGAAGAACTGCAATACAACCTTCAGGGGGTGACAACAGCCAACTAGGGTGAAAAAATGAGAGCCATGTTGCCTGCAGCTGTCACAGGACAAAGTAAAGGGAACGTGAAACCCTGAAGATAAATGTTACTTAAACAAATGTGGAGTTAGAGGATATTTTGCTCTGAAGGTAAATTAAAGCTGGAAAAGGCTTTTTTTTTCCTACAGTTCCTGTTGGTGTGAGATGTGTCCTATTGCCCCCCAGGAAAGCTGCTGTTCCCACTGGTGCAACCCAACTAAGGAACAAACAGAGGCGAAGAAGAGTGTGCCCAGGTCCCAGTTTGTCCTGTAGCTGCCCAGGTACCTACTTGGCATAAGCCTTCTCCACCAAGGCACACCAGAACTCATTCCTGGAGTTGGAGTGGCAGTAGATGAGCTGGTTGTGGAGCGTGGGCAGGCGATCATCTATCACCACATCCAGCCACTGGCCAAAGCGCCAGAACTGGAAGTGAAAGATCCCCACGTAGCTCTCAGGTTTCTCGGGATTCCACTCCTGCTCCTTCCAGTCTGGGATGACCTAGGAGAGAGGAGGCACAGGCACCCAGGTTATTCCTTGGGGGTTTTTTTCTGACTCTCATCCTGGATCTAAAGCAGGCAATATCAAGAACAAGGAAGAATCTGGTGGGGATGGAGTTGGTTACAATCTGTTGGGACCAGGTTTTAAAGCTGGTTCCTCCAATGCAGACTTGATTAACACACACCAGAATGTCTTAAACTTCTTCATGCTTTGGAAATGGAGTTAAAGACCTTTGCCCTCTGTAATGGTTTTAAACTGGAAGAAGGGAGGTTTAGGTTAGACAATAGGAAGACATTTTTCCCTATGAGGATGGTGAGACACTGATCCAGGTTGCCCAGGGAAGCTGTGGCTGCCCCATCCCTGGCAGTGTTGAAGGGCAGGTTGGATGGGGCTTGGAGCAGCCTGGGCTGGTGGGAGGTGTCCCTGCCCATGGCAGGAGGGTTGGAACTAGGTGATCTTTAAGGTCCCTTCAAACCCAAACAGCTCTAAGAGAGGGCACCTTATTTGACCCTGTTACTTGATTCTGGTGTGAGTTGACTGACCAAGATTCATCTTCCTGGTGATAATGAACAGAGATCAGACCTTCTGGATGTCATAAAGGTCTTTTACAACCTAAATGATTCTCTAATTCTATAAAAGTGGCAAAAGTGAGACCCCACAGTTATTATGCTCATACAAACAAGCAGGGAGAGGTGACTCACTGAAAGGAGCAAAAGAGGATGTGGAGTGAAAGAATAAAGGGCTGAGGGAGTGCAAGTTTGGTGTCACTGCCATCTTCACTGCAGGTGGGACAAGGCACAACTGCCAAAGACCACAGTCCTTCATGCCTGTGGGCACCACCAGCTTTGCTTTGGATGGAAAACCCACCCAATAGCTTGGATGGACATGGGCACAGCCACACACAGACACTGCAACTGGCTGGGTCTGCATTTTATGTACAACGAGGAGATAGAAGTGGACAGCAAGGAATTGTCCCACCACAGCTTAGCTTTTGCTGAGGGTGAAGGCAACATGGTGATGGCCAGGGTGGGCTGTGAGGCCATGTACAGTCAATGCAGGTGACAGATGACAAGTACTAACCAATTCAGCTGCAACAGTGACTGCCTGTCCATGCTTCTGCTTCTTTACTTACCTGCCCCCAAAGCTTCATGACTTCAGTGAGGAAAAATTCCAGTGGGGAAACATTTCCATGGGGAAAATCATGTTCCAATAAACCAAATAATCACTGTCCTGTGGAGACACCTATGAATGCCAGGGTGGGAGAGGACAGGAAGGGACAAAGCTACACTGAGTAGAAAGAGGCTCTTCAGGAAGTCCTGGGTGATGGTGAGACCTCCTTCACTCTGCCTTGGCCCTTGTCCAGCCACCAGAGCCTTCTGCTTCCTTGTCTGCTGCCATCATGAAGCCATAACCCTGCACAGACCTCTCTCTGGGGAGCCCCCTGAGTCCTTAGCTAACAGCAATGATCCAGCTGAAAGCTTTTATTTCTCCTACACTGAAATATTAATGAAGCCACCAGCCTTGGGAGCTCACTGGTGCTCCTGAGTTGTCTGGATCAATAGAAGCAGGGCAGACAGAGCCCTGAGAAAGAGCCATTTCTGAAGGGTTTGGGTGTTCTCCAGGAGTCCTAACAATGATGTCCCAGAGGAAGTCTGTGCCAGGGAAGGTCAGACAGCCTTCCATCAGTCCCCATCGATTCCCTCCTGCCTGGAGTTCACCCTAATGAATTGTCATAGAGGACCATTGTGCTAATCAACTTGCTATTAATGTGGGCTGAGAAATGATTATGGCATTGATGAGAAGCAGCTTGTCAGCCAGGGCTGGTAGGGACAGCTTCCAGCTGCCTGGTTCTGAGACTCGCCATTGCTGTCACTGGTGGCAGGAGATACTGATTGGTCCTCCTGTGCCATCCTTCTCTGTTCCTTGATATGGTGACAGTGCTGAAAACACCTGAAGGTAGCAAAAGCTGCCAGCCTCCCCATGGGGCAGGATCCAGGAGCAAGGACAGGTCATGTTTCAACATCGACCCAAGAGGAACCAAGAGGAGCTTGATCTCCAGAGCCCAAACTGTCACCAACCTGCCAAAGAGCAAGGTGTGAGCTCAAACATCAGATTCCTCTCCCCAGCTCCTTCAAGAGGACAGCATCCCATCCAGTTGATTCACCCCTTGGATAAGATGCCCATGAGTCCCCTGGCTGTAGAGCAGAGGTGGCAGCTCTGGGTGCAGGTCCTATTGGGACACTGCACTTCAGGCACACAGCACAACCCCCACCTGTGACCTGATGCTGGAGATAACCTGAAGGATCAACCTGGGGCACACCTATAAACCCCAGCAGTAGCTCCAGCCCAGATCCTTCCAGGAGATCATCATGTGACTGAGGTCCATGGCTCCCACCCACTCCCAGGAAACCTTCCCAGGTCTTGGGACTTGCTGGTCTAGGTCTTTTCCAGACAAAATGTTTCTACCATCTTTGTCTCTCCTCAGTGGGTACTGGAGAGCATGCCCATCCCAGGATCCCACTGAGTCCTGGACTCAATTTGGTTGTGGGACACTGAGGCAGTGGGGACCAGAGCTCCTCATTCACCCAACTGTTGTGCATTTTGCTTAGGGGTCCCCAAAATCTGAAGCTGTAACACCCTTTTATGGGACAAATCTACAGCAAAAGGGCTCAGAGACAGGTAAACTGGGAGCCCAGAAACACCAAGTTTGTTTCCCTAAGCTGCTTTAGAGCTTTTTGTCTTTTTTTCTTAAGAGTGGCTAATGAGAGAAAAAACAACTGTAACCCTGGAGAAACATCTCCATTAGAAGAAGGAATTGGTAAATGCCAATTCCTCCAAGCTGGGAACCTGCCAGCTCAGGAAGGGGGAGGGAAGGACCCAGCTGTGCCAATCTGCAGAACCATGGTACAAACAGGGATGAAATTTCCCTGGGAGATGGGACAGAGTGGTGGATCTGAAAGCCTTTATGGAATGGCAAAACTGGGTAAGGAGAGTTTCAGTGAGTGGTATGAAGTGTCTGGCTCATCTGCCCTGCAGCAGGGAAAAATCACACTGCCCCACTCACATCCCACCCCTGGCTGTGATGGAAAGGAGGGTCCACCAGAGGACAGATGATTTCCTCTCTCTCCCCACCTTCAAACCCCTCCCCAAACCACACAAACCACTAAATGTTCCATTAAGCCTTTCACACCAAGAGAAAAGAAGGTAAATGTTCGTTTTACTTTTTACAAGAGATATAAAGGTGCTCAAAAAATTCCAACAGTGGCTTGAAAATTGGCAAGTGCTGCTTTATTGAATGCAGGATTGGGGCAGCTTCCAAAAAGAGCATGAAGAAGACACACAAAGAGCTTCAGTCCTTAAGGGGAACCCTGTTCACTAGGCTTTTATTGATTGTGTCACAGCAATACCCAGCGAGGTGTCTACAGCAGGAACTCTACCCCAGCAACCAGCAACATAGCAGTGGCATCTTGTGAGACCTGGCATCTAAAAACCCCTTGGGATGTTGGCAGTAGCTCCTGTTATTTGGTTGAATGTGGTTTGTAATCGGGAGCTCTGCTCTGGGATGTACAAGGAGGGGTTTCCAATGAGAAAATCTGCTGACAAACTAGAACTGGGTTTGATCCACTTTTCTCTCTCTTCTTTGAGTGTAGAATTTCCTGGGGTCTAAGCAAAGACATCAGCTTCTCCAGCACTGCCCAATGGCCTGGCTGTATGATGCAGTATTCAGGGAGCTTTGGTTGTGAGCAGGACTCAAAGCTCCCACCATCTCTCCAGCCTGTAGCTCATCTTCCTGCTTCCTTCTCCTCTCTTCCTGGCATAGCTTGTGCAAATCATTTTATCCATTATTTTTGGGTTGGGGAGGGCATGTAGTCTGTGTCTCTGGAGGCTTTGAAGAAGAGGTTGGACTCCTTTTGGGACTGTCCATACCAGTGAGCAGGCCATGGGTACAAAGCACCTCGTCCTGGCTTTCCCAATATTGCACTCTTCTTCCCCATCTCAGGAGAATCCATAACTTCTGGAGTGCTCACCCACCTTTTGGTGTCACCTTAGCAAAGGACCAATTGTAATAATGCTTAAATATTCTTATCTACGGGTCTCAAGAGACTTCACCAAAGTACCCTCCACTTTTTGGTGGAGGAAAAGGGCATGTCCAAAGTTAGCAGTGTATTCACAGTGATGGGATGAACTGGCACAAAACATCCTCCTGCTCCTGAACTTGCAAAGGAATCATCTCTCTTCTCTGGTCCCAAGGCCACCCTACCTCAGCACTTCAGGAGGGCAGGAGATGTTGCTTTTTGGGGACAGCAGCAGCAGGTTCCTGCTCTGTGGTTTCCAAAGTGCTCTGCAGCCTCATGGCTCTTGTGTCATCTTAGCAAAGGAGCAATTGTAATAATGCTTGACTCTTTCAAAGAATATTCCTATCTACGGGTCTCAAGAGACTTCACCAAAGTGGTGTCACCTTAGCAAAGGACCAATTGTAATAATGCTTAAATATTCTTATCTACGGGTCTCAAGAGACTTCACCAAAGTACCCTCCACTTTTTGGTGGAGGAAAAGGGCATGTCCAAAGTTAGCAGTGTATTCACAGTGATGGGATGAACTGGCACAAAACATCCTCCTGCTCCTGAACTTGCAAAGGAATCATCTCTCTTCTCTGGTCCCAAGGCCACCCTACCTCAGCACTTCAGGAGGGCAGGAGATGTTGCTTTTTGGGGACAGCAGCAGCAGGTTCCTGCTCTGTGGTTTCCAAAGTGCTCTGCAGCCTCATGGCTCTTTATAGATGCTTCAGAAGAAATACATTATTCATGGCTGCTTTAAGGCCACAACGATGAACAAATGGTTTTTGCTGCAGGGTATTCACTGCTGACTCAGACCTACAGCCTGCTCTGAGCTGCTGGCTCACTTGTCTGGCTCTGCACACACACCTGCCTGCTCCAACCCACCACAGGATCAACCATCTCCAGGCAACACAAGGTGGGCAACGTGCTGGAGAACATCTCCCCACACTGACTCCCAGCAAGAAAAGGTCACGGCTGTCAGAAAAAGGGTGGCCCAACCTCCCTGAACTGGTGTGTCCAACAGGTTTGCAACTGGCAGGACACAGCATGTCCAAAGGTACTTCAGCCTCACAGCAAGGTGATCCTCCATGGGACTGATCTTCAGAGCCAGAGCAGCCAGAGTCACAGCAAGAGTGACTGCAGCCTGCAAGCACCCAGCACCCTTGCAAGGAGAAGCACCCTCTTGCAAACAAGCCTTCTCTTTTCAATGGCTAGCATGGAAACTGGAAGCCAAGGAAGGCTCTCTCCAGGCTGTCTCTCCTGTTTCTAGTATGGCAATTTCTTATGTTTCCATCAGACTTTTGGTATCCAGGTGCCACAGCTGGAGGGCTCAGGGCAGCCTCAGATTTCCAAGCCAGCAAGACCCTGCACCAGTCAGACACGGTGATTCCCTGCTGAATGCACAAACACGCAGCCTAGGCACACAGAGCAGCACCAGCTCATGTCCCACCCTCCCTCCTCCCCACCACTCGGGCAGAGGACAGCACATCTGGAGAGCAGGTAGCAGGGTGGGGGCTGCAGAAGCCCCGCGCCGTCCGTCGCCCCTCCGTGCAGAACCGCTTAGAAACCACCAAGGGCTGAACTCAGAGAAACTAAAACGAAGACAAAAAGCACAGCTGGACCAAGAAGAGCTGAGCAAGAGGGGGATCAGGCTTTAAAAACGACAGAGGCCCTCAGGTGAGCTGGTTCCAGGCCGTCAGCGAAAGCCAAGAGGAAATACATCACCTTGCGGATCTGGGCTGACTCCGCTACCCGCTCCCCGAACTCCTGGGCGTCTGCCTCGTTGCATCCCACCTCCTTGGCCCCTGGCTGCTTCCAGAAGATACCCGCTGGCTCCAGCAGCTGCCGGTTCATAAGGTTGGTGAGATCAGGAGTCCAGTGCTGGGAGGTACCGGTCACCGTGACCTTCCCAGGTCTCTCCAGGTGGATGTTCCAGCGGAGGAAACGCAGGTCGCGCTGCCGGGTGAAATCCACCCGGTAGACGTGCTCGTTGGGATGGAGCAGCTTCTCCCCATCCTGGGGCCTGGTGTTTTTCTCCTGCAGGCTCTGGAAGCGCAGCCTCATGCAGCGGGTGAGCTGGTCATCGCGGGTGAGGGGCAGCTCCAGCATCCCTGCCTCTCCTGCCATTGCCTCGGCTGCTCCTCCACTCCGTCCTCAGCAAGGTTTGGCTTCTCAAACACGACACGCAGGGGGAGGAAGAAAAAAACCCCACAATAAAAGCCACCAAGCCCACTGAGCTGGTTCCCCCTCTCCACGGTCCCAGTGGTGCTAAGCAACCCGGGGTGGTGACGCAAAGGACAGGCTCCGGGGCTTCCTCTGGGTGCCCTCTGGGTGCCTGATGGTGCTGCTGCTCAGAGATAATCCATAGGGAAGGGATGTCTGATGTCAGCCTCCCTGGCAACCTCCCTGGCAACCACGGCTTGCTAGCCCGAAATGAAGGCTGGCAGCAAGGAATGTCACCCCACAGGTCTGGGTGGCAGTGGGTTTCTCTGAGTGGTGGTTAATGGGATAAGGAAAGTTGGAAGGGAACCCTGGAGGGGTCATGTCCAGCCCTCAAAGCAGAACTTCAAGGTTAAATCAAGTCGTCCAGTCCATCTTTGAATATCTCTATGGATGCAGATTGCACAGCCTTTCTGGGCCCCTGTTTCAGTGTCTGACTGTGCTCATGCTGAATCACAGAACCAAAGACCTTTAGGATCATCAAGTCCAACTGTTAACCCAGCACTGCCAAGTCCACCACTGAACCATGTCTGTAAGCACCACATCTACAAATCTCTTCAATCCTGCCAGGGATGGTGACTCCAGCACATCCCTGGGCAGCCTGAAGCCAGGGGCAGCCTGAAGCAATCCTGAGGGAAGCCTGATGGTTCCTCAGCTCTTGCCTCACTTGTTCACTAGCCTTAAAACACCTGTAACAACTGCTGTTGTTTCAGTCCTTGGGTTTTAAAAGTTAAAAACGCCTTCAAGGAACCCTGGAGATCTTTTTAAACTGAGCTACATGTGGCAATGGACTTTGGTTCAACTGCTTTGGTTCTTTTACCCCCTCAATGTGGTGGCAGTAGAAGGAGAAATGACCTTGCACCTGATGATGAATAAACTGCGGTGGGGGTCCAGCCCTCAGGCACTACATGAGGTTCCTCCCCCACCCTGCTAAGGCAGAAGATCAGCCTTCAGGGCCTCCTCAGAGAGCCATAACTAACCCTAGGTTGTAGAAGACCAAAACAGCCTTTGGGAAGGTCAGTGCCCTCAGAGCCATCTGCTCACTGTCATCCCATTAAAGACTGTCCTGCTCTAACGAAAGAACTGATGGGGAAAGAGACCAGGAGAGGTGGTGAAAATGCAGAGATCTCTGAACCACTTGGCTACAAAGTCTGTCCCCAGTTTCTTGAGCAATGGCAGTGCAACCTGTGGGAGCACAGGGAGAGATCCAGACAACCCTTCAGGACAAAGCACTGCTGTAAATTATTTCAACCTCCTCAGAAACCCAAGTTTGTCCTGTGCTAAATCAAAAGACACATGGCTGGCAGGTCAAGGGAGGTGATTCTTCCCCTCTAGTCTGCTCTGGTGAGACCCTCCCTGCAGTGCTGGGTCCAGTTCTGGGGTCCTCTGCATCAACAGGACATGGAGCTGTTGGACTGAGTTCAGAGGAGGTCACAAAGATGATCCAAGGGCTGGAGCAGCTCTGCTCTGGAGCCAGGCTGGGAGAGCCATGGATGTTCAGCCTGGAGAAGAGAAGGCTCCAGGGAGACCTTGGAGCAGCTTCCAGTGCCTGAAGGGGCTCCAGGAAAGCTGGGGAGGGGCTTTTGACACAGACATGGAGTGATAGGATGAGAGGGAGTGCTTTTAAGCTGAAAGAGGGGAGATTAAGACTAGCTCATAAAAGAAAAATTCTTCATTGTGAGGGTGGTGAGACCCTGGCCCAGGTTGCCCAGAGAAGCTGTGGCTGCCCCATCCCTGGCAGTGTTGAAGGGCAGGTTGGATGGGGCTTGGAGCAGCCTGGGCTGCTGGGAGGTGTCCCTGCCCATGCAGGGGGGTTGGAACTAGAGGATCTTTAAGGTCCCTTCCAACCAAAACCATTCTGTAACTCTGTGGTTTCAACACCTTCATTTATTTTCATAAATAAGAGCTAGACACCTCTGAAGGGCCACAGAAAGGCTGTCCTAGAGCCAGATCTCACCCAAAGCCATGTAGCCAGGCTGAGAGTCAGGAAAACAGAAAACAGTTCTCAATTAACTTCCAGTTCCCCATTCCCCCTCAGTCACTCGAACACCACAGGCTTAGTGGGAATGAAGAACATGGAGGAAGCCTTGGAGCTAGGTGGAAGAAAATGTGTGAATAAAATCATCTCTCAGGATACATGGGGATGTGGCTGACCTGTCCTATTTCCCTGAAGGTGTTCCCCCACCCAGGCCATGCTTTAGCCAAGAAAGGTTGGACCAGATGATCTCTGAGGGCCTTTCCAACCTGACATTCTATGTTTTTACGACTGATGCCAAGAAAGGTTGGACCAGATGATCCCTGAGGTCCTTTCCAACTTGGTATTCTACATTTCTGTGCTTGATTCTATGATAAGCACCTTGCAACGTGTGAGCAAAGTTCCCATTTAATTCACAGGTCTCCAAAAGGAGGAATGTGCTGAAGCATGTCTGACCAGATCCCTCCAGCAAACAGAACATCACCAGGAGGGAAAGCTTGAGGAGAATGCTGCAGCTTTTGTTTTTTGACAGAAAACAACCCTTTCTGAAAGGAAAAGGAGGAAGGCAAAGGAGACCTTCTGAGAGTTAAGGGTATGGAAAATGAGAAGTCACAAACAACTGCAGCCAAACTGCCAAGGGAGGAAAAGCAATGCCATTGGCAACCTGAAATAATGAGGTGCCCAAAGGGACTTGGCCTCTGTTTGGTTGGCATTTCCCAGGGCAGGGCTGGAAGTGAATGGTGAGGAGGGGAGACAACTCACCCACTTGCCCTTGGGAGCTGCTGATGCAGAGGAACAAGCTAAACAGCCCCTGGCACCACCCCTGTCACCCAGCCACCCTGGAAGGAAACCTGCAGAAACCAACAACAGCTGCTCTGCTCCCATACAAAGTAAAATCACACACAGAATCACACAGAATCTTAGGGGTTGGAAGGGATCTTGAAAGATCATCCAGTCCAACCCCCCTGATAGAGCAGGATCACCTGGAGTACAAGTAAAATCTTGATTTTAACAGAAAAAGGGGGGGATGCAGCAGTCAACAGAAATTCCTGAGCTTAATGTCCATGACCAGAAACCCCACAGGCAGCAGCAGCTGGAAGAACCACAGCAGACAGAGCCACTGCCAAGGTGTAAGGGTGGAGGGACCCCTTTTGGGCCCCTTGCAGTAGGAGGCTGTGGTGAAGCAGGAGATGCTGTCTGCACACATGCAGGGCTTTGGTGGCTGCCTTTTTGCAGTAAAATCTTAGGGGAAAAAAGTGCTTGCAGCTTGGTCTCTTGCCCCATCATGAGTTGTCCTGTACCAGAGTCTGAAGCACCCCTGACTTCTGTATCTGAGGACATGGCTGGGATGGGCACAGACTGGCCAAGGATGTGGCCCTCAGCACCTCCTTCCCCTCCCATACCTCTGTGTTGCTCCTCAGGTCTGCAGCTCCTTGCACTGGTGCAGCTCCTTGGTGGCTTTCTTGCCCCCAGCAAAGTCCCTGTGGAGCCCACACTAGAAGGAGCTACATGGTGCAATCCAGCCATGGGACATGCCAGGGGAAGCAGCAGCTTGGGAGAGACACTGACTCCCTCAGGTCACCCTACCTGCCCCAGTGCAAGGGGTCTCATTGCCCAGGTGGGCACACACTGAGCAGCCAAAGAGAGGGAACCCCATGGGAAGTAGGGAAACAGGGTTAAACACTGCAGTTGAGCATCCTGAATTTTGTTGTTGCTGGTGGTTTTCAGGTTCTTTTAGAGTGGGGAGGATCAGATTTGTGCTCTGGAAGACAGGACAGGGCCTGATTCAATCATAGAATCATGGAATAACTTAGGTAGAACCTTTAAGATCATCACTTGATGACCTTTAAGATCATCAAGTACAACCATTAATCCAGCACTTCCAAGTGTACTCCAAAACCATGTCCTTCAGCCCCACATCCACATGGCTTTGAAAGCCCTTCAGGGATGGTGACTCCACCACTTCCCTGGGCAGCCTGGTTAAGGAGAAACTGGCCAAACTTTTGGCTTGAATGCAATAGGACTGTAGCTGTGATGACTGAATTCTCCTTGAAAGATGGTTCCTTAAGGGAGGTTTCTGCACACAAAGTATTTCAGGACCTGGGGCATCCCTGAAGAACGAGTTTTTGAGTCAGACAAACACAATGTGAGGCCAAGGGGTTGAAGATGCTTTCCCTTGGCACTGGGAACCACTTACCTTCTGCCACAGAGACTCTCGGGATGCCAGGGAGGAGCAGGCAGCCACGAACCAGCAGTTCCCAACCTGGCCCTGGTGCAAGTCATGGGAGCTGATCCCATCTACAAAGAGATGTGGATCATCACAGATTTCCTGTGGGACAGGAGAAAAACACACACATTTGGTATGCAAGGAGACAAAAAATCAGGAGCAAGGCTTCTTGGCAAAGGAAAGTGTCTTTCTCTTCTCCTCAAGCTCCATTTATATCATAGAATCATGGAATCCTAGGGGTTGGAAGGGATCTCTGGAGATTACCCAGCCCAACCCCCCTGCCAGAGCAGGAACACCCAGAGCACATCACACAGGAACGTGTCCAGATGGGTCTGGAAAGTCTCCAGAGAAGGAGACTCCACAACCTCTCTGGGCAGCCTGTCCCAGGGCTCTGTCACTCTCACAGGAAAGAAGTTTCTCCTCATGTTGAGGTGGATCTTCCTGTGTTGTCACTTGGTGCCATTTCCCCTTGTCCTGTCACAGGCATCACTGAAAAAGACTGGCCCATTCTTGACACCCACCCTGCAGACATTTATAGACATGTTATTACAGTTGAATCACAGAATGAGTTGGGTTGGAAGGCACCTTAGAGACCATCTAGTTCCAACCCCTCTGCCAGGGGCAGGGACACCTCCCACTTAGACCAGGTTTCTCCAAGCCCTGTCCAATTAATTTTAATTCACAGTCCCATCCTATTACTTTGAATTTAGACATCCCATTATGTTTAATTCAAAAAGGAGGGAAAGGAAAACCAGACTTTCCTTCTTTCTCTCCATCCCCCAGTTTTCCAGGCTGGTTGCACCCAGAATAACATGTTCTCCCCAAACTTCCATTGCACCTCCTGCTTCAGCCCTTGAAAAGAACCTGAGCTCCATCCAGACACAAACTGGGCAGGGATCAAACCCAGGGGAGGAGACTGGTTCCCTCGCAGCTGCTGCAGCTGCAGGAGGTTGGGATAAGCACTAGAGGGAAGCAAGATGACAAGCACCAAAGCCCAGAGGCTCCTGTGCTCCTCAGCACCCCCCACACAGAGAGGGATGGCAGAGGGGTGGTGGGGTTTAACTCCTGCTCTGTAGCACCTGCAGGGGGGATGCATCCATCACTTCTGTCAGTGAGAGATCTGCAGGATCAGCTCTTGGTGATCCTGCTCTGGGGAGGCAGAGCCACAGTGTTGACCCCATTTCAGGACCACAGCTGCCCTTTCTACCCCTGGGTAAATGTGCAGGGTACAAAAAAGAAGTCATCTGGTATTATGGAGACATGAAAGCATGAAAACAAACCCCTAACTGGCAGAAGGTACCAGAGGGCAGAGGGTGTCAGA
The DNA here is from genome assembly GCF_000747805.2 of Chaetura pelagica. NCBI lineage: Eukaryota > Metazoa > Chordata > Aves > Apodiformes > Apodidae > Chaetura > Chaetura pelagica. The sequence goes on from NW_009953792.1 coordinate 506,020, forward strand.
TGCTCAGTGACCTCTCCTAAGAGCAGAGCTGCCAGTTGGCCATGGTTTCATAGAGTCAGAGAATCACAGAATAGTTTGGGCTGGAAGGGACCTTAAAGATCATCTAGTTCCAACCCCCTGCATGGGCAGGGACACCTCCCACCAGCCCAGGTTGCTCCAAGCCCCATCCAACCTGCCCTTCAACACTGCCAGGGATGGGGCAGCCACAGCTTCTCTGAGCAACCTGGGCCAGGGTCTCACCACCCTCACAGGGAAGAATTTCTTCCTAATGTCTAACCTGAATCTCCCATCTTCCAGTTCAAAACCACTCACCATCACCAGGCCAGAATTTGCAAATTAAAACCCCTTGGTTGCTCATTTTAATAGAGGGGAGCAGCCTGGCCTGGCACAGACAAGGGGGGCAGCTCCTCAGACCCCACTTTCTCAGACCTATGGCATCCATGAAGGTGCCATGGCTGGAAGTGCTCGTGCCAGGGAAGCTCTCTCTGCAAAACACACTTCTCATGTCACTCAGCTTCTCTTCTCAGTAACACACGTGAGTCCCTCAGGGCACGTGGGGTTTGAAGGATTCACTCAGGCAGCCCTTCAGATGCTGCAGAAGGCATTTCCAACCCAGGCCCCACACTTGGATGTGGTGTTTTCAAGGTGCTTGTGGTCTGGTGTGGTTGTGGCTGAAAGCACACCCTTGTTCTACAACTTCCCAGCCCATGGACTTCTTCACCTTCCTCCCATGGAAGTTTGGAAGTTCCCCAGGAGCATGAAGGTTGCTCAATGCCACAATCCTCTGCTGCAGTATGGCAGTTTGGAAGCTCCCCAGGAGCATGAAGCTCAATGCCACAATCCTCTGCTGCAGTATGGGTTTGTATGTGTGCAAAGGAAAGAGAGAGGCAGGAATGTTGTGATCATAGAAGGTCATCACCTTGGCTTCCTTCCCTCCCTCCCGTGCAGGAGACAGAAACCAGGTGAGCAACAACGTTTACCCAGGTGGGCACTTCTCCAAAAAGCAACCACCACCTCCCCCTCTCAGTGCCAGGACCCTGAGAGAAGAGGGCAGCACACAAATGCAGACACACACCCAGGAGCTCCATCAGCTACCCCAGAGCCAGCTCCAAGCACCCCGTGGCACCCATGGCTTCAGCAAACAGTGAGTCAGTCCATCCTGTCCCTCACACCCCAGCTCCTGCACTGTGGCTGCTCCTGGTCTGAACACAGATGGTGAACAGCAAGGACTAGTGGGGGACAGCCCAAAGTCATGGCTACATGGAATCTGTGGCTTCAGTGAGTTGCACTTAACTCCACCTTGGCCAAGGGAGCCATCCCTGCCTCTTGACTCCCAAGGAGAAACTCTCTTGGAGGATTTCAAGGATCCTAAGCACCATTACAGATGATCTGCCCTCCCCTCCAAGTGCCTGTTGAAATGCCCACTGAGCTCCAGGAAACAAAATACAACTTAGAGAAAGCCTGTGCAGACAGTCCTGTGGACATGTCCTGTGGGATCTGCTCTAGGAGATCCTGCTCCAGCAGGGGGGTTGGGCTGGATGATCTCCAGAGGTCCCTTCCAACCCTGACCATTCTGTGATTCTGTGAAAGATCCAGCCTGATGACATGGGGAAGTAATGATTTGATGTCCTCGTCATTCCTAGACTCCTTCCCACTTCCTTCCTCCTGCAAGGGATGTGGAACAGAGGTGGAAATCAGAGGTGGGGCTGGGAGGGGACTTTGAGTTCCCTGTCAATGAGAAGTTGATGGCAGAGGTACCAGATCTGGCTTCTGAGGGAGCCCAGAAGGGATCTGTGTGCCAGTTTGCTCCCTCTGGCTTTGGGTTATTGCAGTCCATTAAGAAAAAGAAAAAGAAAAAGAAAAAGAAAAAGAAAAAGAAAAAGAAAAAGAAAAAGAAAAAGGAAAAAACCAACCCAATCAATGCAATTATCTTGCATTTGGTGGTGTAATTTCACTTCCCACCAAACAGCACATGGACTTTTCCTCTCCTCTCCCCTTTGGTTCTCCTTTCCCCCCAAGACACACAATTTCCTTCCAAATGCATTTAAAGCAGAAAATACCACCCTTGTCTTCTCCAGTGACTCCAATCCCACCCAGGGCAGTAATGAGCAAATCACCCTCTAATTGGCTTTATAATTGGTGCCTGGCTTATCAGAAACGTTTCCCAGAGCAGATTTTTGAGCTTCAGCTTCACTGTGGATCTGGATGGTGTCAAACCAGCTGCAGGGAGGGGGAAAAAAGCTAAAGGGGGGAGGATGAGGGAAACAACCCTGTGAGACACAACATCTGCTGCGTGCCAGGAGCACTTTTTGCTAACAAGGTTTTGCAAGGAGCAGACGAGTCTAATTGCATTGCAGGGCCTGGCTGCTCCAGGAACAAGGTTTTCAGCCAGAATTGCAAAATCAGCAAGAAAATCTATTAGCTGGGCTGCTCTGCCCCCCTCCTGGGCCACGGGGAACCAGGAGGACCTTGTGACTTCAATGTGGCTCAGACAGCCAAGAGAGTAAGAGGTGTCCAAGCAAGGGGAGCAACAAGGGTCCCTGTGCTGTCTTGCTGCAGGGACTTGTGTGGGGATGTGATTTTGCCAAAAAAAAAGGGCAATTCAAACATTTGCAGCAGGGGCACACGGGGAAGAGAAGCAGGGGGTTGTGTTTGCAGAAGGGTTATTACTGAATGATGGAATCACAGATGGGTTTGGGTTGGAAGGGACCTGAGAAGGTCGTCTAGTCCAACCCCCCTGCAGTGAGCAGGGACATCTTCAAGCAGGTCTGGTTCCTCAGAGCCCCATCCAACCTGGCCTTCAGTGTTCCCAGGGATGAGGCACCTCCCACCTCTCTGGGCAACCTGGGCCAGTGTCTCATCACCCTCATTGTAAAACATGTCTCCTTTATACCTCATCTGAATCTCCCCTCTCTCAATTTAAAGCCATCACCCCTTGTCCTGCTGCTACAGGCCCTGCTTGAAATGCTACACAGCTCCACACACATCCAAGAGTACATTTGGTTGGTAATGTCTTCACCTCATTAAACAGTTGGTGAGGTTTTTATTGCCTCTGTCAGGCAGCCCTAACATCAATCCACCCAGAGGATCTCAGGGTATCTGTTATCAGCTCCCCCACCATGCAAAGGGTGTTGGGACTCTCCACCCACAGCAAACAGGACTTGCTTGCAAAGGGAAGGCACAAAGACACTCCCCACCAACACCATCAGTCCACTGGCCTAGCTCAACAACACATCATGCTGTTTGTTTTGGCAACAGAAAGAGTGAGGACAGGGGTAAACAAGACCTTAAAGGTCAACTTGGAGGTTTAGCAGCTTTGCCGGGTCCCTGTGAGGTTTTATGTTCCAGGTATCTGAAGCACAAAGGCACCAAAGAGGTCTCCATTAAAGCCCTGAGATGTGGAGGACACAAGGTGCTGTGAGACCATTGCACCTCCCCAGGAGCACAGAGAGAGGGAGGAGGATGGGAAGGAACTGAAACAAGTGCAGAGACCTTAGAGCTGCTGCTCCTGTTCCCCCCACCCACGCTCTCCAGGGATGTGGTCTTGGAAAGCCTCACCATTCCTCAGCCCAGGACTTCTCTCCACCCAGCCAAGAGGACACTGCAGCCTGGCTTTTAGCACCTCCACACACTCAGACACAGACCTCTCTCCCACAGCGAGTTGCTTTGATTCAACTGGTCACTGAGCCACTAAGAAAAAATACTCCCTGGATCCTGGCAGCAGATCTGATCTGCAGATCTCAGCTCCAAAGCAGGAAAGTCTTCACAGGCCTTGCTGACAAACTGGGGGCAGGGATGCTCAGAGCAGAGAGATATGTTCAAAGCCAGGTTGGATGGGGCTTGGAGCAACCTGGTGTAGTGGGAGGTGTCCCTGCCCATGCAGGGGGGTTGGATCTAGATGATCTTTAAAGTCCCTTCTAACCCAAACCATCCTGTGAATCTCTGACATTCCCCAGCTTAGCCCAGCCAGATGTCAAAGTGGTCCCTCTTGAAGTCCCAGCACAGTCCAATCACCACAGGGACACCATTCCTTTGTGGAAGTGATGTCACCTGGCTCCTTTTGAGCCAGCCTGACCCCTACAAGTGCACACAACTAGTGTGGGAGAGGAATTCTGAGTAAACACAGCAGCTCTCAGGGATGGCTCCACCTGGATCTCCTCCTGTGGTGGTGCAGACCCCTCCTGCCCTGGGCCACACTGAGACGTCAGCACAAGCCAACATTGTTCTTGCTTTACTTTCAAGGACCGTGGACTCAACATTGTTCTTGTTTCAGTTGCAAGAGCAGAGGTCTGGAACAATCTGGCACTTTCTGACCTTGCCCACTGGGGCAGTGAGTTGAGACAACCTGGTACCTTCTTGTCCTGGTACAAGTACAGTCAGTTGGGATGATCAGGTACTCCCTAACATTACTGAGAACTCCTGTCACCTGGGAAATGAACCCAAGACCTTAGTTTTTCTCCTTAAATCTTAGCACCTGTAGGTGTGGTGACACCAGAGAACTGGAGAAATAGAAACAAAAATAAGCTGCCATGGCTGTTTAAACTTGGGGCTTGAAACTATCTGCACCAGGCCCCAGCCTTGTTCTTGGGGAGGTTTAGATAGAAGTGAGGAACCCTGAACCAAAGGCACAAGCCATGAGGATGTTCCACAGTTTGCACCACTTTGGAGCCATCCTTCCCCTCCCTGGAGGACACGGTGGTGGGGACGTGTTGGTGGGAAGGGAGGAACCTGCTCAGTTAAGGCCTGCTCTGAGAAACCATAGTATTTTGGAGGGAAATGGTCCCAAACCACCCACTCATCACAGAGCTATTGTGAAATCTTGGAGTGAGCTGGTGTGGCCATGAGCTTGGTTGTGTCATTTCTGCCTCCAAGTGACGTGATTCAGGTTTGGCAAAAAAATGCTGAACACTGCCTGGTCTGAATCCCAGCTCCTGTGTTTCACTGAAAGCCAACCTTCTAAAACAGGAATGAGGATAATAGTTCATGCAGGAGATTGTTTTGTTTTCTTTGTTGGTTGTTTCTCTTTTGCTGTAACTATTTTTTAATTATTTCATTCTCTTGAGAGCCAAGTTACTCATGATAAAAGAACCTGCAAAAGAAAATTACTTCCACCCTGTGCTGTGCATATCAGAGATCAACATTTCCCAACTACTTCCCACAGGGAACACCTCCCAAAGCCCCTTGAGCCATCCCAGGGTGAGGAACTGCCCTTGCTTTGTGATTGTGTCATATTTATAGCACAGCAGCACCTCCATCCAAGACCAGGACTTGACCCCACCACAGTCCACATCAATCCCTGACTATGCAATGATGATGAAGAACAGGTTCTGATGAATTTAAGCCATTGAGAGGAGTGACTTTCAGCCCACACCTACTCTGGTTATTCATACCCTGGGTGTAACTTCACAAACAGAGAAAGCTGCTCTATGAGAAAACCACTGCCTAGAAATGTGGACTCATGTGCTTCTGTTAGCTGGGAGAAGGCACAAAAAGTGGTGGTGTTGAGAGAAAATGATTCAATATTTAGCCACCAGGAAAAGGCTGAGCTCCTGCCACTGTTGAAAGAAGGAAGCAGAAAGGAACCTGGCAGCAGGGTTGGCCATGAGCATCCAGTGTTAGCTGGCACTGGCTGGTACCTCCAAGGAGGGATTCACCAAAAAGGATCATGGATCTTCCTATGAGGCCACTGGCCCAAGTCATGAAACTGCAGGAGTTCACAGAGGCATCAAACCCAAGCAAGCTTCATCTCTCCTTGGTAACATCACTTTCCCCTGTGGTGATTTCCTCCTGACCTGCTTAACTTTCCCAATAACATCAGCAATTTCCAGAAGAGACTTGGAGAGACACAACCATGTAGGTGCAGCAGCAGCAGCTCCAAGACAGGGACAAGCACAAGCTCCCCAGCAACAGGGAGCACAAGGTCTCCACACAAACTCACTACATGGTTTCCATGAGCTGTACACAAGATAAACCCATGTATGACTTCCAGCCAGTTTCTCCAGCTATTATGCACTCAGTTTACATTTCCCATCATTAATTCTTACATAACACTCTTGGTGGTATTTGCATCAGACCATAGTCAAGCTTTAACCATCTGTGAGCACTCTCTACTAAGATGGTTGGTCCATCCTTTTCCTTCTTGGAGGGGAAGTGGAACAGGTTGCCCAGAGAAGCTGGGAAAAGAGGAAATTTAGAATAGGTCACAGGAAGAAATTATTCCCTGTGAGGGTGGTGAGACCCTGGCCCAGGTGGCCTTGAGAAGCTGTGGCTGCCCCATCCCTGGCAGTGTTGAAGGGCAGGTTGGATGGGGCTTGGAGCAGCCTGGGCTGGTGGAAGGTGTCCCTGCCCATGCAGGGGGGTTGGAAACAGATGATCTTTAAGGTCCCTTCCAACTCAAACCACCCTATGATTCTATGATCCTGTGAACTGGTAGGAATGCATCACTGAGTAGAGGTTTCTTCCCAAAGATCCAGAAATATTTGTTTCATCTCTACATGAATACATGGGTCACCCCTTCCAAGCTGCAGTTTCTTGCCTTGTTGGTCAACACAGCTCCTGGTGGCCCTAGCTCTTCTCCAAAGGGGACAGATGCTTCAACTCATTCTTCCTGACCTTTTGAGATATAAGTGAGACACCACCAGCCTCAAGGGGTGGGGAAGTGAGGCCAGCTTGGCCCCACAGGGACTGGGAACAGTGGCTGAAGCACCAATCTCCTTTAGGGCACCTGAGAAGCCCCCAAAAAGGGGATGAAGCCAAAGCCTCTGGCAAAATTTGGTGAGAGCATCACCCTGGGGTGCTGCTTCTGGCCCTGCTTTTCTGTGCCAAAGGACTTTCTAAGAGGGACCTGCTGGTGGGTTTGTATAGAGATGAGCATCCAGATGAGGATGTGAAGTGGTCAGCTAGATACTAGAAAGAATTTCTTTACCAAAAGAGAGGCTGGACAGTGGAACAGGCTGCCCAGGGAGGTGGTGGAGTCACCATCCTTGGAAGTGTTTAAAAAAACATATAGATGTGGTGACATGATTTAAGCACTGAACAGATAGATTAGGTTATGGTAGGTGGATTTAGGTTATGGTTGGACTTGATGATCTTCTAGGTCCTTTCCAAGCAGGATGATTCTGTGATTCTGTAACAGATCACACAGGTTGACACTCCACTGTGGAGGCTTGATCCTGGTGAGCTCAACTATGAACACCCATGATGTGCTCCAGGTCACTGCCAACAGACTTTGCCCTTCCTCAAGGATGCTTTTTGTTCTCCTTTACTCTTCCAGGTGTCCCAGTTCAAGCCTGGTTTGCCCACAGGGGTGCCTGGGACATAGCAGGGAGCTGAGCACCAGGTCCCTACAACCACAGGTGGCAGCAGGCAGGCTGGGGAGGGATGGCCACCAGCATGGGTGGGATGGTCAAGAAGGGCAGCACCATCCCAAGGAATTCATCCCCCAGATGCACAGTGTTTCAGAACACACAGGCCCAGGCTATAGCACTGGGCCAAGTGCCTTCACTCAGGACACAAAACACACCCTACCACACTTCCTTGCACTGCACAATTCAGCCTGCCTCATAGGCAGGTTTTTAACCTCTGTAGGGCTTTTGTGCAGTATTTACACACTCTCTGTGTTAAATTATATATGTCAGAGGGAAAAGGGAGCTGTTCCACTTCCTGTCAAATCGTGTCGGGGTTTCATTTTAAAAAGGGATGACG
>NW_009953792.1:513771-520663 GCF_000747805.2 Chaetura pelagica
AAGAAAAGGACAAGCCCTTGCTCTGGGGTGTTTGAGAAGAGAGGTATTAGCTGCATTTATGCATCCCAGGGCAACCCATCCATGCTCCTGGACTGAACAGGAGTCCAGGCTCTGCTGAGCAAGGTGAGACAGTAAGATGATGGTGAGAGGGTTTTGCACCTGTTTCTTTACAGGTATAGGTGCCCCTCTGCCCTGATCACACCTGCATTACAGGGTCACCATCAATCTGAAGGGGTCAGACATGCAGGAGCAAGTGAGTGTGCACACAAGGGGTGCATGCTGGAGCTGCACTAATTCACACACACACACACAAAGCAGCTGACCAACAATTTCTGAGGTGGGAGGGACAGCTCTTCAGAGCAAGTGACTCAGAGCCAAGGTGGATTTCCCTCTCCTGGAAAAACAAAACTTTGAAGGGGTAGACATGCAGGAGCAAGTGAGTGTGCACACAAGGGGGGTGCGCTGGAGCTGCACTAATTCACACACACACACACACAAAGCAGCTGACCAACAATTTCTGAGGTGGGAGGGACAGCTCTTCAGAGCAAGTGACTCAGAGCCAAGGTGGATTTCCCTCTCCTGGAAAAACAAAACTGGATGGTGCCTAGAGGAGGCAGGTCAAGTTGAGTTCAAGGGGAGTTAATTCAAGTTAGTGCCATGACCTCTTGATGCTGGCTCCCTCTGGCTTTGAATCCTCCAGATCAAGGAAAAAGAGGAAATGGCTCCTTTTCTCTCCAGCTGCAGGGCCAGCCTGGCTCCAGCTTTGTCCTCCTCCCATTTGTTTCTTTCTTTAACCATTTCTTGCAGCAGCTGGAGATTTTACAGCACCTCAGGACTTATCTTCCTGCTGCAAGGGGCAGCACCGTGCCTGGCTGAGTCTTTGGAAGGAGACTTTGGGGACAAAAAGCATTTGTTCCAGCAGGATTGATCCTGCCCTTAATGCTGTCTTATCACCTCAAAGTCCCATTCTCTCTGAGAGCTCACGCTGGAGCACAGGAGGTTCAAGTCAAACATAAGGAAGAACTTCTTTCCTGTGAGGGTGACAGAGCCCTGGGACAGGCTGCCCAGAGAGGCTGTGGAGCCTCCTTCTCTGGAGACATTCAAACCCATCTGGATGTGTTCCTGTGTGACCTATTCTAAGGGATCCTGCTCAGAAAGGGGGGCTGGACCAGATGATCTTCAGAGATCACTTCCAACCCCAACCACTCTGTGACTCTGTGGCTAAAAAATCAGAGCTCACAGGCAGTGCAGCACCTCCCAGCTTGTAACAAGTTTAAAAGCCTGAGTTGAGCCAGGGCATAACCAGCTCCACAGGCTCCATGTGCCCCTCCAGCACCCCAGAGCCAAATCCAGGGTTTGCACCATTCCCTCCCACAGAGCTCAGAGAGGGCAGTGGATGCCCAGGACTCCCCTCTGCTACACTTGTGCCCTTCCCCTTTACCAATGCAATCATTTCTAGCCACCAAGGTGCAGTTGCATTCAGAAGCAGGCAATTCATCTAATCCACTGATTTTCCTGTTGGAATTGCATTTAAGGCCATGTCCTTCTGATGCTGGGGACAGAGCAGACTGGCTGGCTCATTCCTTATCAAAGGCTGCAGGGAGCCATACTCATGCTGGGCAGCTTATCACTCCCTATCCTCACTGGAACAAAGTGGGAGCCTGTGAATGGTGTAAAAATGTAAAAAACAAGGTCAATTCAGAGGTTGCATTAAATAATGACCAAATCTTTTCCTGGCAAGGAGTGACCAGACTGGCAATCAGCTCCAGGTTTTATTGAAAAAGACAGATATATTAAAAGGCAAGTGGGCCATAAATTCCTAAGCTGAGAAACCCAGAGGTCTGGAAGGACTCTTGACTTCATGATGGAACACAGACACATGTCAGACTTTGTTCAAAGGAGACTGTCCCCCAGTCCATCCAGCAGCACAGAGGAGCCACAGCATCCATGCCAACCATGGGCATCCTCTGGGCAAGACCAAAAGGGAGTCAGAAGACAAAAAAGCAGCAAAAAGCTGATCAAAGGCATTCCTGGAGCACAGGTACCAAGGGTTAGTGTTTCTGGCAGAAGGTTCAGGTGGGGCACCAGAAGGTTATTGTCACCTGACATTTTAATTGCCTCTGTGCACTTGCTTCAGGTGAGCTCTCAGAGCAAAGAGCTGCAGGAACTAAACCTCTGTCTTCCCCCTTATGTTCACCCCTGTGTTTTTGCCAGCTTCCCAGCCTGCCCTATACACAGGGGAAAAGGCCTTTTAACGCAGAGAGTTGTGGGCAGGCAAGTGTTGTTCTTGCTTTTAGTGAATTAGTTCATTGACTCCTTTCCCCTTCCAGGAAAACCCTGTGGGGATTGATTGTATAATCCTCACTCAGCAAGTGAAAAGAGCTAAAGTGCTTAATAACAGAAGGAAAAGAGGAGCTGAAAGATGCTCTCCCATCCTGCAACATCTCATCCTCCAAACATCAATCTCAGGAGACACTGGGTATAATGGACAAAACCCCCCATACACAAATCAGGCTCAATTTATGTCAGGTCAACAGGGAAGTTGCTACTGAAAAATGGTATTTTCTCAGTTTCTAGAACAAGATTCCTCTTGTCTGGGTGGAGAAAAACCAAACAAGCCAGGGCTGTGAGTAAGAACATCTCTCCCCAGATGCTGAAAATGCCATGGCTCTACAATGTCCTGCTTCCCACTGCCCTTCCCAAAACACCCAGCCTCTCTGTCTTCCCCAGAACTAACTCTGGCTCTCAGACCTTCTCCTCCAAATGACATTGTCTCTGCACTTGGATAAAACAATATTGCATTTAGCAAAAATCTACCTTTGTGCTGCTTCATCAGTGACAACCTCCCTGGAGAATTCCTGCAGAGATAACTCGGTGCTTGCAAGGAAATGCTGGAGAAATATAAAAATCTTGAGAAACAGCATTGGCAAAACTCTGGCCCTGGAGAAAAGAGGGTGTAGACTTCACCCAAGAGTTTCTCTGGTGGTTGCAACCAGCCAGGCTTGAACTCACAGTACAGAGGTGCAGCTCAGGTTCAACCATCACTGCACGTCACCTTGAGTCACCCAGCCACTGTGACAACAGCTTGCTTGGAAACCCTTGTGCTTTGTCACAGCCTTTCTCCTTACATCCCCTTTGGTGCAGCTCAGCACTGAGTTGCCACCATGTCCACTCCAAGTACCTTTAGGATCTCCTGTCACAACCACTCTGCATCTTAAGAAAAAGCAGGAGGTGCTTCTGCAAGGTCCTGTGACACGCTGCTGTGGACAGGGAGATACTCAGCACACAGCAGACCTGTCTGTTGACCAGGACAGGGAGGAAAAACCTTCTCCAGGCTTTACCTTGCTCCCTGGGAAGAGCTGAGAGTCCAGAGCATGCAGTTTGCATGGCTCAGCATCACATCTGTGCATGGCATAAGCCTCCCATCGGGCTTCATTTGCTTCCCACAGGAGTAGAGTGATGCCCAAATGTGTCCTGGCTAGTGACCAGTCTCAGCAGCAGGTCAAGGCTTGCTGGACTGAACCTGAAATACATGGCCCTCCTTGCTGCATAGAGAAAGCAAGCCCTGCTAAAGCCCAGGGGTACTGCCAACCTTAATTTAACCCTGTACAAACCCCATGGCCTCACTGGAAGTGGCCTGCACCCAAGAAGAGAGTTTAGGACAATGATGATTAGAAGGGATGAGCTGTTTTTCCACAGGGTAGATGAACCTCTTCCACCCTGGGCCATCACTGTTACCTTGTGGTTTTTTACCAAGGGATTAACAGACACAGCTGGGTGCCCCAGATCCCTCCTTATCTCTGTCCCTCAGCTGGCATCTCATCCATCCCCTTCCCTCCTTCCCAGTACCACCCTTCCAAATCTATCTAACTCCCCAAAACCCAGACCAGCTCACCAGTGCACAGACTAAAACTCCTGTGCCTGCTCTGCTCTGCCAGCATTCCTGTCCCAAACAGGGAGGACAAAACCCTTGAGGACTTTCTCTATGGATGCTACTACCTGCCTGAGTACAGAGATGTCCCTCACCATGGTATGGAAGCAGGCAGAGTGTGAGGGAGAAGGAGTTTCAACCAAGGAAGCAGGATTTGGGCTCAGCCCAAAAAGCTTGGTTTCATTTCTAATGCAAAGTGTGGCTGCCAGGAAGAACCCCTGACACTGCCCCAGCCAGCTCCAAAATCTGCTTGGGCCAAACAATGAGCAACCAGTCTCATTTTTTTTTAAGTGAATGCACCAAATCAGAGATGTTGGGACCCTCTTCTCAGCTCGTTGGGATGCTTGGGCTTCCCTCCCTCCCCTACACTCCAGCAATTCACTCCCTGGCTTGGCTGTGCTGCATCATGAAGGTGTCCAGCAAACAGGCACCCGAGCCAAAGCTCCATTAGAGGGTTCAAACAGCTGCTCCCTCTGCAAAGATCTGGCATCCAGAGCAGGGCTGGAGGCCAGGGGAAAGCAGGGAGGGAGGGAGGACACCCCGCTGCGAAGAATAAGGCTGAGCTGGTTCCAGGAAAGGCGGCAACACCACGTCACAGAATCACAGAATAGTTTGGGCTGGAAGGGACCAGAAAGATCCTCTAGCTCCAACCCCCTGCATGGGCAGGGACACCTCCCAGCAGCCCAGGCTGCTCCAAGCCCCATCCAACCTGCCCTTCAACACTGCCAGGGATGGGGCAGCCACAGCTTCTCTGGGCAACCTGGGCCAGGGTCCCCCCACCCTCACAGTGAAGAATTTCCTCTTCATGTCTGACCTAGATCTGCCCCCTTCCAGTTGAGAGATGCAGGACTCCAGATGCAGGGGGAAGTTGAAGCAAAACAGCTTGACCTGGAAAGGTTTATTCCTGAGCTGGTCCTTTCAGCCTCCCTCTTTTCTTCCCCCTGCCCAGAAAAACCTCAAGCAGTGGGAGGACCCTGGAGTTTGCTTTTTAATTTTTTTTTACCAAAACAATCTCAGGCTTTGAGAGCACATGGAGGAGCAGAAAGGATGAGGGAGGTTCTGGGCAGGAAGGAAGGGCTGCACACATGAGAGGTGGGCTGTACCTGTCCTAGTGCCATGTAAACAAGTGGAGTTGAGATCCTGCCTCTGCCAAAGCCCCTTCCCACCACCCCAGGGAGTTCACTACAGTTACTTTCCACATGCAAGTGCCTGGGAAAACCAGCTTCCCTGCATGGATGAGAAGTGACAGCCTTTCCGGGAAAGCAAACTGGTTTTTAAGAGCTGATGCCTTTTCTCTCTACTCTCCACCCCCTCTGCTCTCACAGCAAAGCTGGAGGTGTGACAAGCTTTTGTGTTTTATCAGTTTCAGCTGAAACACTCCAAAACAAACCAGGGCCATGGCCCTGAGAGATAACAGAGGTGTGTACACACCATCCCCACCCAGCAGACAGTGTCTTCCAGACTGGCAGACTCCATTTCTGGGTCAGAAACTCCCCAAACAACATCTGCCAAACACTGGGAGTTATCACTGCTTTGGTTTTTCTAAACAACAATAAAAGGTGATTTGCAGGTGGTGATAGGAAGAGGATGCTGTAGAGACTTAGTGGGGCTTAATAACTGCACTGTGCAATGACCACACCAGCAGAACAGTTGATTTGAACTTCATTGATATTTTGGACCCTAGTGAACACTGCATGAAATCAGAGAAACTGAATAGAATGCTCAGGGAGGTTGTGGCTGCCCCTTCCCTGGAGGTGTTGAAGGGCAGGTTGGATGGGGCTTGTGCAGCCTGGGCTGGTGGGAGGTGTCCCTGCTCATGCAGGGGGTTGGAACCTGATGGTCTTTAAGGTCCCTTGCAGCCTTCACCATTCTATGATGTTCCTCTCTGAATACCCTACCTAGCTTCTTCCATGCAACCTTCAACTGTTGCTTCCATTCCCTACAACCTCCAAGTGTTGCCACTGCCTCTGTGAGGGTGGTGAGACACTGGAACAGGTTGTCCAGAGAGGCTGGCCTGAGTGGGCTGCAGAGAATCCCAGAATCATTCTGGTTGGAAAAGACCTTTAAGATTATCAAGCCCAAACCATCCCCCAGCTCTGCCAAGGCCACCCCTGCCCCGTGTCCCTCCATGTCCAGAGGGCCCCAAAACTCAACACAGGATTTGAGGTTCAGCCTCACCAGTGCCTAGTACATTCACCCCCCATGCTTCAGCAGGGGTGGGCTTGGACCTAGCTGAGCAAGCCACCACACAGGTGAAGACCAGGAGGTCCAGAAACCTGTCTTAGAAAGACCTGATGCTCTCTGGAGCAAGGCTCAGACACAATGATGTCTTGCTGGGTGACCTCATGTCTTTCTAAGCATGAGCTGGTGCTACATGCTGGAACACCCAGGGCTGCAAGGGAGCTGACAGCCAGGAGAGCAGCTGTTGTCACCTGTTCAAAAAAGGTGTCTGAAGAGAAGGACCAGCAGGTCTACATATGGTGAGTCTGACCAACCAGAGTGATTTGTGACCCATGCAACAAACTCTGAGACACAGAGGCTCAGCAGAAGACAAGTAAACTGTGCCCCTCTACAACTGCATCCAACCCTCTGTCAGGAGATGGGGGGCTGAATAAGCCTGTGTCTCCGGATGCCAGGCAGCAGGGGGGTGCGAAACACATCCTTACATCTCCAAAGAAAGTTGTTTAGAAAGTCTTGGGCACCACCAATATGTGGGACAGGCAAGGGCTTTTCACCTTGTCCTCCATAACCAGCCCAAGCCATGGTGAGCCCTGTCTTCAGAAGGCATCTTCCCACTCCAGTGGACAAGGGGAACAAGCTCAAAAGGATGCAGAGCCTTGCACAGACCCCACATCCCCATGACAGAGCTGGTGTGGAGGAGGCCAAGGCAGGGCAGAGGGAAGTCAGCTCTCCTCCCACCAGTTGCCCTGTAGGAATCTGGGAGGCTCAGCCCCTCCTGCC
>NW_009953792.1:520685-537728 GCF_000747805.2 Chaetura pelagica
CTCTTGCCCTCCCTTCACACAAAGCCCTTTTGTCCACCCAGACAGACACGGCACTGTGTCCTGGAAGGCCAGTGGGGGTGAGGAGGAGAAGGGCAGCTCAGGAGACCCTGCCACCCCGAAATGCCATCGGGCTGCGTGAGGAACAGCACAGGCTGGGTGGGCTGCTCCCCCCTGCAGGCAGGGAAGGAGCCCCAGGTGTGTCAGGTGGCAGTGTCAGGCTGTGACATTGTCTCTCCCCACTCGCAGGGATTGTTGCTCCCTGTGACGCCCTGCACTTCATAAAACCACAGAATGGTTTGGGTTGGAAGGGACCTGAAAGATCATCTAGTTCCAACCCCCCTGCATGGGCCTGAGGCCCCCAGAACTGGACACAGAACTGCAGGGGGGGGAAACTCATGAGAAGTGGCCTCACGATCAACCCCACGCAGATGGCCGTGCCAGGGCATACAAATTCCTCAAGACATAGTGCCCTCAGGCCCTGATGTGCGTCTTTTGGGCAGGTACTGAGGACACCAGAAGAAGGACAGGCAGCACGGGGGACAGGCAACGTCACCTCCAGCCCCCCACAAGTGTGGAGGGCAAGCAGAATGCTTCTTGGAGAGGACACTGGCTTTACACAGGAAAGGAAGGATGGGTCAGACCACCTACCTCCCAAAGACCCCAAAACCACTTCATCTACCCAAAGCTTATCATCTTTTCCCTTTCCAATCAGACCACCAAGAGTATACAGAGATAACCCTTTGCCCTGCTGGACCCACCACAGCACCAAACATCAACCTAGCTACAAACAGAGAAGTGTATTTGGCTGCTGGACCTCACTGGGGGCAGAACAGCCTGGACCTGGGTCCAGCAGGTCTCCCTGGCATCCCACAGGCTCACGATGCCAAGCAGAGGCAAAAACAACCTGCTGGGGAGGAGAGGAGATGTTGGGGGGGTCCTGGTGCCCTGGGTGAAGGAGGTGCTGGGCATATCTGGGGATACCTGAGAGCAAAGCAAGGGGAGGTGGCAAGTGGGATGGGGGCACTTACCTTTGGCCGCTTCCACTGGATGCCCTGGATCCTCGACTTGTAGAAGAGCGAGTCGTCGTTGGCAGGGAAGAGGGGGTCCTCAAAGAGCTGCTTCCGCCGCTGACACTCCTTCTTCAGGGAGGAGTAACGCTGGTTCTCGTAGGGCTTCACCGAGGAAAACATCCTTCCCCACCAGCCCTGGGAGGGCAACAGGGAGATGGGGGGAGAAACGTTGGTGGCGCCGAGGAACCGGCCCACGCGGATCCTTCAGCCGAGCACAGTTTATTTACAGTCTTGCAAGAACAGGTGACCCAAACAAGCAGGCACCCCCACAGGCAGGTGAATAACCGTTTATCTTCCCTATTCCCAAAGTTCCCTCCCCTGTTTCCCCACTGGCTGGGAACTCCAGGGTTTCCAGCCCATCCCACACTTCCAATGATCCTATAAGATTCCCACCCCTGTTCACACATCCCATTCTAGCAGGTCACTTTTTACCTTTTAAGGTATAATTCTGATCTTTCTTGCCCCCCTTGGCTGTCCTCCCAATTAACAAAATTATCTGCACCTACTGGTGTCACCCTGCCCTGAGAAGCAAGAGAGAAGTGGCTTCGTTGGGTCTGATCTTGGGCCGTCAATCCTTCTCCATGTTTGGATCCCCAGATGGAGCCCAATCCACTCCCTCTGTTTCTTGCACCATAAACCACTCCTGGTGTCCTTAGGATGTGCAGATATCTCATTTCTCTCCAACAAACTATTATATTCCTAACACTAGAGTATATATATATATATATGTAAACCAAAACCCACACTATGTTTCTAACACTAGAATGCAAAAAAACCCACTACATTTCATTACTAACAATAGGGCAAGGTCTGAGCAGGGTCACCCCATCCTCCTCCTCCTCCAAGGTCTGAGCGGGGTCACCCCATCCTCCTCCTCCTCTAAGGTCTGAGCAGGGTCACCCCATCCTCCTCCTCCTCCTCCACAGCAGCTGGGAGGCAGGACCACGACTGGAAGCAACCACCCCACCAGCCAAGCCTCTGTCTCTGCATTGCACCACAGCTGAGTGTCCTACAAGGTGAGCCCCCCACGTTTGCAGTCCCACCACCCCCGGAGGTGTCAATTTCTGACATCAATTTAAACTTGCTGGGGAAAAAAAACACAAACCCTCCATCTAAAGGAGGAAGAGGGGGATGACTCCTTAAAGCTCAAGCACACCTTGCAGGTCCCTTGGAGGTGGGACTGTTTCCCCCAGAGCTGGCCAAACACCACCAAAACAGGCACGGGAGGAGATGCTAACTGCTCTCCTGCCTTGTAGTCAATTTGTAAGTTATTTGGGAAAAATCACAGCCCTTGGAGGCAAACGAGGAGAAGACATCCCCTGCAAGCTGGGTGTGCACTGGTTTTTGGGGGCTGAGCCCTGCCCAGAGCAAATCCCCCACCCTGTGCAGCCTCACATCATGGACAGACGTTTCATAATTCCATCAGGGACGCCAGTTTCTCAGTAGGCTTTATCAGATCTGGTTTTAATTAAAAAAAGGCCTCCCGGCAGAGCACCACGTGCTTGGGGATTAATTATTTGGTCTTGACAAGAGTCTGGCTTCCAGGGCAGAGACCTGAATTTAGCAACCCAGAAGCCAGCAGGAAGATGCATCCAAAGAGCTGACCTGAGCCATCACTCCCAGTGAGATGTGGGAGTTGGTCTCTTCTCCTGTGTAACACGTGATAGAACAAGAGAAAATGGCCCTAATTTGCTCCAGTGGAGGTTTAGATTGGATATTAGGAACAATTTATTCACCAAAAGCATGGCCAGGCACTGGAACAGGCTGCCCAGGGCAGGGGTGGACTCCCCATCCCTGGAGGGATTTCAAAGCCACGTAGATGTGGTGCTGAGGGACACGGGGCAGTGGTGGCCTTGGCAGGGCTGGGGGAATGTTTGGGCTTGATGATCTTAGAGGTCTTTTCCAACCAGAACGATTCTGGGATTCTCTGCAGCCCACCCAGGGTGATGCCTCTCTCATGGTTCACATCAGGTTTAATTAAAGGCCTAATTGCCCCTCTGCACAGTGACGTGCAGCTGCTGTATCTCCAGGACACGCTGGGTGATCTGGAGAAAAGTGGGTGGTGGGCACAAAGTGCCCCACGAGCTGCTTGGGTGACTGATCTGCAGCAGCAGAGACCTGTGGAGCAGCCAACGAGGGGGTTATTTGGGGTTCACTTAAGCTCTGAGCGATGAGCACTTGTGCTGCTAATCAGGCTGATAAATTCAGTCCATTAAAACCCAGGCTCTGCTCTTCTGCTTTGCAGAAGTGAAGGGATTTCAGCTCTCCCAGGGGAGGGGAGACTGGCTGGGTGGGTGGTGCTCCTGGAGGATGGCACAGACATTGGTTTAGCTCTCAGACACCTTCTTGCCTTCAGCTAGTCCTAGAGATTCATCAGCAAGGGATGTGACACCACTCCCACACTGATGCCCGACTGTAAATGCCCACATAATCCCTGGGATTTGGGATGTTTACAGATTAGCTGCTTCCAGTGAGACCTTATTGCACTTTCCTGGCACCTCTGCCTGTGATGAAGTCCCTGTGGATTCTCACCACAACAAACACAGAACCGTTGAATTATTTTGGCTGGAAAAGACCTTTAAGATCATCAAGTCCAACCATTAACCCAGCCCTGCCAAGGCCACCACTAAATCATGTCCCTCAGCTCCACATCTACGTGGCTTTGAAATCAGGGATGGTGACTTCACCACTGCCCTGGGCACCCTCATGGTCACTGGCACTAGGTGGCCAAGAAGCCACCTTCACTGAGGTCTCTCTATTCCCATGTCCCCTGAGAAGAGGAAGAACAGAGTGACCATTCAGCAATGATCCTCCAGGATTCTGGATTTGAGATTTTACAGTTTATAACTATAAAAATGCCCTTGTTTGTTACAGGAGGTCGGACTAGATGAGCTTTAAAGGTCCCTTCCACCTATACCATCTTAACTTGCAGGCCAAAAACAGGAACAGCAGCTCTACCTTGGCTGTCCTGCTAGGACCCTGCCTGCAGGGGGAAGTTAAAAAAGGATTAATTCAGACAGGAGCCTTTGCAGGCTGCCCAGCAATGCACCCAGGTGCTGTGGTATGATGGGCTTACAGCCATGCTCACAGGATCTTCTCCTTGGCAGCAGAACCAGTTCCCAGGTGATACAAAAAGGACCAAATGCATCACCTGCCCTCAGAAAAGCCTTCAAAATTATGGAATCACAGACCACGTTGCTCTAAGCTCCATCCAACCTGCTCTTCAACACTTCCAGGGATGGGGCAGCCACAGCTTCTCTGGGCAACCTGTTTTATGGTCTCACCACCCTCATAGCAAAGCATTTCTTCCTAAAATCTCATCTCAATCTCCCCTCTTTCAGTTTGAAACTGTTCCCCCCCTTGTCCTCTCACTCCCTGCCCTTGTCCCAAGCCCCTCCCCAGCTTTCCTGGAGCCCCTTCAGGCACTGGAAGCTGCTCTCAGGCCTGGAGCCTTCTCTTCTCCAGGCTGAACACCCCAACTCTCCCAGCCTGGCTCCAGAGCAGAGCTGCTCCAGCATCTCCAGGGCCCTTCTCTGGACTTGCTCAAACAGCTCTGTATCCTTCTCATGTTGGGGACCCCAGAACTGGGCCCAGCCCTGCAGGAGGGTCTCACAAGAGTGGAAAAGAGGGGGAAACTCACCCCCTTCCACCTGCTGGCCACACTGTTTTTACTGCTGCCCAGGGCACTCTTGGCTTTCTGGACTGGCCGTGCACATTGACAGCTGATGTTGAGCTTCTCATCAAAAAACAATGGTCTGAGATCAAGATCTGCATAATACACCAGATTTGCTCCTTGTAGAAAAGCAGCCAGCCTCTCTGAGCAGTCACCCAGCAGCCAACACATGCAGCCACCCTGCCAAGAGGGCCAGGGAACAAACTAGTCTCCAGATGTCCAGGAGAAGAAGGGGATGAAGGACAGACGTCCCCAGGAAGGTCACGGAGACATCTCAGCAGTGAATGAGCTCCTCTCAAGTGCCCATGAGGTAGGAGTTTCACTGTGACAGCTACAGAGAGACAGGAGAAGCAGCAGTGCTGTGAAAGGCTGGTTGGTGGATGCCTCCTGCACAGACACAACAGGCTGAGCTGCTGCTGCTGCTCCCAGCGACGCGAGAGGAATCGCTTGGACTGGTGCACGAGCTGGGCTGACAGGCAGGAAGGAACATTTCCACAGGAGGTTGTGCAGAAAGAACCAGTGAGATTTCTGAGGAAAAGAGCCTGGAGAGGAGGGGAAGGAGAGCTGGTGCCTTCCTAAAGGCCACGCTGGGGGCAAGGCAGGAGTCACGGGTTTGACGCAGATGTTGGATGCTGCTCTGCAGCCTGTCCTGAGCCTGAGGGCTGGCACTTGGCTGCTCCTTCACAAAATCACTGCTCCTCCCTGGGCTGCTCTGCAAGGACAGCTTGGAGCCGTGTTTTCCAACACCCCTTTCATCACCATCTTCCACCAAATGCTCTGGGTAACATCCATCCCTATGAGAACAGGTCCTCTCGGCCAAGGAGCTCCAGCTTTTCCTTGCCTGGGGGAACAGGGCCAACTCCTTGCCCTGATATCCCCACCCCACAGTGACTGTCACCTCAGCAGCCCTCTGTCCTCACTGTGGGGCTGCTCTCACCTGAGAGGGTGAGGATGAATTTGAGTTGCAAGGGAAATGCCAAGCAGAAGGAGAAGTGATACTGCTCAGGATGATCATTAGGAAAAAAGCCCACAACAAACCCTTGAAAAAGAACTAAAAGGCAGGGGCTGGGCAGATGTCTTAAAGTAGTGTTAAAATTCACTACTGCCTCTAATGTGCAGCATTTCCTGCTTGCCTGCCACATTAAAATGCTCAAGGGCTGTCTGATGACTCTTTGCCTTCTTGCACCAAGCTAGGATGCTCCAGGAACACAAGAACTGGGTGTTTTTGTGCCTGGCCTGAATTACCAACCCTACCCTTGCACGTGTCTGTCTGTGAGCAGGGAGAGGGATCTGAGCTCACAACTCTTAGCAGAGCTGCATTTTTGGAAGCAGTGATCTGAGCCCAGCCCAGTCACAAAGGAGTTAAACAGGAAACTATTTTGTTGGAGAATGGAGCCAGGCTTCTGACTCAGGAGTGTTGTGACATCCCCTGTTCACCTCCAGCAGAGTCCAGGCTCCTTCCAGCTGGTAATGATCACAGCTCTGAGCTCTGCAACTGGGGAGAAGGACTGAAAGTGCTTGTGTTGGACAGGACCAACACTTCTTGAAAGGCTTTTCCTTCCTCCCCCACAAACCACTTCCTCTCCTTCCATTCCAGCTCAGTCTCCTGCAGCACAGCTGGCACCATCCACAGCAAGGAGCAAAGGGCTGGTAGATCACACAGTTGCCTGCCTCTAGGTCAGACAAAACACTTTGTCTAAAGGGACAGATCTGCTGGCTGGTGTTCCCCAGCTCCATCCTCACTAAACAGGAGATATCTTCCATATCCCATTTCACAGGTGTGGGATTGGCCAAGGAGAAGGCAATGTGAGAATGAGGTGTGTGGTTGCTCAAACCTCAGCCAGCTACAATCTTATGGGAGGCAGCTACAACACTGCAGCCCAACAGCAGGGTGCTCAGAGCAGCCAGGCTCTTCTGAAATGATTGTTTCCAGCCTCCTTGGGTGTTTCTATTGACAGACACTGAGGTTGCCCTCCTGCCTACCAACACAGAAGTCCAGCTCAGTGGAGGAAACTCTGCCAACACAAGAACAGCTTTATAAACCTTTCTCCAGGACCCAGGGAAGATGCAGTTGAACCACAAATTGCTCTACACCAAACACAAGAGGAGCACTCCACACCTCCTACCCAACATCTCTGGGCACAAAAAACAGCCTGAAAAGAGTGGGCTACAAAGTGAGAGCCCCACTGAAAGCCCATCAGGACCAGCAGCACAGGGACCACAGCAGGTCTGAGTTGCATTCCCCAAGCCCTTTCCTGCTCCCAGCTGTGCATCTACCACAGCTTTGCTTTGGGCTGGAAGTGGCATGGCCCAGAGCCAGCAGGGCCACATACATCCTGCATTAGCAATGTCCACAAGGACTTGGAAGTGAAGCCACACTGATGAAAATGAGAAAACAAGACATCATTTCTTCTCAAATTGACTGTGGTTAACCAGGGGAGGTAATTCCTATGGGAAATCACAGGTAGTTCATCTCCAGATGCTTCTGAGCAGAGCTGGATGTCTTTCCAGAGCAGCTGCTTTAGCCAAAATGCAGATTTCTGAGCATTTACAGGGGTTACTTGCTGAAACAAAACCACTGAAGAACATAAGACTGAATGTTCCTTTCAGACCTTTATCTCTCTGCTTTATCTGGTGGTGTCTCTGCTCTCATCTAAGAA
This sequence comes from Chaetura pelagica, assembly GCF_000747805.2. NCBI lineage: Eukaryota > Metazoa > Chordata > Aves > Apodiformes > Apodidae > Chaetura > Chaetura pelagica. The sequence continues at coordinate 528,089 of NW_009953792.1, forward strand.
CTAAAAACTTCTCTAGGCCGAAGGGGAAACAACCATTTGTGCAGTTAATTACAGTTCTATCTGCCAGTGATTCGTTGCAGCACAGCTGGATTCTAAACCTTGACACCTGGGCACAGCACCCTTCAGCCAGAGCATTAATCCTGCCTGTGTGCTGGGCTGTCCCCCCTCAGAAACACGCAGAGCAGATGGAGTGAATTCAGTGTATATATATATACAAAAATAATCCTGATGGGTTAAGGGCTGTTGGTTCTGAATGAATACACCTCAAATTCTGGGTCCAGTTTTGGGTCCCTAAGCACAAGAGGGACATGGAGGGGCTGGAGCGTGTCCAGAGAAGGGCAAGGGAGCTGGGGAAGGGGCTGGAGCAGAAGGAAAAGGGGCTGGAGAACTTGTGAGGAGCAGCTGAGGGAGCTGGGGGTGTCCAGCCTGGAGCAAAGGAGGCTGAGGGGAGACCTGCTGGCTCTGCAGCTGCTGAGAGGAGGTTGGAGCCAGGGGGGTCGGGCTCTGCTCCCCAGGAACAAGCGACAGGACAAGAGGGAACGGCCTCAAGTTGTGCCAGGGGAGGTTGAGGTTGGATCTGGGGAACAATTTCTCCCTGGCAAGGGTTGTCAGGGCCTGGCCCAGGCTGCCCAGGGCAGGGGGGGAGTCCCCATCCCTGGAGGGGTTTCCAAGCCCTGGAGATGGTGCTGAGGGACATGGGGCAGGGGTGGCCTGGGCAGGGCTGGGGGAAGGGTTGGACATGATGATCTTAAGGGTCTTTTCCAACCCAAACTATTCTATGATTCAATAGGATTTTTTGCAAGGGTTAAGTATGGCCAATGGTCCCTGCTGACACCTCCTCCTCCTCCTCTCTGGAGCGGGAGGAAGCATCACCTTCCACCTGCAGGGTTCCCAGCCCTTTCCACAAAGCCCAGTGAGACCTGCAGATGAAGCTGCTGTCTGGCAGCTGGATGTGACTGCACAAACCTCAAGACAAAAGGAAACTTCCATGAAAAAATTCATTTGCAGCCCAGCCAGGGAGGGGACCGGGGTCACTAGTCCTAGCAGAAAACTACTGCAAGTGACTGTATCACCAAAGCCAGCCTGGCTGGCAGTATCTGCAACAAAATCAGCCCAAGGTCAGGTGTCACATTTGGAGGCTGTTTCCAGTGATGCAGGGTGATTTTTATCATGCTTGCTTTATTATCTCTGGGTTTCTTTTCCCTCTCAAACATTGCTCCTTTATTACTTAACAGCAAGAAGATGGCACAGGGACAGGCACAGTTGGCACAGGGACAGGCAGGCCCACTCAGTGTAGAGGTGCAGGGTTCAGATACTTGCTTTTCCTGGGAAGGATGGGGTTAATGGGAAAGCTTGGGCATCCTTGGATACCCATCTCCTGCCTGAGCCAGCAGGGTGTGATGGCCAGGAGGTCCCTTTCACTTGGATAACTCACACCCGGGATGCCTTTGGGCTCAGGAGTTCCTCATTCCTTGCAGATATGAGTCACCCTTTGCAAACAGAGTCCATGTTGGAGCTGCAGGAAGAAAGGGCAGCCCTGCACCAACAGCTTCATAACCCTTAAGGACCTTGCCTTGGCAGCAAGCTCTGCCTGGCAAGGCTTGCAGGCAAAATGTGGCACCAGCCAGACTGGCCCTTCTGCTCAACACAGGCAGTAAGGTCAGATGGGACCAGGACACATGTCTGAAGACATCCTGGCACAGGCAGGAGTAACAAGCTCAAAGCAAAGCTGGAGGCAGCATCCCCCACCAGGGCTGGCAGAAGCAGGAGGTTGGAGAGACTCAGGACTAGCAGGGACAGCGGGGGAAGAAAAGCAAAAGGAGAAGGCAGAAGGACAGACCCAAAAGCAGCAAGAAGATGGCAGCTATAACATGTCCTTGGCTGAAGGAAGCAGAGAGGAGCTGAAGAAATTCACCACTCTGGGTCTACCTCATCTCAACCCACTCATGGGCTGGGGAGAACACAGAAGCTCAGTGTCCCCAGGTCCCCAGCATGTCCCCAGGTGCTGTTCCATGCCCTGAGCCTTAGAAGAGCAGACATAGATGACATTAGGTTTGTTCAGCCTTCCAGTCCCTGAAGGGGCTACAGGAAACTGGAGAGGGACTTTTACATGGAGTGATAGGATGAGGGGGAACAGTTTCAAGCCAACAGAGGAGAGATTTAGATATTAGGAGGAAATTATTTGCTGTGAGGGTGATGAGACCCTGGCCCAGGTTGCCCAGAGAAGCTGTGGCTGCCCCATCCCTGGCAGTGTTGAAGGGCAGGTTGCATGGGGCTTGGAGCAGCCTGGGCTGGTGGGAGGTGTCCCTGCCCATGCAGGGGGTTGGAAGTAGATGATCTTGAAGGTCCCTTCAAACCCAAACCAGTCTGTGATTCTGTGATTGTTCCCCAGGCCACAGCAGGGTTAAAAACCCTCGTGGACCAGGAGGGGAAAGGTGAATTCATAGGCTTGGCCAATGCCCAGCCCCTGGAGACAACCATCAGTCACTAACCCTTCACAGCCCAGCGCCCCAACCATGCCCCTGGTTAATAATTACAAGGAGCAACACAGAGCACCAGCAACCAGGAAACACTCCTGAGATCACCCAGGAGTCTGGGGCTTCCCAACAAAACCACCCTGACAGCAGGAACCTTTTCTGGTGCTCCCCTGGCTCTATATATTTTAGTCCTATCCAGGAACAGTAAGGAGATGTGGGGCTGGTATCATCTAGCAAGGTTCAAACGTGGCATGGCTCACACAGGGCAGGTTTTCAGGCCTCAAGAGAAACACAACCAAGGAGGACCAGGGTCATGCATGTAGAACTGAACCACCTCCACCTGTGGAGCCACAGGGACCTGCTTTATCCCAAGAGGGCTGTCACCCCACAGGTGCATCACATTGAATACAGAACACCCACCCATATGGTAACAGGAGCAACTGTGGCCTCCTCAGCATCCAATTTAATAACTTGAATTAAAAAATTATGTTAGTTTTTTTTTTTAAATGGTGCTATCTCTGCAGAAGTGGCCTGAACAGGTATTTGTGTTATTTATTCAGGGCTTCTAATTGAATGTCTGTACCAGCTTTTTAAAAATCCTGTCACACTGACTCCCCTAGAAGCCTGGTCCAAAGAAGAGCCACGAGGATGGTGAAGGGTCTGGAAGGGATGACTTCTGAGGAGCAGCTGAGGTCACCTGGATTATTCAGCTTGGAGAAGAGGAGGCCCAGGGGTGTCCTCACTGCAGTCTGTGGCTTCCTCACCAGGGGAAGAGATGGGGCAGGTCCTGATCCCTTCACTCTTGTGACCAATGACAGGACTGGGGGAAATGGCAGGAAGCTGAATCAGGGGGGTTTAGGTTGGATATCAGGAGAAGGTTTTTCACCCAGAGGGTGGCTGAGCACTGGAACAAGCTCCCCAGGGCAGTGGTCACAGCACCAAGGCTGCCTGAGTTCCAGAAGCCTTTGGATGATGCTCTCAGGCCCATGGGGTGATTCTTGGGGTGCTCTGCACAGGGACTGGAGTTAGACTGGATGATCCTGATGGGTCCCTTCCAGCTCAGCAGATTCTATGTCATTCACACACTCACAATGGCTTCCTTGCCAGCTGGGCAGAAACATTATGGTCTAAAGACAGACCTGCATCTCTGTGATGTGGCTGGAGGAGAGGACAAAGAGTCCCAGGACCAGCCCAGAGAGCCCTTTTCTTGGGCGTTATGGGTCACAGAGATGCCTCATTAAAGGGTTTGAGTAACCGGAAAATTCATTCAGAAAACTCCTCATCAGCACAGATAAAATGCAGCACATGTCCATGCAAGTGCTTTGCCTTCAATTGCTGCTGCAGCTTCTGGGATAATTAAAGCAATTGAACTTCAAAAGATGCAGAGACGCGTGTCCAAGGAGCAGCAGAGATAACGGGGCTGCAGCAGCTCTGGGGGAGACTGAGCTGAGGCAGCTGGATCCCATCAGATCATAAAATAGAATCACTGAATCACAAGCTGGTTTGGGTTGGAAGGGACCTTAAAGATCATCCAGTTCCAACCCCCCTGCATGGGCAGGGACACCTCCCAGCAGCCCAGGCTGCTCCAAGCCCCATCCAACCTGCCCTTCAACACTGCCAGGGATGGGGCAGCCACAGCTTCCCTGGGCAACCTGGGCCAGGGTCTCCCCACCCTCACAGCACAGAATTTCTCCCTATGACCTATTCTAAATCTCCCCTTTTCCAGTTTGAAATCATTCAAACACGAACACGTGAGACCACAAACACGAACAATGAGACCAAAACTCTGCTCCTCGTGTTGCAACTCCAACCTCACCTTCTGGGGCAAAATCCCAAATCCCTGCTCCTCTGAGAGCACCCACTGCCCCGTGGCACTCACCCTCCTGGGGCTACCCCTAAGGGACAACCCCCAGGGGGATTACAGGCACCACGAGCAGCAGACACCTTACCCAGACAGGATAACCAGCAGCCATCCACCCAGGGCAGAAGATTTCCTTCTGAGGAGGATTTCATCTCTTTTGAAGAACTCTTGCTCTGCTGCAAGTGGTGCTTGCTCCTGCCATCATTCCTGGCAGCAGGATCCACCACCTCTGCTGTTTCTTCAGCAAAAATATCTGTCACCAGACCCGTGTCTGTCTGGAAACCCTGCCTGGAGCTGGAGCAGACACCAGCTCTCTGCAGGATGCTCAGGGGATGTTATCACCACATGGTCAACATGGAGCAAGAGAGCACGGGCTGAGCACAGGCCAGGGCTGGAGGGCAGCAGCTCCGGGATGGGGATGAAGACCCTGCCTCCTCTCACAGCATGTATCCTGCTGGAAAGCCCTTCCTCTTTATCTGAGCTGGAGCAGCCACTCCCAGGAGATGCAGGAGATGCACCCTGTGACATGGGGAAGGGCTTCACATCCCCACACGGGACAGGAACCTGCTGCAGCCCCGTGACAGACACAATAAATCACTCCCTGCTCCCATAGTGAAGACCTGCTGGGCAGCAGAAAGCAAGGCTTGCCAGGCAAGGAGCCAACAGACACCATCCCCATCCAACCCCCAGGCAGCAGCGGGTGGCCTGGCTCTGCAAAACCAGTTTGCAGCTGCAGCTTTTACCAGTGCAAGATTTCCCTCTGCTTGGCAGAGAAATCACCTCCCTTAATCATCCTGGAGCAACCCTCACAGTATTTACACATGCTCAGATAACTGGCAGGACCAGCTCTGCAAGGCTTTTTGGAGCAGCAAACACTTCAGAGGAAGTTCTTGCTTACCAAGGTGTGACTTGCAAAAAATAAAACAAACCAACCTCAAGCCCTGAGCAACAACCAGGTGTGATTCTTTCTTCTCTGTACAGGGACTGGGGGCAATGGTGGAGCAGGTCAGGGTGGGCTGGGAAGGAAGGGAGTCAACCAGAGCCAACTGCATCCTGCACAAAGTAGCCAGGGAACCCTGAGCATGTAGAAATGCAGTGTGAGCTGGGCTGGAGGGTGCTCACTGCAAGGGAGGGGTGTTTTCTCACCCAGGGAATTTGTTTTCTCACCCAAGAAACTCACTGTATGAATTATCAGGAGATAAAACAAAAACCCAAACAAACCAACAAGGACAATAACTAGAACACAGTCTGGGAACGGGGTGGGGAGGGATGGGAAGGACAGAAAGCAGAGCTTGACCTTTTCACCCAGCAATCAGAGAGACCTGCTGCCTGTTAGGTTGTAACTCCCTAGGAACTGGTATTAGGGGGCCCTTTCCCTGATGGGAAAAGCACAGCCCTGCCCTGGGCTGTCACAGGCTTGTTTGATTAGTGGTACCCAAATTCCAGGATAAACCTGGAAGGAAAAAAGCAGCCTCCCTCAGCTGAGGATGAGCTGCCATCAGCCAAGGAGACAAGCTGACCCATAAGCCATGGAGGTCCCTGTGCATGGTGGGGAGAAGAAAACTTCTCCCACCTCTCATTTCAGATCTCCCCATTAAGGTTTCCAGCCCAGGACAGAGTTAAGGGGGTTGGGATGCTCTAGAATTCCCTCTCTCCTGAACCTACATTCACGACTGCTTGGAATCACAGGACACAAGAGAACAGGGATGGATGGTGGGAGGACTAAAACTGGTCAGTTTTGGACAAGGGCAAACCAAGGGGCAAGGAGAGCTTTTCTGTGCCAGAAGAGTATTTTAAGGTAAAATGCATCAAAGTGTTATTGAACTGGGACATCCTCCCCCCAGCACAGGGAAGCAGGAGGGGGTGAGGAGCTCAGTCCAGCCTCCTCTGAAGGGCTGGATCAGGCCCAAAGGAGCCAGTTCTCTGAACTACATGCTGCAAACCCCACGGGCTCCCAGCACAGCTTTGCAGGGGTATCATCTGTCACATCTCCAGCACAGGAAGGTCCCCAAAGCACGAAGATCTGCAATATTGGCTGAAAACTGTATCATGCAGAAGGGCAAAAAGCTGTTGAAGCCTCCTTGGCCCCAGAGTGGGGAAGAGAGGATTTATTTTTTTTTTTTTTTCCCCCCAGAGGGAGTGAAAAACTCAATAGCAACCATTCCCAGCTTCACCATGACCTCAAGAAGTTATTGAGGCACCAAAACATGGGGCTCTCCAACAGCGTAAGCCAATTTGGCAGGAATAACCCATGGATGAAAAGGCTCCACGGTGCAAAGGGGAGAGCTAAGAGCAGGGGAAGGGTTAATTTTCCAGCTAGACAGTTGCTTGACTGATGAAACAAACAGCCCCAATGAAGCCAATGGATCTGTCTCCATTTTCTGCAGCCCAGAGCCTGGCCCTTTCTCACTGGGTAATCAACTGGAAAGGAGCAGAGTGGGAGTAATCACAGCACCTCATTCCCTATCCACAAAGCTGCCCGGGGCCAGGAGATGGAGGAGCTATGCCTGGCCCAAAGCAGGTCAAGACAAGCCCATACTTGGGAGAAGGTGAAGGCTCAGGCATGAAGATCCCAGCAAATAAATGATACACAAGTGTGCCCCATGAGTAAAGGACAATGGATGCTTCTCTGTGGGCTGAAACCCTCCTGCAGGTATGGAAGAGGTTTCACCTCCAGCCATGTGCAGAGAAAGGAGGTGACACCTCTAGAGACTAGTGAGGAGGAGGAGGGAATGTGCCTCATCCCAGCCTTCAAGGCTCAGCTGCATCCTTCACATTTACCAGCTAATAACTTGCTGCTGCCCTGTTTGGAGTAAGTGTTAGGAGAAGGGTCTTGGCACCTCTGGATAAGCCCAAATTATCCAGCAATGAATGCACAAGCATGAACAGATTTGGAAGATGCACCCGTTCTTAGTCTCATCATAGCCCAGCACAAACACTGTCTAAATCTCCTCTTGGATCAGATCCAAAGCCTTCTTAAAGCATCAATGCTTTGTTATTAATCTGTGCAGCAACCAGGGAAGGGGAGAGCTGGATTGTATTATTTATTTTTTTTTTTTCTGAGGCAAAAATCAAAGATAAAAATGATCTCTGTGACATGGCTGGACTTCACCTGCTTCGTGCCTGCTCCAGTGGAGAGACCTGCTCAGTTAACACAGCCCTTCCCAAAGGAGATGCCAGGACAGGGCATCTGGATCAGCAACTCCTGGCCTCCTACCTCATCAAGCCTCAAATCTTCTTTATATCACAGTTAAGCACCTTAGCAAAGAGGTGATGTGCCCTAACACTCCCCTACTCTCCACTGTTGGGATGCAGTTGCAGAGCCTCTAGATAAGCCTCCCAAGCTTAATGAATTCACACCCACTTGTCCCCCACCAACACTTGTCCTGTTTAAACAGCTCTTCTGCCACCCTGGTGTTCACCCCTTGGATGTATTTATAGGCACCAAGCACATCCTCTCCCTGCCTTTGTTTTGCTGGGCTTTTATAGCCTCTGGTATAATAGCTCTCCATCCCTCTGATCAGCCTCAGAGCCCTGCTTTCCTGCACCTGCTCCAGGCTGAGTTAATCCCTCTCAAGCACCAGATCTCCAAGCCCAGTCCTCCCACATTAACTCTTCCATATCCTTGTCCCACCAACACCCTTTGCCTGGTTCTCCTCGACATTTTTTGCCTCCCAGAGGCACCCACGACCACCAATCCCCAGCTGATTCAACCTCCAAGCACAGCACAGAGCCTACCCATATAGAACCTCACTGATACATGCCCTACACCCTGCAACTCATCCTCAAGGTCAGCTGGTTGCCCCTGGCCCAGCACCTCATCCACCCCCTATGGGTGGTGCCTCTGAGCTTGGTTTTGCAGGCAAATCTTGGCATGAAAGATGAGAATGAGCTCAAATCTCCCCTTAAAGGCTTTAAGTAGATTTAAGCCCTCCTGTGTGGGGTTAATGGGGTGCCTTTGCCACCCCCCCTAGCCCCCAAGCAGAAGTCTTCTCCACTGACATATGCTCACATGCACCAAGTGTGTAAAGCCCCATCAAGCCCAGATAAAGGAAACCTGTAGCATCTCCTTTGCCTAAAAAAACAATCTCAAAGCTACAAGTTGGTCCAACACGACCTGTCGTGGTGCCAGACTTGGGTTTCCACATCCCTCCACCCTGGGGGGACTTGAGGATTGCCTGTGGTAGCTCCTCATGGGCCTCCATCACCAGCTGAAAGAGCTCCTTGAATGGATAACCCAGCAGCAGGGGACACAGCAGCTGAGCAGGGATTTTGCTGGGCTTGTGGCTTAAGTCACTTCACACCAGAAGAGTGAAGGATGGGAAGGCTGGTGGCAGAGGGCAGGGCTGGGCTTGACTCTGCCACAAACCTCCCGAGTGCCTCGTTCATGGCACTTTGCCCCCCTTTTTTCTTACATGTCACCCCATGTGCAGCCAGGAATTCTGCTTCTGGGTGTCACACAGGGTGTCCCTTGGACATGGCAAAGGGTGCTTGATTTCTCCTCTGAGCAGGGCCTGCTGCAGCAAGCCCCACTGCCTTTCTCCAAACCTGCTTTTCCTTTCACTAATTACCCTTGATCCCCAACTCTGCTGCCAGTGAGAAAGCTCTTCCCAACCAGTTCTGGCACAGGGCTCCTGGCAAGCACCAGGGGCTGAGCAAGCCAGCCCCCCAGGCAGGCAGCAGCACCTGCACCCACTGCAGGAGGGGAGATTGGGGCCTCAGATCCAGCTCCCAAAGCTTGAGGGTCTCTGAAAGAACATCCATCAAGCCCCTCTTGGGTTTCACAGCCCTGCTGCCTGGCTTATGGGCTGGACCTGAGCCCCAGCAGCTGATATTCCTGGGAAGGGCAGAGGGGGAATGGGTTACAGCAAAGACAGATGTGCCCGTAGCAAGATGTTGCACCGAGCAGGATCCAAGTGGTGAACACCCAGATCAGTCCCCAGCTCCTCCATCCATGCCTGGTTCTGCTGCTTTTCCCCTCCCTGGTTCTTGCAGCCCCCTGAGAGTGACTGAGCAGGGCCACGAGCTGCTCAGGGACATGGTGGAGCCTCCCCCTTTGGTGATCTGCAGATGCCATCAGGACCTGGTCCTGTGCAATCAGCTCCAGGTCCCTCCCAATCCAAACCATTCCATGATTTTTAAAGGGGCATGTGGACATGGCATAAGGGAAGACGAGTTTTGGACTGAGACAGGGAGAATTTGGATGAGATATTAGGGAGAAATTATTGACTGGGGGGGGGGTCTGGGACGGGTCCTTGGGGGTCTTGCAAGGGTCTGGAGGGGTCTGGCAAGGGTCTGTGAG